>NC_138522.1:55490586-56090586 GCF_000230855.2 Cajanus cajan | reverse complement strand
ATGGGTTACATTTTTCAATCCATTTTTTTGGTATGCAACTCACTCTATCTCATCCACTTTTTTAGTGTATGGTTTCGTTTGTTCTATTTTATGTGAATTGACTCATTTTGTGATTCCTACCTAAAATTAATCACAATGGAATGAAGAAAAAAAATTCTTTACACCTTTAAGAGATGTCTATATATTCCTAAAAAAATTTGAAATAAAAAATAAATAAATATAACAAGCAATATGATTTAAAATAAAAATAACAAACTACAACATTTTCTAATAAAGATAAATTCTTAATGAAATTGATAAATATTTACTTTTATATGTAGATGTTGCACGCCTATAATAGAATTATCTTAAAACATTATTAAATAAAGAAAGGTGTAAAATAAATATGAAAACTAAAGTGTGAAAAAATATAATTATTAAAATAACTAGAAACTCTTATATATAAAAAGACTTGTTCCGAATTAATTAACTTGCATATTTTATTTCATTCTTATATACAATTTTGAGAAGTTAGATTGTTCGCGCTTTACAATTTTTTGTTAAATACTAATAAAATTATTATCATTCCTTGTATGTGCAAATATATATAACTAAATATAATAATAAACATTATATTTAAATAAATATTATATTTAAATATATAAATTATATTAAAAATATGTAAATCAAGATTTTTAAACATATAAATTATATTTTTAATTTAATATAAATAATTTATATTGTGACATAAGATTATTTTTAATTATCATTTTAAAAATAATAAAATTTAAATTCATTAATAAATATGAAAAATAAAAAAATTTGAATTGGTTAAGAAGATCAAAAAATTCTTTAAAATGTTTATATGAAAAAAAAACTCCTAAAACATTATCGCACAAAATAATTGTCCGTATTTAATATATAAAGGTTGATTGTGTATTTAAAAAAAATAGAAAAAATAATAAAACTTATCACTCATATTATAAAATTCACTGTTATCCCACCCTTTGAGGTGCTTCCAACGTAATAAGGAGATTAGTTACTGTTATCGACCATGGATACTCCATAGACAAAAAAAAAAAGCTCATACTATAAAACAATAAGATAATATAATTAAGCATAAATTGACGAAGGAATTAATATTGTGGAGAATTAATTCAAATTTATGTCTAGATAATTTATAACATAGAAGTTACTTATCTTCTGCATTTTAATTAAAGAAAAGTATCAATTGTCAAAGCAAAGAAAAAGACTTGTATATAATTTGTATTGACTTGAAAGACATATGGGATCAATTGTTAATTAAAGTTTTGTGTAAGACTTTGAAAAAGAATAATACTGATAAGACTTATATTGCGTATATATAAAACTTTTATGAGGGGCTAGCTATCAATATGAAAGCAAAATTTGAAGAATTTCCTATAATAATACTTTCACATTAGATTCTAACAGTTCTTACTCATTTAATTTAATGTAGTTCTAAACGTATTTACTATATACATGTAAAGAATTATTCTTAAATGTGTAATTTGTATAGATGAAATAATTTATACACAAAATATTTTTACTTAGTAAATTTACACGTTCTTAGAAAACTGATATAATATGTGAAACGGTGAAAATTTTGTAATATTAGAATGAATATTCTAGATTGAATGCTACAAAATTTATGTAGAATGTAAATTCTTTTTAGATATTTTTAAAAATTTTGAGCATGATTGAATGGTTAAAGTTTGATTTGTTGGTGACTTGGTCCAGTAAGTCTCGGGTCCATGCATGGGTGGTTCAATAGAATTGAAGTCCATTAACAAAAAACAAAAGGTAAAAACGTCTTTGTGAATTCGTACACTCGTTGGTTAAACAACCGTCGTCTTTTTTATTTTTTATTTTTTATTTTTTATTTTACAGATACAATACCTTAATAGTAATTTTTAACAAGCAATGATACCAACCAACTACTAAGTACTAACTACACCAAACGCTTACGCGAGGGACTTCTTCACTGCTGACGTGGCACAATACTAGTGGCGCACAGCCAATGGGTGTGTGGATCTGGTCGCAGAGAATAAAATAGGTAGGTTTTCTCTCGTGATTCCCCCGGTAACCGCCCAGGTACTGTTAGATCCTCTCTGAATCGGAAGAGACAGATATTTAACCCATCAAAGAAGCAAAGAGAGAGAAAAAAAAAAAAGAAAAAAAAAACGTAGTGAAGAAACGAGCCACGCCACGCTCAGATCTCTCTATATGATACACTATCACATGTCACTGATCTTCCATTGATGGCTTCGTGATCAGGTATAATCAATTCCTTAAAACTCTCTCTCTCTCTTTTAGCGGAATTTCAATTTAGCCGAGCCTTATTTGTCTGAGAAACCCAGGGTATATTGAAATCGAGTCCGGTTCCTTATTCAGATTCGATTCTTCGTTTTCCCTTCTTCTAGGGTTTAGTTTGTGCTAATTACCGTAGAATCGCATTCCGATGGCCCAAATTTTAGGAAATCGAACAATCCAGAGTTTATCGATCGGTCCTGCTTTTCATTTCCACGGTTTAGCTTAGTTTGGATTGAATCAATTCTGATGTGAATTGTGAATCCAGTGTGATCTGTGGGAATCCGATCTCTCTTTCTCTTTTTCTTTCTGGTTTTGAAATTCCCTATCTGGACGCAGAGACATATCTCGTAAACATTGTTTGGAGAAGCAATTGGATCATATGAGGTGTTCACTTGGTTGTATTGGTACTCCAGCTGTCAATTCAGATGTGCAATTTTTGCAAGCTTGCTTTAATAAGGAAATTTCCCTCAGAGTCACACAGGTTAGTTGTGGATAGCGTGCGTGCATGTTAATTTCATTCTTCGTGTTTATGCTTCGGGTTTTTTTTTTTATTTTTTTGGTCACTGAAAACATGCTATACTTGTCATTCTTGCCAAGAGTTTGAATTCTTCAACTCTTCTGTCATTCTTATTACCCTTTAGAAGAACTGAGGTGATAAATAGACACGTTTTGAAATATTTGAGGATTAAATTGTGAGTAAAAATGCATTGGAGTTATGGCCTTATGGTAATGGGAATTCATTTGCAGGTGAACAAGGCGAGACCTAATCCTTTGATCCGAGTAAGCACTGTTTTGCAGTTTCGTAAGCTTCGCAGAGTTGGACACAGGCTATCATGGCTGAAGGAGAGGAGCGTATTGAGCTTAAATTCCGCATATTTGATGGAACTGATATAGCACACAGTACTTATTCTTCATCTACGACAGTTGGTACCATTAAGCAAAAGCTAGTTGCTGAGTGGCCTCAAGGTTTGTCATGTGGGGGTGTGTCTGTATATAAGATTTTGTTAAGACTTTGTTACCATTTTGGTTCACTAACCCTAAACTTGGTAACAATTTGGTCGTTTCAAAATATTTGTGAGATCAAATTAGTTCTAAGACTTAAACTGACATCAAACTGGTTCAATTGATGTCACGGGTAGGACTGATTTGATGTTACAGCTTACAAATCTTTGGATCACCATATAGAATTAAGCATAACTTTAGAGGACAGAAATGCAGATTTTATCCTTTAACACCAATTTTATATCATGTTGATAATTCCCTATTTTATTTTCTCCAAGAACTAATTTAAATTTTAAAAAATACAATAGACTTACGTTTTGGCAATTGGTTGTAATATGTATCCAGCTATTTTATGCTTCATGGTTACAACAAGAATAACAACCATGCCTGGTTCCATTATTTTTAGTAAACCATAAATTACTCAAGTTAAAATTTGGCAGTTCTTTTGTTATTATATTTGTTGTTACAGAAATGCGTGTGTTGTTATGTGTGCTCTTATCATTTAGTTCAATTTGCGAGTCCAGAACCCCAGTCTCATATTTTCCACTAAAAAAATAAAAGAAACTCCAGATGATCGTTCTTGCACATAAATGTCTTGTTTTCCTTTTCTCATGAATACTTTCATTAATATACGTCAGTCTTGTTTATTTTCTCTTTTCTGCAACATGTTTGTCTTACCTTACAGTGGAATCTTTCTGTCTACAGGTAAAACAGTTATACCAAAGTCAGTAAGTGACTTAAAACTTATACACGCCGGTAAAGTTTTGGAAAACAGCAAAACTCTTGCTGATTCCAGAATAACGTTTAGTGACATCCCTGGTGCTGTTACCATGCATGTTGTAGTACAGCCTCCAGTAACAAAAAAGAAAACAGGTTTGCTCAATCTTTTCATCTGCACTCTTGCTCCAGTATATAGGTTGCATGGATATTGGCTTTGCTCAATCTTTTTTCACCTGTGCTTGTGCATGAGCATATAAGTGGCATACCGGCATGGATATCGGTAGGACCGACCATAGGATTACTGTATCAATAGTGGTACAGGTCCCAATACAATTTTTGAAAACAAAGATATGATGAGTATGGGATGATATGTTTTATAAAAATATAAAAAGCATAAATAATAAAGTAATTAATTAAAATCATTAAATAAATACATTTTCATGATGTTTTGATCGTGAGATTTCAACAATATTCTACTAAAGATTTGAAGCGTCATTACAACTTGTGTCATTTAGTAGCAAGCCAATCAATATATTAGCAAAAAAGTTGGTGTTTTGACTGAAATGGCTCGTTGTACTTGAAAGAGATGGTTGAGCAAAGCCAACAATATTTATGTTGCTTGAGCAACACGAACTCGAGGAATTCAATCACAAAATTTAAATAAAAATCCTAAAATTATTGATTATGCTTAATGTGTACCCAACATGTACTTGTATTGGATGCATTTAAGATTTAGACAACGTTTACAAGTACTTATATATCATTAACTTAATTTATTTAAATTTAGCATTTCATTGTGTCATATAATGTGTTGGTTGTCCCTAATCTTCTCAATTTTTGTTTGTATCCTACTTCCTTGATAAGTAAAAGATGTATAATAGAAACTTTTATAATTTCTATCAAGACTGATTTTTTTTCTTCTTCTTTTAACCTTTTACAGTTGCGCAACTCTTACGTGCACTAATTGTTTACAAGCTCGGTATCTTTTGTTATACCATGTTAAAAATTTTAAAAACATCATAGTAAATCTTGAAAATATTCATAAGTGAATAATATATTTAAAAGATCAAAATGTTCTGTTTTTTAGTGACCGATTTTATAGTTGCATTAATCCGTAGATCCATATAGTGACTTATATTTAGTTGCCTTTAAAGACTCAGACCAAAAATATTACCATATTTTTTAATGTGCTTTTCCCTCACCTTGCAGAGAAGAATCAGGAGGACAAGCAAAAGATGAATTCATGCTCATGCACTATCCTTTAGTTTAGGAAGCATACCTTGTGGTTGCCCTTGAAGATAAGGTTGCATTTTTCCTATTTTTAACTCTCGGGATGATGGGTAGGCCTGCGCTATCCAATACCTTGTGGTTACCTTTTCAAGACATGTTTGGCTTTGTAAAATCGTTGTTGCTTGCTTCTTTTAATGTTCGATTCATTTCTAGTCATTGTCTTCGGAGTGAAATCAGATATTAGCATTGTAAAATTCTGACCTCAACAAGTACAATAAGAGTGTTGCAAGGCACAAACCTTGGCTATAAGTCCAAAACAGGCGGCCCCGACATTGGATGAATGCATATTGTTTGAAAGTATATAAGTTGACACCCTCCACATATGACTTATCTGGATTCGCATGGATTAGCTTAGCACCATTTGACATTAAGTGTACCGCATCACTTTTTAATTACACACCTCATCCAAAATTGTAGTACTTGGCAATATTCAATTAACCCTTCATAGATTATGTTTATGCTAACTTTATGTAAAAAAAATTGGTGGTAGCTAATTCAATTAGTAAACCTGTAGAAAAAAAAAATTACACAATTTTTTCGATACGATACTAGATAATTTTTATCCGCATTGGTGTTTAAGAAAAAGATTTGTACTCACAAAGAGTACCAAACCATATCAATCTTTAATAGGTACCTATGCATCAAGATTTTGATTCACTAATATTGTATTAGTTAAATGAAATGTTATTCTCTTAACATTTTTTCTCAACAAAATAACACAATTTTAATGCTAAATTATAGAGAATAACGAAGAAGAAGAAAGCCTGACCGTATAACATCTCAAATAATAATTATGCGTAGAGATGCTTGTAGATTGAATTAAATCTATTTTGAGAATAAAGTTTTCCAATATATATATATATATATATATATATATATATATATATATATATATATATATTATTGTCTACTAAATGACATTATAAAATTAAAGTTAATTCCATTTAAATAAGTTGGATTGGATTTTTTTTTTTTAGTTTGCACTAACGATTTTTTTTAAATGATAGTCAGAAACAATCTCTTTTCATGATATAAAGGTCACCATTGTTTTGTTTCTCTCAATAAATTTGTTTCCATAGATAAAGTCGCTAATCGAAACCTTGATAACATAGTTGAAGAATCTAGCTATTTACTACTTGGGTCCAAAAAACAGAAGGATAAATACAATTTCTAATGCAAGTGAAAATCAATCCATTAGTATGTGGTGCCTTGTAAAGATGAATCATAACCTTAACATGAATTTTGTGATTCAAAATAATAATTTGAAATTAAGAATTATGTATAATAACATAACAATTTGTTGTATCAATCAACTAGTAAACATTAAATGTATCACAAGAGTTCAAAACATATTGATGTTAGAAGTTTGCTAAAAGTCATTGATTTAAGTGATTTAATATTTATATTTTTAATTAAGAATTATGTTTCAATTTTTATCTTTAGAATGAAATTATAATCGAAAATATTATTTTATCCTTATAAAATATAATCTAGTAAAAAAAAGTTATGCATTTTTATCAAACTAAAAAGAAAATCAAAGTTTAAGTTAAGAAGGTAGCATAAACAAACCTATTAATGTATTTATGAATATCCTACATTGAGAAAGATAAGGATATTGGCTTGATTGAATTCTTTGAAGCATAAATCATAATTGTAGGGAATTTGTTTCATATGGTAAAAATTAAAATGTTCTTGGATATAGAGATACCATAGATTTGTGAAACTAGTTAAGAAATTTTAGTTAGTTATTAGTCACAATAAACTTGTATGGTAAATGTCTTTATCAAGAGATTTAGAGATAGTGATAATGTAAACATTAGTAATAAAGAAGACAATCTCATATTAATGCATTTTATCTTATCTTAAGAATGTTTGATAAAATGTTAATGTATATAAGAATAATATACTTATGACTAGTTATTAAAAGTTAAACAACTTTACCTTATTTACTACAAGATTTTTATTAACGGTAAGGAAAGTGAGTAAATTTAATTTATATTTTTCATAAATTTAAATTTTTAATAATATTTGTATTTTCTCTTGCTAAATAAAAAAAAACTTATATTCTCGAGTTATTTTTTTAAGAATGTTAAAACAATTTTTATATCCAACGATATCTTAAAAAATACTTTCAATTTTATAAAAGATAAAAATAATTATGTATAATATTAATTATCATTTGCCATCCAAATAATGAAGTTGATGAGAGAAATAATACATATTGAAAAATAAAAGATGAAATAAAATTAAACGCCTACAAACGACAGAACTGCTTTGTCGCTTTGAACGAACATTTGAAACAAAATCTGGCCCGTCTTTGTGCTTGGCATCATCATCGAAATCCATTTCCCTCCGTTTGGCGCCCGTCTCTAACCCTAATCAATGGATGACAAACACTCTGTTTCTGCAATTGAGAAGAGAGAGGAGTTTGGGAAGTTGCAGTACGGGTAATTTAATCAATCTTCTCTTCTCTCACTGGCCCTTATCACTTTTCACTTTCTCTTCATCTCGTTTATTATACATGTAATAGGTGCGAGCACTATAAGAGACGATGCAAAATTCGAGCACCATGCTGCAATCAGATCTTCCCATGTCGTCACTGCCACAACGACGCCGTGGTATTTTTCTACGCAATTCACCTCTTGCTTCGTTTTTCGTTTATATATATTTTCTTTCAATTAATTTTTTATTGTTTTTGTCATTTAGAACTCATCTAGCAACCCTGCGGATCGTCATGAACTTGTTAGACGCGATGTTAAGCAAGTAAGAAATGTGTATTGTTTCTTTTTCTTACCTTGCATTTTCGTTGACTTAGGTTTCCATGTAAACTCTAATGTGATTGCGAATTTTGATTATTTCAGGTTATATGTTCTGTCTGTGATACTGAACAGGAGGTAGAACCTATAATGTTTCCTTTATCGTTACTTACAGAGAGAGAGAGAGAGAGATGTATAAAAACTTATCGCTTATATTGATAATTCAGGTTGCCAAGGTGTGTTCTAGCTGTGGCGTTAACATGGGAGAATATTATTGCGATATTTGCAAATTCTATGATGATGAGGTTAGGTGTTTAATTCAAATAAGTTATCTACATTGAGTAAATTTTCCGTGTAGGTTGATTATGGATTGTTGGTTTTTAGCATTTTAATTTGATGTCGGGCAATGTTTTTATTGTTTCGGACTTTCCATGTAGGTTGATCATGTGGTGTTGGTTTTTAGTATTTTAATGTGATGTTGTGCAATGTTTTTATTGTTGCAGACTTTCCGTGTAATTTTATTATGTATTGTTGTTTTTTAGCAGTTTAATTTGATGTCGTGCAATGTTTTTATTGTTGCAGACGGATAAAGGACAATTCCACTGTGATGAATGTGGCATTTGCAGGTTAGAATCTTAGATTCATGAGATATGTGATTATAAACCTGATCTAACATGCTATGTATGGATTGGTTAAACCGTTTGGGTTCTTTTCTGAAATATGGAGTTTTCTGTTTTTATTAAATTTTCTTTTTTTAGGGTTGGTGGTCGTGATAAGTTCTTTCACTGTAAGAAATGTGGTATGTTCTCTGACCAATCTTTGTCATTTACTCAAATTTTCTTCAAGCACAAGGGCCATATGTAACAAAGCACATATTTCCTTTCCTTATAGCATTTTGCATTGCACTTTTGCACTTGCTTTGATTCGTTCTTGTTATGACTGTCCTCACAATTTTTTAGTAATGTTGTATGTATACAGGCTCTTGCTATTCAGTGAGCTTGCAAAACAATCACTCATGTGTGGAGAACTCAATGAAGAGTTCCTGCCCTGTCTGTTTTGAGGTTTGTTTTTGGTTATTTTAATTGCTTATTTTTCTCAAAGATGTTACTAAAACTTTCCTGACATTGTTGTTATGTGTTGATAGTACCTATTTGATTCAATAAAAGGCAGCACCATTTTGAAGTGTGGACACACAATGCATATGGAATGCTGTCAAGAGATGACAACTCAAAATCAGTTAACTTACTTCCTAATAATCTTGTCTCTTACATTAGATATTAGATTTCTAATGAGCTTAAATAATTGTGCTCAATTAATAATTTGGGCTTTGTTTCATCAATCAGGTATCGCTGTCCTATCTGCTTGAAGACAATAGTCAATATGTCTCAGAACTGGGAATATTTAGATCGGGAGGTGTGTGGAACTTTTATTAAATTTTTGTTTCAAAATATTCTTTGCTAGTCGATACATGACCATTCTTTTATAGTCTTTTAAGTAATATTCCACATGATTTTCTTGTAGACAAGGAAAATTCATGGGGTAAAGACGAGTAGGAAATGAGCTTTAGGAGGCACTTTTTATTAAACTTTTGCCATGCTAGGTTTGTAGTGGTATTTAATAAGTTGCTGCCATATATAAAGAAAATACGGTAGCACGGAGAGTTGCATATTTGTTATGATATAAAGTTTAAAATTTCTGTGTACAAAGGAAAACATGAGGTAAATGTCCATTTTGAGGGGTGCTTTGGCAGTGTAGCTTTTCACAAATTCAATTTTAAAGCTGAAGGTCCGGGAGAAATCTGTAGTCAATCTTCTATTTGGGATAAATGTTTGTAAGAACTATTTCTTAGTTTTCTGAGCACTTGGTAATTGATGGATACATAGGAGAAAATATAATGACAATACTTCCATGGAGCTTTCGTAATAAATTGTTGTCAAAGTTCCTTTATGCTTAGGTCTTAGAAGCTCTCATGTTTATTGCTTAATAAATTTATCAATTACTATAAGTTTTTTGATGTTGCTAGTACTAGTTATTTTTACTTTGATATTTTATTTTTGATAGTCATTTTTTTTCCTAACCTATGGAATTTGTTTCTTCTATATTGATGTGTTTATACTTTTTCTTGATAGATTGAAGCGGTTTCAATGCCAGAGGAGTACAAGTTTGAGGTAGTTACTTATCTGTTTGATTCTCTCTTAGTTAATCTATTAAGAGTGACATTTATAAGTTTGTCCATTTAGAATTTCATATAGAATGACTTGGCTAGGTTCCCTACAACTTGATGACTAAATGTTGTCAATGCATAATACTACATGATAACTGATTTATAGCATCATTCTACATGGGTTTAGGTTGCTTCTTAGGCATAGACGAGGCTGATGAGCATGCAAGTATATCCATTATAAAAAATTGAATACTATTATATTCCTTTCCGCATGGTTTTGAAAATTTGGGATTCAAATAGATGATGTGACAATGAGCAACATGTTTGGAGGGTGGAGGGGGGAGAATATTGAGACTATCATGTTTTATATAGTCATTGTATGGTTTATATATTATCTTTTGGACGTAATTATCCATTATAAAAAACTGACGACTATTATTCTCCTCTACGCATGGTTTTGAAAATTTGGGATTCAAAATAGATGATATGATAATGAGCAATGTTTGCAGGTGGGGTGAGAATATTGTGAGATTTTCATGTTGTATCAGGCATTGTAGGGTTTATATATCATTTTTTGGACCTAACTATCCATTATTAAAAAAAGAGTTAATCACCTATACACTGTCAGTGTAAAATTTTTTTACACTATAAACCAATTATATCTTTTAATTGTGTCATGTCACTGTTAAAAATAAATGTATCTATAGTGACATGACACAATTAAAAAATATAACTGGTTGCCAGTGTAAAAAAACTTTACACTGGCAGTGTATAGGTGATTAACTCTTAAAAAAAAACTGAAGACTATTATTTTCCTTAACACAAGTTTTGAAATTTGGGATCCAAATAAATGGTATGATCATGTCAAGGGGGTGAAGGAAATAAATTTTGAAATCTTCATGTAGTCATTCTATGTTTACATGGTGGATGCAAATCCAAGATTTCTGCACTACTTTTTCTATAGCAATATCTCAACGAGCTAGGTGGAGCAATTCTATGTTGTGATGTGAGTGCTGTTACACATTTTAGGTGGAAAATCATATACTTTGTTATGGTAATGTTTGTTTCAGAGAGGTTCGTATTTTTATGTATTTATTTTGGACGGTGGGGAGAGGGGTATGAATATGATGAAATTTGTCAGAAAATTCATTTCATTCTCAAATGATTTTGGTTTCTATCCTTGCTGCTGCTCTTAAATACAATGTAATACTGGATTCTTTGGGTATATGACAGGTTTCAATTCTATGCAATGACTGTAACTCTACAAGCACAGTTTCTTTTCACATATTTGGTCACAAGTGCGGACAATGCAGTTCGTATAACACCCGTAGGATTTCGACACCCAGACAACAGTAAAGGTTTGGGTATGAGTGAAACATAATTACATCATCATCCCAAAACTTCGATTTTATTTTTTCCATTGTTTTAATTCTTCACTTTTGATTATTTTCTCCCAAAGTAATATCAAAGGAAATAAAAGGATATCTTGATTTTGCCAATAGTCTTGGTTTAATTTGTGAAAAAATATATTGAGGATAGCTTATATTACGTGCATGTGATCTGTTATCGCGCATTATCTATTCCATTCAAGGATTAGAAAATGAGCATTGCTACAACCTCCGAAAACGGAGGCTAAAAACATTCTGAATGATTAAAAAATTATTATTTTTAATAAATTTATTATAAAATAATTATTTTATAATAAATTTATTATAAAATAATTTTTTAATTATTTGTACAATTTTTCGGCCTCTGTTTTCGGAAGATACAGCATTTTCCTTAGAAAATAGAGAACCCATTGCCATCATTGTACGCACAAAATATCATCATTGTACGCCTTGCAATATCATATATAAGACCCGTGTGATTTTAGGGGAAAATATTTTTAATTAAAGAGTGCATTTTAAGAAAATAGATAAGCTATAAAAAGGTATTGAAGTGAAAGAAAAAGCGGAGCTACGTTGACCTGGACCCTAAATCGTGAACAAGCTGGAATCATGCTTGGTAGTTGCTGAGTCCTAATCCCACAGAAGGAAGACTCTGGTCATCGCCTTACTTTTTTGGTGGGCCGAAGAAAATGCATAAAGGGTTTGGTCCCGTGCTTGTAATTGTATACTTTGAAATATGTACAAACTGTAAAAATGGGCCAAGATTGAGTGAAATGAATAAGCAAAAATTGAATTGTCTTGCCATCTCACATGTAACTTGGGAGTACTATAAGATATCCCGAGTTGGGCCCCTAGGTATTATTGTATCTGTTTCTGTCTACTAGTTGGTACGTGATTCTCGTTAGCTTGAAAAGAGAGAAATAGAACTATAGAAGCATCACTATTCATTTGGTTGGTTAGGTTTTAGTAGTTGGTATGCAAACCTCATCAACTAAAAAGGAGGGAAAATAAATGTATCTCTTGTTCCATTACCGAATCAAAAAGTACGTCTTGCTCAGTAGAATAGTAGGGGAACGGCAGTGGATAAATATACGCATGGAACCTTTTAGTATGTTTGGTAATAAGAACCACATTCATTAATTTGTCACGTCTATCTACATTAATCTCATTCAAATTCTGTGGAGCTCGATGCAGCCTATGAACGCAGGAGAGTGTTAGACTTTTTGATGTTGGCAGTTAATGACTGTAAAGTGCTAACACTTGTCCTGTTGTCCATGCTGATTGCTGCATTGCTGGCGAAAGTATTAAATATAACGCCTTTCCCCTTCTACATAATATTTATTTTTAATTTAACTTTAGATAATTATTTATAAACCTATTTCTAGTATTTGTTAGCATTACAATATTAATAAGAAATAAATTTAAAGTAACATAACAATATAATATAATTATTAATCTTTATTGTACGTGATATTTCTTTTAATTTAATTTACATGTTTTTATATTCAATATTGAAATAAGGATTATAATTATAATAATAAATAAAATTTAATATATGAAAATTAAATTAAAAATGGATACTACGTATAACTATTAATTTATATGAACACTGGGGACACCAAATATTGATGATGATCCAGTTGAGTAGGTTGCTGGATCAGAAGTAACTTGAGTGAGAAGTGTGAAGGACTAAGGAGGGGTCCAGTTTTTGTTTCCAGCATGTTCGTCTGAAAAGGTCCTTCCTAATCTTGGCCCACATGCATAAATATCCCACGCCAGCGATGACTCGTGAAAACTCTAAATAAATAATATTCTATTTTCTACAAATATTTTTAAAATGTTCTAATATTTTATCCCAAAAAAAAAATCAATAAATTAAGTGTAATTAACATTTCAAAATATAAAAGTTAGCAAAAGATGTTGGAGGAAATTTTAGAATTATTTAAAATCTAATCCCTTTTCGTAATTATCTTCGATCTATTTTGGTGGTTGGCTCCATTGAATTTTATTCCCCCATAATTAATGAACTCCAACACTGTATTAAAAGCCACCAAATCTCGTGTACAAATCCTTTTGATTTTTTTTTTTTTCGATTTCTTTTGTTTATTTAGGTATAAGGGATAAACTTCGATCCTATTTTCAAGGATACAATCACAAGATGGAGCACATCTCTTTAAAATGGTCAAAACTTTTACCACAAAAAAGCGGGCAATACATGAGTGACCTCATAAAGTAATTTTCACTTACATAACTAGTTGAGTTGATCAAATATTTCGTTTTTCTTAATAGAACAAATAATTCGTTTTCTTTTTCTGTTGTTAGCATTATTAACTGTTAATAATACCATTGAAACATTGTTTAATATGTTATTATAGGAGTTTGTTTTAAGGTTTAAACTTCGTTGTAGTATATGTAATATTTTATTTTGATATTTGTAAAAAAGAAAAATGTTTTGCACACTCCGGTAACATAATGTATTGTACTTTTTTGGTCCTTATTGGTAAGATTAGTTCATTAACATTAAGTGATTAATTGTTTGAAGAAACTCTGGGTTACACACCAATCCATTTGATAATCATGTGACGCTATGTGGTTACTATTCTTGTATGTTAATCAATTATATTTCTCAACCGAATGTTAGAAACTAATTCTTACTAAGGCATAAAAGTTATTGAAGGTTTTTTTTAATTTATTATACACACAATTAAGAAATCAAACACAAGTCAGCTTTAGAATTTAGTTATTTATTAGTATCCATCATTATAAGTGATCACTAGTAAAAAAAAATCTTTTAAGATTAATTATTTTTATATTTTAGATTTGTTTTGAGTGGGTGAAAAATTAATCGATAAAAATTGGTGATTTTTATATTAACTAGTAATGATAACTGCTGATATCTTTTTTTAAAGTATTATAAATTATTTTACGTAGTTCTTAAAGTATTGAAAAATCTTTTAAATCAGTCTTTTAACGTGGGTAAAACATATCATGATAATTAATTTGATGGATTTTTAATATTTTAAGAACTACTTATATCTTCCTTTAAAAAAAATTACTTATATAATTTTATTATTTTAAGTGCTGTCTTAGAAAGATTGTGATACATCAATCAAGCCCCAAATTACTGGTTTACTCGAGATTGTTTACTCAACATAGTGTACATGAAATATGAGTTTGTACAAATATTGAAATATATTATTTTTGCTTACACTATGAAAGTGGAATGTTCAAAACTCAAAATGACAAGATTCACTATTTAGGACAAAACTCTTATTTATTTTTAGTATATCTTCTGTGGGTAGTGTAGTACTCCCATTCTTATCGGTTCAAATCATGAGACTATATTAAAACAATGATTGAAGTCTGTATTAATTGGATACAGAGAATCTGTGTTGAAAAGTCAAAATTCAAAAAGATCTTTTACTTGGATTTTAATATTAACACTTTTGTTTATTATTAATTTATGATCTATGATCATAAGATATGATGCGTGGTGGGACTATGACTCTATATGAGGTTCGATGAAAAGTTGAAAAAGAAAAAGAAAAATGGTGCACTGCAGTGGAACCCACTGCCTTTTGTATTTGATCGTCCTGTCTGTCCTTCAACCATGTATCAAATCAATCTTTCATTATTAGATTTGCCTCTTTATGTGGGAACTGGGAATTAATTAATAACTTTTTTACATCTAATAAAAATAAAATAAAATCTTTCTTTATCAAGTCTTTCAACTTTGACTTACTAATTTAACATTGTAATATCTTTTTGTATGCAAATCACAAATGTCACTCTAAACATAGAAACTTATGGATACTACTTCGATCTTAATTCTGTAAATTTTATGTAAATATTTATATAAATAAATCATAAATCTATTTTACGTATATGAAATTAAATTTTAACTTGAACTATAATTTTATACTTTTAATTCTTTAACAAGTTAAACATAAAACTTACAATTTTGAATTGATTTCAATTAATGTAAAGTCTCTGTGTATAAAAGTAAGATAGTTTGGAACATTATTTTTAACTCAAACTAAAGGGTAATTTGATTATTTAAAATATTTATTTTTAATTCCTATAAAATAAAATATAAGAGTTTTCATCCTTGAAAAATATTTTTGTTTGATTTTCATTTTTTAAGATTTGAAATCGTTAATGTTGATCTTCAATATTAATTTTTAAAAATAGATAAATAAAAATAATTTTTTGTATCTTAAACTTTTTTTTAAACAAATCACATGGTATAATATATATTATTTAAGATAATCACTTAATATAAGTAATGAATGTCATATAATAATATGTATAAAAGAATATTTTTCAGTTTTATAAGATAAAAATAAATTTTTTTTACATAGACAAAAATAAAAAGTTACTTATTTTGTACAAATTAAAAAAATAATATTTAAAAATTATAATTTCAAATATAAACAATAGTAAAATTCAATGTTACTTAGTAATAATTAATAGAAATAAATTAAAGGACCTAGCATTAATTTTTATTTAAATGTTCATTTATTTTCTAATTACATATTAATAATTTATATTGCGTACTAAATAAGTTAAAATATATGCATGTGTAATACATGGGTAGGTCATCATATTAATTAAAATTAAAATTAAAATTTATATAATAAATTCGATATCATGCCTCAAACTTCCATCATAAGAAACAAAAAAATTATCAATGCATTAATTTTATTTTCTTATGGTAAATGATCATTTTGTCCAAACAAACAAAAAGAAAATACTAAATCCCACTTAATTATCCCAACCTTCCCTTCCACTTCTTCATTGTCAATACTATTGTCTTCTTTTGCTCCTTTAACTTTGACTCATCACCATTGTCAACACCCTCACTTGTGTTTATTTTTGTTCATAATTCTTTTCATTTTCAATCCATCCATGATTGCGGGACCCCAAAAACCAATTCCGACAAAGGAAGTGTAGTCTGTCATCGACCCTCTTCTCCCACCAACTACCCAAGCTGAATTCAAACTCGTAGAAAAGTCAATAACTACCACCAAAGTTGAACTTAAACCTAAAGAGAAACCAGCAAGCATTGAATAAGTAGAGAAGACTCATGAAGACAAGATTTTTGAATCGATTTTCTTCAAGATGGAGACTAATGTGGTTTGCCGACTTCCCTTGCCCCTGCCCTACAACAGTCGCAAGACCACTCTCCGTACTACACCGCCTGCACTCCCTCAGTCTTGTCTCCAACAACTTCACCTTCCCCTTCTTCCTCTCTTGTGCCACCCTCCTTCCTTCGTCACATCCACATCGACCACGACTCCATTCTCAGATTCGATCTATCCTTTAACTGTCACACTACCCACTCTCTCATCATCATGTACTCATGTAAGATCACTTTCTCCACTCCACCTCTAACATCGTTACATACCCTCTCCACAGTTGTGTCTCTCTCAGTAAAATTCAACTAGATCAAACCCTCAAAACAGATGAGTGGATTTAAGATGTGTTGCCGTCGTCAGAGTGAAAGACAAGCAATGATTATTGAATTAAGTCCAAATAACTTCTTAATGATTTTAAATAAATCTAAATCTTAAAAATAATTATTGTCCGGTTGTGTGCTGTACATGTGAACAATATGATAAAGAGAATTTCTATGGTACCTTTAATTATTGAAGGGTTTTGGTACTGTTGATGATGTTTGTTGATGTGTATTTATGTGTCATTATTTAAAGTCCAAGTCAGTTTTAATTTTTTATTTATTTAAAATCCACGTCAGTTATATGGTTAATTGAAGTTCATGTTTTTTTTTATTTTTTTCCCGTATCTTTCTGGCTTCTTTCTCACTTCTTCTTCCCTCTCTTCTTGGTTCTTTCTCGCTGATGATCTGGCCCGGCGGGCCGACGAGCGAGACGGCGAAGGCGGAGAGTGCGATCGTCGGCGAGGCGTGGAGGAAGAGTGTGGCGGAGAGGGAGAGGACATCAAAGCGGTCGTGGAAAGTGACGGTGGCGCCAGGGGTGACAGAGGGTTGACGAAGAGTGACGTTGGCGACGATTCTCGAACCGGACAGGACGCATAAGCCCGTGTTCTTTCTGCGACTGAACCAGGCCAGGGCCTCAACCACGTCGCTCCTGCCCAGGATTTCTAAAACAAAAGGGATCATAGCGGGCTCGGGCTCCCGGGTTATAACGAGCGACGTTTTGGGCTTGTTTTTGGAGCCGGGAGAGCAGCCCTTGAGGCGCTTGACAATTTGTTCTCGCTGGCTCGCGAAGAGAATGTCTACAAATTCTATTTTCATTTTCCCGGTATATCTTCACAAAACGAGAAAGATGCCAGAAAGATAAAAAAAAAAATTAAAAACATAAACTTCAATTAATCATTTAACTGATGTAGATTTTAAATAAATAAAAATTTAAAAATGACATAAACTTAAAATAATAACACATAAATACATAAAAATTACACATGTAATACCAAAACTCTTGTTTTATAAAAGGTTAAGTAGTAATGAACTATGATAAATTTATTCATCATAGAAAAAGAAATCATTTTATATGTTTCTTGGAACCCAAACACGTTAATGATTATAATATCTACTCATCCACACTTTATACAGCTTCTCCAACGTAACTCAAAAGATTATATATATATTTCAATTAAAAAGAAAAAGAAAAAAGAAAATGAAGTATGAAATATGAAATATGAAAGAGGCCTTGCTGGTGAAGAAAGAAATGAGCAATATCCTGTTCCTACTAGGCACATGCGAATTCCTCCACATCTAGGGCTGATCTTGAATTCTTCATCTTGAGAATGACTACGAGACCCTGCGACTACTGTGGCCACTCCACAGCGCTTCTCTACTGCAGAGCCGATTCAGCCAAACTCTGCTTCTCCTGCGACCGCGAAGTTCACTCCACCAACCAGCTCTTCTCCAAGCACACGCGCACGCTCCTCTGCGACGCATGCGATCACTCCCCTGCCACCATACTCTGTTCCACCGAAGCCTCTGTTCTCTGCCAGAACTGCGACTGGGAGACCCACAACCCCTCTCTCTCTTCCCTCCACCAGCGCGGCCCCCTTGAACCCTTCACCGGCTGCCCCTCCGTCTCCGAGCTCTTGTCCATCCTCGCCTTTCGCGATGTCACCAAAAAAACTCTGCTTTCTCCGCCCCACGCAACTCCTGCTGATGCCTCCTTCTCCTCTGAGATCGAAGGCTTTTCTGATTTCTTTGTTTGGGACGCTCCTTCTGTTGTTACCATCGACGATTTGATTTCTTCTTCCGCTTCTTCCCACACCTTTCAGGCCATGGAGGTTCCTCCTCTGCCCAAGGTATATATCAACCGATTATCTACTCTCTAAGCTACACCCTTTTGGTGTATAAATACATGAATTATCAATGTGATATTTTGGCCATTATCACTAGTCACTGAAGATTTGTGGGTGGTATAATAACAATCAGGTAACGGCTGATCCGATAGATCATTACGATAGATTCTGTTACCATTTTAGAATTTGGGTTTGAGTATGATTCATCATCTAAAACTAGCTCCATGTGATAGTTTGGCCAGTATCACTAGTCACTGAAGATCTGTGGGTGGTATGATAACAACCAGATAACGGCTGACCCGATAGATCATTCCGATAGATTCTGTTATCATTTTAGAATTTGTGGGTGGTATGATGACAGCCATGTAATGGCTGACCTGATAGGTCTAATGATAATCATTACGATAGATTTTGTTACCATTTTAGAATTTGGGTTTGATTCTGATATCGTTCTCGCTAAGAAAAATAAGAAATGTAATGGGAATTTATGGCTTGTATAATTCTGTTTTCACTTTTAATTAGAAAATTGTCACATTGTTTTCAATCTTTTTCCTGTACAGAACCTTGAAAACAGGAAACACATATCTAAAACAAGTGACAATTTTGTAAATTAAAAGTAAAACTAGGAAATGACATCAACAGTAAACATGCCCTTAGTTTTTGGTTCAAGCCGTGATTTTTTAAAGACAGTAAGACCTCTCTTCTTTTTAAGGTCTTGTTTCTTGAACTGTGGGGATTGGTGGGTGAAGAATGAAAAAATATTAATAAAATCATCATCATCATTGTTATTATTATTATTATTATTAATATTTAGTTGTGGTTGTCTTATAGGAGAGTGTATTATTTGGATGTGAAAGAAGACATTCAAAATCTGTGTCTATTGCTACAATTTTGACTTGTTCAGGGTATTGTTATTGGTTCAGAATCGAAAGGCTGCTTGTGGGCAACACAGAGAAGAGATTCTAAGTCAGCTTCGTGAATTGGCCAAGTCTGAGCCTTTGGACCTTGAGCAGTATGTGCCATCTGAGAACTTGTCCTCGGGTTTTGAACGCGATGTGGAGCCTGATATCTTTCCTTCTCATGAGGTAAAGCTTCTACATCACTTCTTTTGTACTCGTGTTTTCTTATCAATGTTGGTGCTGAATGCTGATGCCTGATGATGAGTTCTTTGTTTATTCGTGTATTTGTTTAAGGGGTGGATTTTTGTTTCTCTAGATTGGATTTGCGTTGTTTATCCTTTTCAATTTGTTCATATCGAATTTTTTTCTGATTTTTTGTGGAGACTATATTAATTTGTTACTTAAAGAGGAGGGAGTTAACCGCGATTGATCTCATTTGACAAGAAAATATTTACATAAACTTTTAATATCTTCCGGATCTTAACTCACTTGTTGTAGTCACCTGTATTGATAAGATGAACCCAGGGTACAATATTGGCACTTAAATTTGATGTTGTAGTTCAACTGTTTATCAGATGAAAATAGTTGTAATGATGGGTCGTGAATGATACTCTTGAGTACAATTCAATTTGACTTTGACTGGAAAATTTTTTCACGACATAATTTTTATTTATTTTGAAATTGAGTTCTGACTCCTCTAGAGAAATTTCTTTAATGGCTTTTTATAATTATGAGTCCCAATTTCCTCTGTTATGATAAATCTTTTGCAAAACCTATCACCAGAAACATCTATCTTGCTTTGTTATTGTCAGTGACTTGCCTTGTTCTATTGTTGTTATGGACAAGCTAGGTCTTTAGGTTGCTCTTTTATTTAATGGTAGAAGTAGAACCATTCAATGATGCCTTCTTCATTGTATATGGTGTTATGACATACCTGCTTAAATTATTTCAAAAAAAAAAAAAAAATCACTGCTAATGTATTGATTTTGTATTTCAGTGGCATAGAGAAAGCACTGAGCCTATGTATCAGGTTGTTCCTCCTGACACACCATTGGGAACTTATACTGAAGAAATTCCAGTTAAACATTCTACTTCTGCTGTTGGGGAAACTGACACCCATGGCAACCATGGAGGGAATCCACCCATTTCTTTCAAGTCTGAAATCCTACCAACTACTCCCAGAGCTGCGGCATGTGAGTTAAATAGCCAAGAAAGAGATTCTGCATTATTACGGTACAAGCAGAAGAAGAAAACAAGAAGGTATTATTACTATTACATCATCTTTTACTATTACTGTTACAGTATCTATTTATAAATTTCTAATGCTTGAAAGTGCTCCTTTGAAACTATACTGCCCAATTTCTGAAATATTAAATTATTGCCTACAACATAGCCCAGGCCTTTAACTGTAACATGCATTGTTTTAGATTCTAGAAGTTTTTTATTTTATTTTATTTTTATTTCCATTTATACACAGGACAAGCTTTAACTTCTAGACATGATTGAGTTTTACAAACATTGGCTACAACTACAAGTGTTGTGGTTGGATATATTTTTGGGTTTTTGATATATTTGAGAGATACCAAGAAAAAATCATTACTCTGTGACATAGTTTTCTCCAATTTGTTGACCGAAAGCGTTATGTTCAGAGTTCAGACTTTTATGGAAGAATTCTGTTATTATTTTTATGAGATTTACTGTTCAGTGTGCTTCTGTAGTTAATGAGGCCTTGTCATCTCCTTGCTATATATAAATGGTTGTTGGATCGTTGATTAATTAGAGTTATGAACTGCGAGTATATGTATATGTCTGATCGTGAATTCATGATGATTGGTATTTGGTATATATGATTTTATGACTTTCTTAGATTATTAAATTGACATACTTTATATGGAAAACAACAGATTTGACAAGCACATAAGGTATGAATCACGAAAAGTTCGGGCTGAAACCAGGGTAAGAGTCAAGGGCCGATTTGCCAAGATGGATCAGGAACACTGAAATCATGGTAGGCTGCTATGACATTATGACTATAATTCTCAATATATACATTATGTAAGACGTGTCCCTTGTGTGGTGAACTTGACTATACTATACTTTTCAAGGGGTGTATTCTTCGATTCAGAGCACTAGGATAATATGAAGACTTATTCTTGCAATATAGTTGACAGCAATGATTTTATCATCCCCTTTGCACCATAATACACTGCACCGGAGGAAGACAAATGGTGCAGTCTTCTGTAAATCAGAATTAAATTTACTGGGATCGTTGGCCTTGGATTGTGTTTAGCGAGTATCTTGTGGACTTAGATTTTTTTCTCTTGATTCTCAAATATTAATAATGATGATAAAACTCAACTTGTGATAGCTTAAGGACTTCTTAATTGGTTTTGAACAAATGTTGAACAATCTATAGGGGCAACGGAAAGCAAGTTACACTCAACTAAATTTTGAATATTCTGAGAATGTGTTGTCTGGTAAAGGACATAAACTATCAAATTTGTCAGACCTGTTGTCTGGTAAATACTGAAGTATGTGTTGAAGAACAGCATTATGTTCTAATCATCTAATGTAGAAAAGCAATATAATTTGTTCCATTCTTCATGCATATTGCCAAATGTAATTTTCAGTCGTAATTTAGTCCATTGGTATTTGATTGAATGCAATGCATGGGAGGCAATGCTTGCAACTTCATGGAACCTCAAGTGCATTAACATCCAAATTTTTTTACACGTGTTCTGATTTCATCTTATAAATCTGATAATTTATCATCTCTTCATTTCCATATCATACCTATTTAAAGCATTGATACTGTGTATGACAGATATCATTAGCATTTAAAGTATATATGGTGGACATGGAGCCGAAAATATGCATTGGAGAAAGAAGCATTTAGCTGGCTAACGCATTCTTCTGTAGTTGTTTTACAAACAGTAGCTTGGATGATGTTTACCTTCTAGCAAATTGTAAGCTTGTATAAGTTTTTTCTTTTAAGAAATGCTAGTAACACATTCTCTAACGTATTCTTTTGAACATGCTCTATTATTGATTAAATTTTATTAAAAATCAGAGTTTTGTGAGTCTCAGATTTTATTTATCGAGTCACTTGTAATTTTACAGTTTTTAATAAATTTTAATCAATAATAGAGAGTATTAGAGATTGTGTTACTAGTATTTCTTTTTTTCTCTTTTCAACTGCAATTTACGGATGCTTAAACGTTTCAAAGTGTTAATTGTAGACACTAATCAGAGATATATATATATATATATATATATATATATATATATATATATATGAAAGTGTGAGATGTATATACCAAAATAAAATTAAATTGGGACATACTGCATGAATGCAGAAGGATGATGTGGGAAGAAATTGAATGGTGAATGCCTTGGAATGTATGCCGAAAAGCCACTGCTTACTGACCTTCAATAATTTTATGTATTTCAATCTCTTAATAATTTCCTTTTTGTTGCGAGTGTTAAAGATTTCACTTATTGATAAACTAACAGCTAATCAATATTTGGTACTGTTTATGCCCAAAATAAAGTGAAAAGAAAAGGACAACGTAGATAGAAATCATTGAGGAAAGAGATGATACTGTATTTTTTGTTTTAAATATATGTACTAGCTACTAGGCCAAAAAAAAATACGAAGTTGTCCTAGTAGCCGCAGCTGGTTTTATTTATTTATTTATATTATTAAATGCATCATTATGGCAATAAAATTGAAACTTGAACTTTGGGCAAACTATCATAACTCCTAACCATTAGGTTGACCTAATGGGTTTAGCTACTACCAAAGTAATTAGTCTGTACAGTACTAGCAAGTCAGCATAAAACGGATTGGTAAGCAGGGCATATGTCTTGCCCTTGCATCAATGTTCTTGATGCAACCAACACGTAAAATCAGTAATAATACCAAGCAAGATCAAAACAGAGTGTGTTGTGGCACATAAAAAATGCAAGTACGGTGAGTAATGATTTTATTGATGCATGAACCGTGCACCGTCGTGGTGGGTGCCACTCTACTCAAAGTGAACAAGTTTATTGGTCCCCATGGCAACTACTGTATATATGCCAATGCCATTGTCTCACCTTTGACCTTCCAATGATTCGAAATTAACGTGAGCCAGTGAGGTCTCTTTCAAACGCTTCTCGAATATCGTAAGCTTAAAAACCACATTCAATAATGGTAGAACCGTTATGGTTTCCCATTGACCTGAAAAGTTACATACGATTTTTGTTTTGTTCTTGTTTGTTTTTTGGTTCAACATAGGATGAGTTCATTGTATGCGGGTTGAAGTTGACCACGTTGCTTCAACCCCAAATGTGCTATTTGATTTCATCATATCTGATATACTAAATTCTTCGAGTTCACCTTTAATGCAAGAATTAAATTGTTATATTGAAAAATTAAAATCTCAGTCTTCAAAACAGGATATCATTGCTACTTGCATGTATCTATTAAGATATATGCAAGTAGCCATGTTAAAGATAAAGTGCAATTAAGTCTTATAAAATAGATACATTGCTAGTTACATATATATTAATACTCACTATTTTTTTTTGGTACAATTAATACTCACTATGTTACTATTTTTTGTAGTTTTACTCTTTTTTTTTCGAAATTAACTTTTATTTAATCAACAAATACACTTGTGACAGAAGAAAGAATGGTTTGGACTTCTGATAAAGGTCTATAAATTGAGGCATGTTACCGAAGCCCATGAAGTACAGAGCCCAAGAGTGTGACAACTGTTCTTGACCCAACAGTTTTTTTTTTTTTTTCCTGATGGAAGCTGAATTGATGGCATTCCTGTCAGTCAAATTGGAGTACGAAAAAAATATTTCTACTTTTGAAAGTCATTTATATTTTGTAGTATAGAGTACGAAAAAAATTTCTACTTTTGAAAGTCATTAAACCTAGACAAAATTTGATTTTCTGAAGTAATAAATATTTAGTGAAATACAAAAATTAAAAAAGATCAGTGCTAGTTTTTAAGATGATATTAAAAAAAAAATTATTTTAATTTTTTTAGGAATATACAAAAGAAAATGATTACACCAATAGTTATATCTTATCCCAGTCACTAAAATATATATAAAAAAAACAAAAATTATAACAACATTGTTTTATGAAAAAAAAAATATTAATTCAATTCCTACATTAAATGTTTGACTAAATTTCATTGATTTTGAAAGTACAAGGACTTGATTTGAAAAGTTAAAATTTAAAAAGAATAAAATCACTCATTTGAAAAATTTTAAAGACTAAAAAACAATCAAGCATATTAAAAATTACTTATTAGTCAACATGATTTTTTTGTTTATATTGAATTCAATTTCTCTACTCCAATAAATCGATAATAAAAAGAATTATTAAAGTTGGCTTAATAGTTGGAGTTAAGTGGATGTAGATGATGCCGTGTCAGATCTATGACCTTGATTCAGTGAAGACATTAAATGTAATGAGTTCAAACATATAAAATTTAAAATGAATAGTATATAAAAATTTTAAGATATTTATTGAGTAAAAAATTAAGAGCGTAATGGGTTCAAATACATAAAATTAGCGAGGACAAAATATATAAAAAAGAATCATGCATTTATAAGTAATTTTTCAAATTAAGGTTGCATTTGTGATCACTATGTCTGCCACTATGGATGTATGAGAAATGAAATATGACCCACACTTGCCGTTGTAATATTTAATAATGATAAACAAATGAATAATTAAGAAATTAATGAAATGGGTGTCAAAAAAAAGAAGAAATTAATGAAATGGACGAATTTATATATAATATTAATACAACAACGTGCCAGTATTTCACTCGTTATATATAACAGTCACACATATATTCCCTTTCTTTATTACTACGAGCTTGGAAACATTGATTTCCTTTGAAGAAGGAAGGTGGAGAAGGTGATATATATTGATCTTGCGTTACTACATTTACCTACTTCGAAAGTGAAATGACTTCACAAACAACACCTATAGCTTTATTTACTGTTATCACTCTTAAATGACTAGACCTACCATCTGGTAAAGTAAACGAGCAACATTTAATAATTTAATCACTTAACATAACAAATTAATTATATATATATGTAGCGTTCTTCATCAACCAGCAACACACTGCAATAGGTCTAAGCCAAAAACAGCATTCACACAAGAACGCCCTTAAAGTTAATTAACATTACAAATATATATTATGATCTAAGTTGACCTGTAATGGAGTTTGAGAACAGAATGCAGCACAAGCAAGAGAAAGGTGGTGGAGCCAATAATGGATAGGACCAATGCAGCAGTAATGTGGCGACAGTAGGCATCAAACACGTCGCACACTTTCGTCCATTGCACGTGCGAGTTACCCTTCTGTGCTATCATTCCCACTGCAGAAGCTGCACCATTGGCTGAGAACAACAAAGCCATCATCACAAGGTCTAGCGCTGTTAGCACCAACACTGCTACATCTTCTTTTCCATTGCTTCTCGCCATCGCCATCATCACCAAAGAAATAACCGCGTATGAGCACGCTATTGCGTTTGAAACCACGAAAAACCTGTTCCAAATAGCTTATCTTCATATCACATTCACATGCTGCACTAGTGATAGTATAAGTACGACTTGTGTAACATTTTAAATAAAAAGTGGGGTCACTAATATTTATGTTTTTCCATAATTTCAGTCAACACTAATATTAATATAAGGTGTGCTTAAAAAAAATAATCTACAGTAACATGTGCTTACTATACTCAAATAAGAACTTGTTTATACAAAATACTTCTCCTATACATCCTATGATTCTATGATGAGTTGAGAGCATGAAAAGAACTACTTAGTGGAAGCTTTTTACTTGTTAAGAAACAGACTATATATATATGGATATATATGAAATGAGTGAGAGCTGAGAGGGGCTTACACCATAGCAGACATGTATTCCCACTTAGCAGTGGCTTTGAATTGCATTTCAGCATAGGAGATGACTTTAGTCTGATTGTCAACAGCGACAATGATGGTTGCAACGAGAGTGAGAGTGAAGGCAAGAAATCTGAGCAACACATCGTAAGGCTTTACTCTTGTTGGCCTCTCCACCACCTTGACATCGCTGTGCACTCCTTCCACGTTCGGCTTCGACATGCTCTCTTGAACTGGATCTGTTGGATCGATGCGGAATATTATTATGACGTGCGGAAAGAGAGGTTGATGAGATATTATAACAAGGAGAAGATGTTTGAATGGGAAAGGTGGGGAGGTTGGAGATGCATTCAAGGCCATTCGTACGGCCCTATGTATTTAATGCCATCAACTATCTACGATCGTCATGCATTACACGAACCAATAACAATGATATTTCCATTTCCACACCTTCTATTGTCAAATACATATTAATTCTCTTTTATATTTAAATCATATCGTTTTTATATATATAAGAAAACACATTTTGAATTGTTGTACCAAATTACTATATAAGAAAACGGATAAAAAAATATAAAATACTGATTTAATTAATTTAATATAATAAGGAGGGCAAAACACAAGTACACACGCAAATGAAAAAGAAAAAAAAATCTGACAACACACTGTTAGACTATCTACTATCTAGCAAATGAAAACTCATTTCCAGCTATTAAGCATAAATTGCTGGACCAAGCAGCTTTCTTCCTTTTAAGTCACGAGTTAATGGTATGTCTCACACCTTTGGCACAACCTAATGCCATGAGCTATGTTTTCATTACTCAATGTTGTTTTTGAATGATAGCATTAATTGATATATTTAATTTTCGGTAAGCTTATTTAGAACGTTGTTGGTCATGTATGACAAGTGTATCGCTTGTTATAAATATACGAACCAAGAAAAAATAGAACCAATTTGAAAACAGGTCAAACAAACGAACATATAATGTATATTTTGGTATTTATTTAACTTAAATTCTATACTCGTTGAGGGAAATTACCGCCATTATTGAACGGTTTTCCACTTTTTTTGCTTAATTTTTTAATCGAATGTTATACACATTTTGCCAGGAAAATAAGGATTAAATGAACACGTAGAAGTAACGAAAAGTTTGCATAATTAAAGGATCTTTTCTTCTTTTTTGCTTATAAAAAGTTTAAATTAAGGAGGAAAGAAATCTATACATTTTTTTTAGTAAATCACTAGTCGAACGAGGATTTGAATTTTTCATTATTGAGAATTTTATATGACTAAATTGTATTTCTATCCTTTTATTTTTGTCAATATATAATTTTTATTTCTATATCTTAAAATAGAGAAATTTAATTTCTCTAATTTTAAAAATATGAAATTATGATTCTTTCATCAAACTAGTATTTATTAATTGTTAAACTTTAATGTTTATTCATAAATAAATGATGTAACATTAAATAATGTCATATTTGGAGATAAAAAAACACTAAAAAAATGCAAATAAGATTTATTAATAAAATAAATATTAAACACTAGTTAAAATAAATATAAATACAAAAATTATATTATTTTTTATTTTTACCTCAATATAAGTGACAATATGTTATTAAATAAAGTCAAAATTTAATAAATATCAAATTGATGATATGAATAAAATCTTATATTTTTTAAAATAGGAAAATTAAATATCTTTTTTTAAAACGAAAAGACAAAAATTATATATTGACAAAAATTGAGGATCAAAAGTATAATTAATTTAATCATTTTATATTTCAAACTTAAATAATGCTAAAATAATAGAGTAAACTTTTCAGTTGTTTTTTCCCTTTTAAGTGTAATGATTTTGGCGTGAATACCAATTAATTAATGGTTCTTTTTGCTTATTTTGTGGAAAATTTTGTATCTTGCTTGCAGGGTAGCGAAGTAGTTTGTTACATTGGAGAAGCTCCAAATCTATATGCCGTTTGGTGCAATGAAAAGCTCTTGAAGAAGTGAAAGCCAAACAAATATTGTAGCAAGCTTCTCACATAAAGACTCCACGTCAAGGGCATGCATGAAAACCAAAAGGTTTCTCACACGAAAAACTCCAAGTCTAGGTGATGAACTAAACCTCCTGTGCCAAATGTGTGTCCACAAGCAACTCTTTTATGCCACAATCTCCGCAACCCTTTTTTTCCTTTTATTCTTATATATAAGAAGGTCCCTTCTCAAGCCAAGATGAATCACAACCCAACTACCCAAGCAAGGTTCTTCAGTAATCTAGTGCAGCATCTCCCTCTCACAGATTTTGCACCAAGAATTAATCAATAATGGAAACCGGTCATCATGTCTTGGTTCCTGTCTTTGGAATTCTGGGTATACAAACACGTAGAGTTTATTTATATATAAGCTTAGAAGAACTTAATTAGAAACTTTTTTTTTTAATAGAGGAGTTCTAAAAAATACATCTAAGCTTTATTTAAATAGACTCGTATTCGATCTATATATGTACTTAATTTGTTCTTCTTATTGATGTATGTACATCTAGAGATTTATGTATCATCATCCTCTGCTTACTATCTATTTCTTGTTTTCTGATTTTTTCAGGCAATACTGCTAGCTTCTTGGTCTACTTTGCCCCCATGTAATTCCTCTCTATAGAATAGACCTTCGCGCACATTTAGTATATATATACTCATTTCTTTAATTACTTCTCACATAAATATATAAAAATTTGGTGCAGAGTTACCTTCTATGACATCTATTGTGGGGGATCAACCCTAGATTATGATGCTGTTCCATACTCGATGGCACTCTTCTGTGCCACGCTGTCGTTGTATTATGCCTACCTTAAGGGCAATGAAGAAACATTGCTTATCGCCACAAGCTCATTTGGTTGCGGCATTGAAGTGGTTTATCTCATCATATTTTACATTTTTGCAACCAATAGAGTCAGGGTAATCATATTGTAAATACACACATTCAGATAAAACAACCAATTAAAAAAGCTTAAGATGGTATATATTAAAATAGCTTCATTACAAGTTTTTTATCATTTTGATGAGTCTAGGCATAGGCACTGTAATGAATCATGCTAGAATTCCTAATATAAAGTTCTGTTTATTTATTTTCAAGTATACATTTTAATTAATTGATCATTAATAATTAATGCTGGTTTGGTTTTATGATTGACCATGCAGAGAAGGATTGTCCGAATGGTGTTTTTGTTCAATGGTATGGTGTACCTAAGCATCATATGTTCATCTTCATTTGTGTCACCATTACATAAAAAGTTGAAGGTTATGGGCTGGATCTGCGCCACTTCCGCTGTCGGTGTCTATGCCTCTCCTCTCAGCGTCATTGTAAGTTTTATACACAACACACCTCACACTTCGCTAACTATATATAGTATTATTTGGTTTAATCAAAATTGTATTAATAATTTCTCAGAGAAGGGTTATAAGGACAAAAAGTGTGAAGTCCGTTCCCATGCCTTTATCCAGATGCCTGACCTTGAGTTCCATCGTTTGGTTCTTCTATGGCTGTTTTTCTCACGATTATTCCATCGTTGTAAGTAGCACTAACAAAACCAACTTGTGAAATTGTGGGTTACTTGTATACATACTCATTTTGATGTTTTCTTTTGCGTGTAGATGGCAAGTGTACTAGGTTGTTTGTTGAGTGTTGCACAGATCATCCTCTACAGGAAATGGAATGGAAGTGGTGATGATGAGAGAGAAAGGGTGGCAATAGCATCAAAAACTCGTGAGAACAATAAGGATACATTGGACGACGAGGTATTGCAGGTGATAGACATTGCTGTGAGGAAGGTAAAAGTTCGCAAATCAGACAACAGTAATGAGGAAGAAGAAAATGCTACGAGGGTGGAGTTGGAAGCTACTGAGACTGTTGAGTTGCAGAATATTGCTGTGACAGGAAACGACTCAGTAATGGATAGTGAGATCCATTCGGTGGTGGAACCAGAAATTGTTGAAGTCTTGGACAAACCAAAATATGCTATGCTGGATCGTGCACCCTCTAAGCTTAGTTGATTGAAGATTCGTTTTAATCATTTTGCCCTTGAGTAATGTTTTTAAACACCCATTCTTTCAAGAACTTAAACCACATTCATTATTTATTTATATCAATCTTTCCATCACCTATACTTTTCTTCCTTTTCAGTTAATTCTTTTGTGCTTGTTTTTCAATCAGTGTAATCCACAGTAATACATTTTATGTTATTTATTTTAGTTCCTGCATTTATACTCAGAGTTGTCTTTGTGGTGTTACTCCAAAAGGAAAATAAGCTAGAGTTGTCTTTATGATAATCATTTATCTATCATTTTATTCAACAACGATTTATCTTCATGACCTGATGCTTTTAAATATGATGGCGTCTGGCAAATGATTGTATATAACGTGACAATTTGACAAAACGATTTAATTGATTTTGATAGAGTAATATCACACGTTAAAAAAAAAGTGTAATATCAGAAACACGGCATGAATGCAAATTAAGTGATTACTCAAATATATAACAAAAAAAAAATTATTTTAAATTATATTTCATATTTAAAAATCATCAATATTAATTAAAATAATTTTATATGACAATGAAAAATATTTATTATAAATTTAAAGCAAGCACGATTGAATATTGTTCTTCTTTGGTTGTTTATCTATTCTTTGTTTCTCATCTTAGCTGGATGTAGTGGTTGTAACCTTTTTTTTATCAACTAGCAATATATTCATGTTCATTTTATGCAGTTAATTTTTCTTATGGTTTCTCTTTTGTTTTTAGTTGGAGACTTGGAGTATAAAACGGAATTATCTTACTATATTTACATATTACATCTATGCCAGGTTCAATATGCTGGCTCAAACCATCACCCGAGTTGCAGAAAGATTTGAAGCTATTGAAGGTGCTTTTGAATTTTAACATCTTTTCCTTTTTATTACTTTTCTCTAATATGATGTTTTGTGAAATTAGCTCTCACATTCAAAATGAGAATAAACGATAGAAGCGAAAAATATCATAAGTAGATTATGCTTTCCCCAAGTGATATGGTAATAGGGGAACATGTAGGGTTTACTAAATTTCCACCCATTCCAGCGGTAGACATAGTTGATAATGCCTTTTTACAGTTAAGAATTATTAAAGGTTATATAAAAATATCAACTTTACCCACATTAAGGATTAATGATCATAGTTTATAGGAAAAGTTGCACTCGACTCTAGGTCTTTTCAAATGGCAGCACTAGTGGAAAAATATATGACATATAACTTTGTTACATTAAAAATATTAGTGATATTGGTTAATAAGTTAGTTGAAAAATATATGACATATATAACTTTGTATTAATTTTTTATATACTTAAAGATATCGATAAAAACAAAAAAGGAATTTGTATTAAAGTTGGATTATCTTTGCTCATAATTTATCTTTAGTTATGGTGTATATAATAAAATATTACTTACCTGTACATGTAATAATACATAATTGTATCCTGGATTTATGCTTTGGGTTGTCTTTATGTGTTCCTCTCCCCCAAAAAAAAATCATTTATTAGTTATAGCGATATACCTTGATGGTTTTAAATATGTAAGTCAACATATTTGACCAAACCATTTTATTGGTTTTGATAGGGTAATATTATAAGCACAACGGGAATGCAAATTAAGTGATTAAGGAAGTCATGCCTTAAATAACTTTTTAGTTGATGTAAAATAGGATTTTTTTTAGTTTTTTTTTTATTTTGTACTATTTTTTTAAAAAAAAATTATCTGATTAACTGTTAAATATATATATAAAAAAATATAAGACCAAAATTAAAAAGAACTAAAACGAAAAAACTTAAAATTTAAAAGGGTAAAATGAAAATAATTAAAATTAAAAATATTTAAAAGATGACAACTAGAATTAAGAGGTTAAAATAATATTATTTAAAGAAATTAAATTTCTATTTATTTAAGTTAAATCTATAAATTTTAAATTTTAAATTTTGAAAGAAATATAATAAATGGAGTGAAAAAAACAAAACATAAAATATGTCAAGGTTGTTATTGTATGTAAAGGTTTAAATTTTATAAAATAGTAAGTCTAAATAAAATAGGGTTGTTTTCATTTTATTTTTTAATTTTAGTCATTTTTATTTTGACCTTTTCAAAAAAATTTATTTTGGTTTTGGTTCTTTCAATTTTTAGTTGTTTTTATTTTGATCTTCTTAAATTTTGGTACTTATAATTTTATATTTTTTATATTTTGATTCATAGGTTTTTAGATTTTTCTCTATTAGATTTAATGTTCAATCTCATAACAATGAAACCAAAAAAAAAATTACAGAAACAAATGGATTAAAATAAACAAAATTATTTTATAAGAAATAAAAAGTTATTTATGTTAAAAAAAAAATTGAAATCTACATGCACGAATTCTCTCGTCTCCTATATATATATGTTCTATAGACACAAACTAGCTAGCAGCTGAATAATAGTATATTTTATTCGGGGAGGGACATCTTTGCCCTATGAATTCCCTTGCCAAGATATTTATCAATTGCTTTTTCTTACACTAAATTAATGCTTGGTTAAAAACTTATATCTAATCTAATCTAATCAATCAAGATAGATTCTTGGTTAATTTTTATAAAAGAATTTTAAATATATTATTATTATTAATACAGTAAAGACAATTTATATATATATATATATATATATATATATATATATATATATATAAATGAGGAGGGTTCAAACGACACCGGTGTAACTTTTACTAAGTGTTACACCACTCAATAACTTTATATTAAATGTGAATTTTAAAAATTCAACCGTTAGATTGAAAGTTCGTATCTCTTAGATCATATATGTCAAATTTTATATTAATCTAAGATGATTTGATGCTTAATTCTCATAAAACAAAATTGACGTAATATATGCATTTCAAAATATACTAAAATATGAACACTTTGATTACCTTCAAGTTGTTGTTCAATTTAAACAAAAATTGACATATATGATCTAAGAGATATGAACTTTCAATCTAACGGTTGGATTTTTAAAATACATATTTAATATAAAGTTATTGAGTGGTGTAACACTTAGTAAAAGTTACACCGGTGTCGTTTGAACCCTCCTCATATATATATATATATATGACAAAAAATTACCTTAAATCATTTTAAATTTTGAATTAGTTGAAAAAATTATGCTTTATTGTATAAACTTTTTTCTATTATTGTTATAATAATTTAATACAATTTTTTTTTCTTACGATTAATTAAATCAATATTTTTTTCTCTTGAGTAATTAATTTACATTTGATTAACCGACAAAATGTACAATTAAATTAAAAAAATTGATTGATTTCTTTATATGATATTTAAAATTGTAAATAAATCATTATTTTTTAATTATATTTACATGTTAAAAATTATTTATAAATAGAAAAGTAGAAAAAATATGCCTAAAATTAACATAAAAAGACAAACATTTGCACCAAAATACATTATAACAAGAATTATTATAAAATGTATATTTTAAACCTTATTTAATTTTTTAATGAAATAAGACTTTATTCGTAACATATATAATGTCTAAATGCCTAAGTTGACATCATATTGCTTTTAAAGATAATTTCACTTTAGTCATTAATTAATATTAAAAAAACATCAACTCAATCTTTATTAACACAATTTTCATAATGTTTATGAATAAACTCTTTTAGGAAATTCGAAATATTTTCAAGAGACTAATTTTTTAACGATAGAGATTACTAAAAATAAATTTTATCTTTTTCTAAAATAAAGTCTTCTTTATATATATCAATATATATAAAGAATTTAGCTACCTTTTATTATGATCATCATAAAATAAATTTTACTCATTCCTGATTTTTTTTTTTTGAAATATCCGTAAAATAAAAGGAGGGATTTTTTTAGAACTAGGCCTGCGCTACACTAGCCCAAAATTTAAAATAGCAAAAATAAATACGGGAATTATTCGAAAGTTTTAATATTATTGTTTTATTTTTTAAATTTTCATTTACCTTATACTTTAATTATTTTAACAAATATTTTCTAGCTCCGTTGTTATGTTATGGTCACAATTTTGGACATTAACATTCTTTATTGTTTTCATTGGGCTCAGTCCATGTCTTTTCTGGGCCAGGGGAAAAGTCCACAACCAAATCTTCTGCTCCAGGAGGAGGCATCAGACATTCACATTGGTACTCTGCAAATTTTAGGGTTAGGGTTTGCAATCTGTTCATCTTTGTTCCCTCAATTTGGTTTGAACAACCTCCACCTTCCGACGATGAAGAAGAATGAGGAACGCAGCAATAATCATGATAAGAAGAAGAAGCACATAATGATGAAGAAGAAGAACATTTCGAGGTTGGGAGGAAGTGGTCTTTCGCTTGACGCCTTCGCCAATGCAAAATCCAAGAACAATCACTATAACCCAGCTATCATAAGTGCGCAAATTTCCCTTTTTTATTCGCTCAACTTCTTCTTAATGCTTTAAACCCTTTTTTACTGTTTTGTGTTTACTAGATTACCTATTCATTTGGGCAATAACCTGTTTTTCACAGAACAAATTGGGAAAATTAAGGAAATAATCAGGGCACTAGCTGCGAATGACTTAGAGGAGATTAAGTTCTAGCATGGCCAAAACTTTAATAATTTAGGTAAATTGTTTTCCAATGTACATTTATCAAAGATGGTAACGGAGCTATATAGATTCACAAGGCCACCCACCATTAATACACATGCACTACTAGACGTGAGGGAGGCGTAGTGGGAAAACATCCAGGTCCTGCATCAACCAAATATGAAATAATTAAAGAGTATATAAGTAGGGATAAACTTTACCTGACAAAAGGATTTTGTAGGGTTGAGATAGACTGAAACCGACTATTCTAAAGAGTTATTGAATATTTTGTTGATAATCAAACCTTAAATATTTTCATGATTTCTTCGGATTATGTGATTCATAAAACACATGAAAGAATTCTTTCTTCTGCACTATAAGTATCATACAATTGCCCATTTTATGTGTTATTTAAGACATTTTCCAGTCATGATAAGCTGAGTAAATAATGTTCTGAATCTTTGCTTGAATTCCGATCATATCTTTATCTTTCATGAGTTCCTTTGTCATAAACCTTTACACACTTCTCATGAAAGTTGTTTCTTTTTTGTCAGAGAAACAAAGAGAGTTCTATAAAAATGCTAAGAATGTGAACAAGTTTAAGAAGTTGTTAAAGCAGCAGAATGATCCTTCCTTGGCTCAGAAACTGGTCGAGGTTTGATATCTTATTAGCTGTTTGCTTTTCGGTTGTTAACATGATTGTGCACTATCCATTCAGTTTCTATTTGCTATTACAGAATGTAAAAGAAAGTGGAGAGTACAAGGACAAGGGTGAGAGGAGGAAGAAGAATAGTTCCCTTAGTTTGGAAGAATTGTACAAGAAGCAGCGTGAAGAGAAAGAGAAAGAAAGAATGGAGAGAGAGGCAGTCCTTAGAGTAAAGAAGGAAGAGAGAGAACAAGCTGAAGTTCGGAGAAAGACTATGCGGGAAAAAATGCTTAAGAAGACACGAAAAGGGCAGCCTGTTATGAAATATCGAATTGAACATCTTTTGGAGACTATTCAAGGTTCAACTAAAAATGGAGCAGCTGACAGGAAATCTTGAGTAGAAAATATCCGATTGTGGAGAATGTTTCTCCTGTTGAATATATTCCTTCTGTTGAATTTTATCAGCATCGTAATGTTTTTGGTTAATAACACAACTGACATTAATTCGTGGAGGGAGCTTGGGTAGAAGATGCCGAGGAACGATGAACTGCTTAATGATATATTGATTATAGCATATATGATCGTGCTAAATATTGTTCGTCCCAATTTTGTGTAGACAATATATTTCCGTTTCATTCATGTCATGGTTGTATTGAATTTTGTACCAAAATGCTAGTTAATGTCGCAGTCGTGATAATCATTGTAAACGGTGAATACGTTTCAGTGGGCATTTGCGCCAATATAGAAATAGTTAAATATGAAATGCAGTTATATTTCCAGTTTCATCCATGTAACTATTGTGTTGAATTTTGTATCAAAATTGCTAGTTTATGTTAATTCTCGTCTGAAGTAAAATAATATTTTGTCAGTTAAAGTTATATATTATGAATATAAATTAGTCTTTAACTATTATTAATTTTAAGATATTATATGAATTATATATGTAAGAAAAAAAATGAAAAACAGAATGTTTATCATGTAAACTTTCTTTAATTTATTTCATCTATTAGTTATGCAGTTGAAGCCTTAAATTTGCATCTAGTCTGGTATGATTCATGTAAATTCCGTCCTACTGCGGGAAGGGATAATATTTGTTGCGACTTTTTTCTCTCACGGATCTCACGTAAGGGGTAACAAATCTCATTGGTAATTCCAAAATCTAAACAATTTTCTCATCAACCAAATTGGTTGAAGTCAACTACAGCAGATATGTGGGAGAAAAAAAACTGAAGCGATGAGTGTTTAGGTGTAAGCCAGTAGCTAAACTCATACTAATTGATATGCAAATTTAGCAGTGTTTGGATTGGTGGAGTAAAACTGGCCATGATTTTTGGAAGCAACAAATAATTGTTTGCATGATGAATTGACCGTGCCTTTGAATATCTACCACCAAATTAAACAACACACAATTAATCTCTAGAAAGTAGTAATATCTGGAAAAACAGATTTAATTTTATTCATTTGATTGAATGTACAGAAAGTATGTAGTTAGCTATGAGAAGTTGAGAAGCATAGGAAAAGATGATACATCCCCAGTACTCTGCTTTTAGCTATATGAATTACAGCAGACAAAATCACAAAAGAAGGAAACGAAGAGGAATGAAAAATTTGGCTAGGAACACACAAACTGAACATGACAGATATCTGTAGCGAGTGACAGCATATAAAGTTCAAGGGTAGCGATACACCACAACTCGCCTCTTAGGGGAGCAGATGAGCATGAGGGTGAGAGCAATTACCAGCGCCATCATAAGTCCCGTCAAGTCAATGCTTACCTCCACAAAACCCATTGCTATATGCCTTACTTCTCCTCTGCAAATTAAGTTCATGTAAACCCACGCTATTCCACTTATTTCTATTCATCACCTGTCTCTTTCAAACCTTCAATTTATCCTTTACTTCTATATTTATGTCAATTTTACATTTTAAAATTTTATATTCTAGTCTCCACAATACAAATAATTTTCATGTTTGAGTTATTATGGCTGTTTTTGTACATATACAAAAAATACGTAAACACATAGCTACAAGAATTAAATAAATAAATAATTAAACCTAAAAATTAACTTATTTGATCTATTGCAAGTCTAAGTCCATTAAAATATGCTTTAGGAAGTTTCTCATTGCGTTCTCGCAAGGTGGTTGGCACCAGCGTTGACTGAATGAAGATTGAAGGGCATGACGTGGTAATCTCCAACTAAGTTTTTCAACTTTCCACTAGTGGGTAATTTATTTAATGCCGTTTAATCCCAATTTCGTGTGAAAACTGGAAAATAGAGCAGCTCATTTTCTAGTTTTTTAGATCAAGTATTTCCAATTGGATATTTCATTGGATTATCGACCCCTGCCAGAAGTTTCATCTTTAGGCAATTGACTTCTTCAACCAAATTCAGGTGTGCCCCTATCTCACGGAACTTTTATTTTCAATTTCCTCAGCATAATAATAATAATAATAAATAAATAAATAAATAAAAGATCTTTCTAGAAATCGTGGATTCTACTGATTCTAATTTCAAACTGATGATGAACCAAATAATTGACGAGTTCTTTATCATTTTACATAGGCTGAAGAAGCTAATTAAAAAAAAACTCGTAAGAAACGAGATGCCCTCAATGGGAATAAGTTATTATTGCATATTCTAATTCAATTGTATGCAAAAGATTCTTTTCCTCGACTTATTATATACCAATTTTATGTACTATTTTTTTTTTTTTGTTGTTGTTAAAAGTAGATGGGCTTAACTTTTAGTTGATGAGTACAAGAGTTTGTTTGGGGTTAGGTTCTAAAATAAATTAAGATTTAGTTATGATTTCTCTATTCAATCAACAATTATTCAAACCAAAGACTAGTCAAACCAAATTATTTTATTATATTCTATATTTCTCATCGTGATAAAATGCATATACTTTATGTTTTAAATTCATCTTAGACCCCTTTCAACTGTAGTCAGGAAAAGAAGCAGAGAAAATCAAATAGACTGTTTCCTGTTATTTATACTGGTCTTTATGCCAAATATTACATTGAATGGGACTATTTCGATATAATATATAGATTAAGTGACATGTTCTATTAATTATTATAATGTCATAAGTCTAGTTCCAATCAGAAGCATAGTAAACCAGCGATTGATTAAGAGGCGTGTTCGACCAAAAAATAAAAGATTACGTGTTATGTGTTGTGACAGAAACAAGTCCAAAGTTTTGGTTGGGCTGCACCCATATGGCAATAGCAAAATTATATCAAGATCATATTATGCTTAAAATTTGTTGATATATAATTTCTAGATTGCTAGCCTAGGAAATAAATTTTTCTTCTTCCAAACTTTTTCAAAATAAAAGTGTACGAAATCTTGGTTAAGCAAACAATCAATTAAAAGAAAGTAAAAAGAATACAATCAATTGTGAATAAAATGAATTAGTACATACATATCCTTGAATCTTACCATGTTTCATCTCTTGACTTCAGACCGTAAAGTGTTTTTTCTAACTTTGATGTGTACATACATACCCATGTTAATTTTACTAATTAATTAATAAGTTACCTTAGTTTTTCTATATGTAAAGAAAAATATTTTAATTTAAAAATTAAAATCAAATATAATTTCAAATAAACATAAATAAAATTAATCATTCAAAAATTCGTTAATACCTTCTTTTCTTTTTCTTTTTTTTTAAATATTCCATACACAACGGTAGCTATCAATTTGTGATTAAAAAATAAAAATAATATTCAAATAGAAATTCAGGTCAGCTCCTTTAATTTTTTTTGTTTTTACTTTTACTAGTTAATTACTAGGAATAAGTTACCACGATTTTTATCTCTATTTGGTATTTGAAGTTTTTTTTATAACTCCAGACTAAGTTAATTTTTTTGTATTAATATTAAGATATATACTTTTATAATCACCTCATTTAATATGGTTATCTATTTGAATGAATTAAAAAATAAAATAAGTTAAATATGATTTATAGATGCATATTTCGAGAAGCAAAAGTTGTCCCTCACAACCGTCATTCTTTTATATATGCAAAGACAAGTGTGTGGATTTAAAATAAAATTTAAATTGAGTTAAAAAAATTAAATTTATATCAAATTTACAAAAGAAAATAATAGCATAGCATTCACTAAAATATCATTTAATTCATTTAAATTTTAAGGTTGCTACAAAGACAAAATTTAAAAATAAAAACATTTAAATACAAATTAATAATAGTTCCTTTAATTAATTTTTTAATTCTACTAATTACTTAATTATTAATTTATCGTGATTTATTTGTACTACCTTTCTTTAAGATATATTATTTTCAATCACCTGATTTACTATTAAATAAATAAAAATGAATGATATGTTATAATTTGTACTACCTTACTATTATATATATAGAGAGAGGAGAGTTCAAATGACACTAGTATAACTTTTATTAAGTGTTACACCATTCAATAATTTTATATTAAATGTGAATTTTCAAAATCTAACCGTTAGATTAAAAGTCCATATCTCTTAGATCATATATGTCAAATTTTGTTAAAATTAAGCAACAACTTAAAAGTAATCAAATTTTTCATATTTTAGTATATTTTGAAATATATATATTACGTCAATTTTGTTTTATGAGAATGAGGTATCAAATCATCTTAAATTAATATAAAATTTGACATATAAATCTAAGAGATATAAACTTTCAATCTAGCGGTTGGATTTTGAAAATTCACATTTAATATAAAGTTACACCAGTGTCATTTGAACCTTCTTCATATATATATATATATATATATATATATATATATATATATATATATATATATATATATATATATATATATATATATTATTTACAATCATCTTATTTACTATAATTATGTATTTTAATGACTTATAAATAAATTACAATAAGTAAATAAATGAATGATATATTATAATCTTGAGTAGCAAAAATTGCTCCAATGACTTTTCTTTTATATAAGTAAAAATAAATTCGAACTAATATATACTCATAATATAGAAGTCATAAAAAAAACATTTTTCTATTTAGCTTATTTAATCTGTGATAGTGGTCATTAATTTGTAATTGACAAATACATATAAAAATATGTGTTAAAAAAATAAAATAGCATTAAAATTTATCTTTATTTTGTGGAAAAATTACTCCAAACCATCTACATATATAATTAAAATTGTATACAAAAAATAATGGTCATTAAAATTAATTAATATCTTGTATTAAGCTTATTTAATGCTTAATGATAATTATTAACGTGTCATATATTCCTAATTTGATCTATATAAAAGTTTATAATATTTGTTTTTATATGTATAAATATTTCGATTTGATCCCTATAATGTGCAATTTTTTATTTGATTTGATCGTTTATATAATTTGGTTCTTATATGTATCACATATTTTTAGTTTGGTCTTTATACTTGGAAATCAACGCAAAGATGTATTACGCATAACTAAATTAAAAATATATTATATATGTAAAGACTAAATTAAGAACAGTTAAGAATTAATGATTATTAATGATTACATTGACCAATTTGATCGTCTACATATACATAAATCAATTTAGAAGGTTTGTAAGTATAGGGACCAATTTTTATAGGAACTTAACTATACATTTAACCTTAAAAAAATAAAGAAACATTCGGATATAAATTTATGTCATTCAGGAATTTATTAATTATACTAATTAATCACGAAGTTATATTGATTTTTATCCTATTTTAAACTTGGAACCATCATTTTTTAGATATGATATCTTTAATTGCCTAACTAATTTCTTTTACTTTTAACAGTGTTTTAATAATTTATTTTACTTTTAACATTTTAAATGAACGTTAATAACATTACAGGTAAACAATGCAATTATATTACTCATATTTGAATTAAAAATTCTTAATCTGAATTAATAATTATGAAGTGGTTAATTAAAATGTATCGTCACTGTAAAAAAATAAAAAGTAAACTCTTAACCCATAAATATTTATTATAAATATCATTTTTAAATAATTATTATAAAAATCAACAAACTTTATATATATAATATGTCTAATAGAATGAAAATGTAAAAATATTTATCAGAGAATTATAATTAAACTTATTAAATATAATATTAACTATTATAAAACAATATATTTATGCATTTTTATATTTTGTATAAAGCGCAGGTGTTAAGCTAATAACTTTATTCAATAGTTGCGTACTTGTACCCACCCTATCAGAGATTCCGAGAAATTATTGAAGTTGTCATTGTCAACCTCAGAGTCACTGCAAAAAGCCAAATGCACACATTTTAGTTCTTTTGTGAGTTGTTGATAAACCTATATTAGTTGTAACTTGTAAATTAAAATATTTCAGGTGTTCAGTGCAATGGGTTGGGGCCGTTGGGCTACGATGCCATCTAATGCTTGAAGAGAGTACACATAGTCATTGAAGCCCTAAACCATGAGTCCATGACGATGGAGTAGATTATTCAAGAATCATATTTGTTAATGACAAAGAAAAAGACATACTTAGCCCCGCGCGTAATTAGAATTAGTAGCAGAGACATAATGAATAATTCATCTAGTGATTGAAGTTTTTAAAATATTCGATCTATAACATGACATTAAAACTTGTAGCATATCTAAATTACGTAAAGTTGATTCCTTTTGACAATTGCATGGGTGTAAGTTTTGTAATGATACAAGATCCATTGTGTGTGTAATATAATAATAAGTGTGCGAAAGAACAGTGAAATGAGAATGAAAGATATGGAACTGGGTGAGTTAATGATGAAAGGACCATAGTAATAAGGGAATATAAATGATGAAGATGAACATGAAACGTGCGGCCATCATTAACTAATGAAACGAGGCCTCGCACACCTTCACCCTTTTCTTTCTTTCACAACTTTTTCTTTATTGATTGGATAAGTCTGGTGGGGACGAAACTGTCCGTGCAACATAATGTTCTTGTCTTGCCTACTTGTCCTGCCCTCCACACTTTTTCAAAAAGAAGACTTGTTCGCACCCTCTCTTCTTCTATGTTAGGTTTTTGAAACCTTACATTAGAACAGAATATGAGTTTGTTTTCTGTGATTATTATTGTAGAACTAGAAAAGAGAAGTTGAATGAAGGAAGGGAAAAAGCTTAGCTTAGGTAATAGCTAGGGACACCATCCAATGTGAGCGAATCTATCACGTGGCTCACCAGTCGAGGCTTTCCTCCTCTCTTTCCCCGATGAACATTGATTATTGAATGAAAAGCAGATGTCACCACACCTGAGGCCTCACTGCCTCAGGGCTGAGGGCATTTTTTTACCACCCTAGCCTTTTTCTTACTCATATTTCTTTTGCTTTTTCAAAATGCCATTGCCAGTCTCACAAAATTTCGGCCTTTCACTAATTAGTCTGCCAAAGCCACCTGAAACCTGATGCCTCTCCTCCGCAAGCAAACCAAAACCTCTCCACTTCTCAGGAACACCAAAGATCCATTTGCAGCCTTTTACGCACTGCTTCCATTTGGATTTAGCAAGCTGTTAAAGTAAAACACAATCATAATCCCGTAAAATGCAGCCGCAGCAAGTTTACATTTCCACTCTTTTTCAGCTAAAAAGCGTACCAACTTAGATACCTTATGATTCACTAGCATAAAATAATACATGTAAAAAGTAAAAGCAATAAAAAAAAAAAAAGTGAAAATGTTAAAAAACAAATTGTTTCTTGTGTTTATAATTCTATACTTGGGCAATTTATTCAACAGCATTTGAATAAAACAGAAACTACTAAAAGTTGAGCGAAAAGTTATACATAGGTTACAAATATTTTCTTCACTGCATGGTGTCTGGACAAATTCTTTATAATGCTTATTGGGAGATTTTACCAAAGACAACATAGTCCCAAGAACCAAGGATTTGGAGCTTCAGTACGATCTAAGATAAGGTCATAGGCCAATGAAAACAAAATAAATACCTCCTACCATTCATGGTTTCACACGGCATTCATGTTTGAACTCGATCCTACCATTTTAGGGGGCTAGAAAAACCTCTAACAGTAAAACCATTCATGGCTTGACACGCTATTCGTGTTAGAAGTCGATAATTCATCCCAATTGATGTTCAGCTTAGAGCGACTTTGAATCAAACGAGCAAGAAAACATACAAATGTTATAAATGCATCACAATTGCGAATAACTAATTAACAACGCCGCATTAGAATACGAATATTATTCATAGGGAAGGCTAACAGTGACAAATGTGTCCAACATCCTACTACGAAAGACGAAGTTAACATACAAATAAATTGAAGCCCGCAAATATTTTAGTATGATGAATAATATAACAATTGTATCTAACGCACATACAACAACACAGTTTCAGTCTCTTTATTAATCAGTAAACTGGGGCATCCCGTAGCTCAGCCAAAGTGTAAAATGAATGGCAATCGAGCTCAAGCCTTCGGTGTACTCTCCTGTACCTAGCTCAACCACAAGCCATAACTGCAACTATATAAGCCAGGCAACAGTAAATTCACTAGAGAATTGCATATTGAGCATGTACCTGCCATTATCAATTTCCAAATCCAAGTGGCCATAAAATTTCTCAGCGTGATCACTCAAGCCCTAGTGAAGAATCATCTTCCATTGTCCACACAAAACCAGGCATGTCCAACCTTGGCCCAGCAATAGTCCTGTATATATAAAGCTTCTCAACAGGACAACTCTCTGGCCTTGAATCTGGAGGTCCTCTTTCATCAATGACTTCAACGTTGAGTCTGGGCATTTTCTGACCCAGTAGCTTACATGCTCCATAACTCACTGAGCAAGAGGACATCCAAAGGGATCGCATTGTCTCCAGCTTTGCAGCATTGGCCAAAAGGGCCTTGTCACCAAAGGGGCAGTCCCTGATCTCCAGCTTCCTAAGATTATCACACCCAGACAGCACATGATGAAGTCCCAAATCACTATCTCCAGCAAAAGCCACGGATAGCATCTCCAGCTTCTTCCCATAAGTCCCGATATACTCAAAAACACGATCGGTAAGAAGACCAGATAGGGATAGGCGTTGAAGATCCTTGCAGTGCTCTACAATAGCTCCAAAACCAGAATCCAGCGGTTCAAGGGTAATATAATCAGGAGTTCGAGGTTCAATAATACAAAGCCGAAAACGAGTCAAATTAGGCCTGTTCCGCGCAATTGTATTTAGTGCTGCATTAGACATTTGACGACAAAAATATAGAACTGACTGGAGCTTGGGGCAACCTTCAGACACAGACACAAGGCCCTGTTCTGTCAATGCAACATTCGGTTCTAAACCAAATGGGTCAGACGGAAACACCCTTAACTCCCTTAGATCCTTGCATGATGCAGCAAGGGCATAAAGACCAGCATCTTCTATGTAATCCAGCACCTGTAGCAATTACCTTAATTAGCATAAGAGTGTATGACTCCAATTGGTGAATCATAGATCTAACATGAACATGAGACAAGACCAGCAATAAATAGGAAAGGAAGAAATCATATAAATCAGACATACCCATAACCGCAACAAACTCGGGCATTGACTGATGAGCTTAATAAGATCAGAGCTTTGAACAATAGCATAACTCAAGTTTAGCGATGTTAGCCTGGAGCAGATGGGATAAACAGCTGGAAGGTACGATGGGAGCACATCCCAAAAGCCAGACAAGCTCTTCAACTGCTTGCACCCAGAAAATGCTGCCTCAAGATTTGAGAAGACCTCCGGTCGCATCTCAGTTGAGTAGACTCCTGTGCCTAACTCAACCAGCTGAGGACACCGGCGAAGTAAGTTGGGTAGTCTATCAAGGGGCACAGCACGGTTGAGACGGAGGGTCTGCAGGTTGGGACACCTCCCAAGTAGTCGCTCTAGTGAAGATAAACTCACCTCATTGCCTAAGCAAGAGATGTTAAGTGAAACTAATGATGTGTAGGAATCAGGAAAATGGCTCAGCCAGTGCCCACTAAGGTCCTCCACTTCACTCTCCTGCAAGTCCAGCTCCCTCAAATTCCTACAATGCATAAGCAGACAATACGTTTGTCAATGACGGTGTTAAGACACTTCAGAAACTGGCATCCTCTAGGTTCCTTACGGAAGAGAATGTAGTACATTGAACCACAGAGCCAAAATTTAACATAATTGTTAATGGCATATCATCCTATTTAACACAACAACCAAGCATAAAGCAAAAGCTTCAAAGAAACGGGTATAATTTTTTCTCGTGTGGTTCACGCCAACACCTCAAATCCATTGATCGTTGTCAACCAAAAAATGTCCCTTTTTTTTTTCGAGGGGACCAAAAAATGTCCCTCTAAACATGCAAGTTTTTCAATAAGAATTGACGGAAAACATACAAGTTATATATTTATGATTTAAATAAGTTTTTAATCTTCTTCAAATTTAGAATAAACTTATTTTTGATCCCTTAAATTTAAAAATATTATTTTTAATTTCTATAATTGTCAAAAAATTTATTTTAATCCCTTAAATCACTAATAACATCTGAAAATGATAAAATAAAACAATTATGTAATATTAACTCGATTTAACGTGATGTTTTTATAAACAAAAACACTGTTAGATAAATCTTACGTAACAATACTTTGAGATTTCCTAACAACTTTTAAAATTCACAAAATTAAAAAAGACCAATTTTAAATTTAAGGTTAAAAAAATAATTAACCTTATTTAACTTCGGAAGGATTTAATTGAAATGCATTATCGGTACAAACTTATTTTTAATCTTATCAACCAATTATAAATTGTCACGTCGTTTTTTTGTAGTAATTAGATGACCAGGTATCAAAATTACAGAGTAAATACTATAATTAAAAGTACAAAAAAAAAAATACAACCGAGATGCAAGTGAAATCAATAGGCAGGGAAAATTACCCAATTTTGTATACCCCAATGGATGGTGAGCGAAATTAATAACGGAATAATTATAATAATAATTATTATTATTATAATTAACATTATTATTAAAAAATCTAAGGAAAAATAACTAAACATCCAAAATGATAATAATAACATTAGTCATTTAAACTAAGACCTTGCGAAATCTTAACCCTGAAATCGCATATCACGTGTCAAAAAACTAAACATCCAAAATCAACCATATTGCCAAAATTTCACAACATTTGTCACAAATAGCGCCAGAACAAAAACCACACAGAAACCGTTAGGAATGCTTGAAAGGGAAGGAAAGCGGATATATCAAAAACCTGAAAAAAAACAAATAAAACTAACTACACGTCTCTCAAATTCGCCACGACCTCCATTCCAATAACTCAAAAATAAAACACCCACAGTCCACAGAGACACAAGACATAAACACAATTTTGATTCGAATTTGTGTCCCTTATTAAGAACTAACTCGAAGACGAAGTTAAAATCCAAAAGATTCAACACTTGGCTTATTAGAAAGATAAATGAGGCAAATCTGAGCGTAAATGACGGCGAGAGAGTCGTCGTTTTATGTTAACCATGACGGAAAACGATAGCCGAAAGCGAAGATACAAACCCGAAGCTCACCCGGCGACAAGAGAAGACGTTAGGTAAAGGCTATAGCTAGCTAGAGACTAGAGAGTAGAGAGTAGAGAGTAGAGAGTAGAGAGTAGAGTCCAGTACGAATGAAAATCAACAAAGTCCAGGGTCCAGCAATGTATAACAAGCAAAAGCAAGGAAAGAGAGAGAAGCAAATAAAGAAACCTGCAGTTAGCAGCAATGGCGGCAAGTCCATCAGTGGTGAAACCCTCACACGAAGTGAGAACGAGCACCTTGAAGTTCTTGAAGGACTTGGCGATGAGCTCAAGGCTCTCGTCGGTGATGACCATCCTCTTGAGTCTGATCTCCTCGAGCCACGGAAAGGCGCAAGCCATGGCAGCGATCCAGGGGCAAACGTAACCGCCCCAACCCTCGGGAACCAAATTGAAGTCCGCAAAGTGCGGCTTCCCTTTGAGCGCAATGGATCTCACCTCCGGGAACCGCTTGATCACCATCATAGGGCTCACAGCGTAGCAGTTCCCCACGAAAACCCTCCTCCTGCACCACCGCTCGATCTCGTACCACGACTTGCACACCAGCGAGATCGCGTTCCGGTCCTTCTCGCTCTCGATGAACGAGAACACGTGCTCCAGCACCTCCTCCGGGAACGAGAACGTGTACGCCATTCTCTGCAGCATATGGAAAAACTAAACCAAATACACGGCGTCGTTTAGGGAAGTCACCAGGCTGAGGCAGTTGCACTGTTAGATCTGAGACGCCATTAGCAACGAGCGAGAGTAGTGTGTTTGTTGTGTGTGATGTGAGTGAGAGAAAGACGGAGAGAGAGAGGATAAGGAGTTTATGTTTATGCTATGCTGTGCCCGCTAGTAAGGTTAGAATTTAACCATGGTTTAATAGGTGGTGTGGTGCTGAACTCGAGTTTTCTTTTCTTTTTTTTTTAGAATTATGACTTATGAGGGAGACACGTGACACGTGGCAAGAGAGGTGGATGGGAGCCGTCGGATGGGAAGTGAAGGAAGGTGATCTTATCCGTTGAGAAGGATGGAAGAGGAGCCGCAGAAAAGGGGTGTACGTAAAAGCCGTGGACCAAATGGGGACGATATTTTGATACATGTGGTTATTTTCTCGCGAGTCGTGTAGACCGACAGGGTTTTATCGCGGGGGTTTTATAAAGTGTTATGATGTGTAGCGGAGTGGGCGTGGAAGGGAATCTCATGATTCGCGTTGCACGGCTGGATCTGAAGAGATGGGGGGAGGATACGGTGGGGACCAGCCGCGATGCACGGATATGAGGGAATGAATGATATGAAGTGGAGTCTGGAAATCATGACATCATGGCCGTCCAATCATATATGACTGTTTCATTCTATGATTCTAACAGTCAGATATTTGTTTCCAGTTTCTCACACATTTCGTATCACACTTATTTTTTCTCACTCAATCTCTCCCCACTCCCCAAACAAAGCTAGGTCCACTTTATTAATGCCACCATACACACTAATCTAATCTAATGATCCATGCCATTATTTACCATATGCTTATGGTACGAATACGAATGAGCCTTCATTAATGACCTTATCGTGCAAATGTCAAAAACTACCATCAATTAAGGTATTATGCTTATAAATTCAACTTTAGATTATATTTTAAATAGTAATCATTATATTATCATAATTACTATGATTCCGTTTTCATATTCCTAGTCACTTTTATGTAAGTAAAATAGTTGGGCTGAACTTCTATCTAACCTAATTTAGGTGAGATTTAATTTCAAAATGCACACACGTCCATTTCAAATAAGACTCAAATTTATTGAAAATATCACGAGTAGTTATGAAATTATAATTTATTATGGATATAATTATTAAAATATTTATTATAAAAATTAATATTCTTATCATATATAAAAATTAGAAGCATGTATTCAATTTAACTGGAGCAACAACAACAAAAGTAAAAAATAATACATAATATTGTCTTGTTTTTGAGTGAGTATTTTCTCATTTAAATGTTTCAATATTACTACTACAATAAAAATATTCAAAATAGAAAAGGTAAAAAAAAATATTTCATATTTGTTTTTAATATTCAATAAATAATAATTACAATATACTCTGCTTGTTATTATTTTAAAAAAAACACTAATTAATATACAAATTAATGATCAACATGCAAGCGCACACAAACATGAAGCAAGCATTTACAGTAAGAATTTTCTTCACTTATTTAAGTCCAAAAACAAAATAATAATAGGTTAATTCTGTTGATTAAGTAAATGTGTTAGCTATTGTAAATTTTTCGGAATCGAATTCAATTTCAAGAAATAAAAAATACTAAAGATTCTAAGTACCCAGGTTCAATTAATTAAAAGTACTTTTTGATTGTTAAATGATTGTATTGGCGAATTTAAATCATACTGTGTTGGGTTTTTATTATCTGTGTAAAAATATTAAATTACAGGGTAAATAAAGCTTTACATTATTATTTACACAATCTTTTTGTCTTTAAATTAAAAAACAGCAAAAGCATTGGGTTGCGATGCCTTATTGGCTAGTGATCCTCTTTTGCCCCTTTTTGGTAGATGCTGATCGTAGATCTTTGATTAGTTAAATCATATTATTATCTTAAGTTCACCCTGACAAGCAATTCTCTAAATAAAGGTGTTAGATTAGCACAGGTGGCGATATCCAATAAGAAAGCAAGTAGATGAACAAGTTTAGTAAGGCAGGAATTAATTGGGCTTTATCCTTAGTATATATTCAGTCAAATTATTTTCTAGATAGGAAGAATTCCATCATCTCAAGCTACCTCCAAAGGAGGAAATAAACAATTCAAATCATCAACACCTTCTTTTCTCCTTTTTTTACATACATACATAAACCTCTACTTTAATTTATTTATATTGTATTACCTATCATATTCGCATTCTCACACACACTAACATCAATGAACTCTTATATTTTAATTAAAAAGGGAAACTACTCCACCGATTAACTCTATTAACACATAGTGGTAGAACTACTAAGAAAAATAAATTATTCACTAAACATGTTTTTCTCATTGAATATACGTAACATATGTGCACAACATGTGTTCAAAACTCGGCTACGTTGGCCCCTCACCCTTCTTAAATAATTATTTTTTTAACGAAGAGAAAACACCGCATTATTTATTTAAGAATACAGGGTGTAATAAATAAACTATTACTTGTGTTTTCATATTTATATTAAATTCACAGCATTTCAATTTAGTTTCTGATGGTTTCCACTTTTCTATTTTGTCGTTATTCAATTACTTGATTGTATTTAAATAAAAATATCTTGTTCTATACGAAAGCGAGTGAAAATAATTTAAGGAGATATGATGTGTCATAAAAATATCATTCAATAAGGTTATTGTTTAGACTAATTAACAACTTATCTTGGACTAGTTTTCACTTTTCAACCAAACTTAAGGTAACAAAAATAATATTTATCATTGATAGATTAATTATAATGTATAGCTTGGGAACATACTTAAGTAGTAGTGGTTGTATATATAGTTGGATTTAGATGATGAAAATAGTGGAAGAGAAGGGCGAAGAAGCAAGGGAGCAGAGAGCAATCGATTGGCTTTGGTGAGGAATCGATTAAAGTACAAACAAGCTGCACGTTGCATCTCAATCAAAGTCCCCTTCTTCTCCTTCATCTTCAGAACTTTTTTCGCAGTGTACGGTCTGCGTAATGTATATTGTATTTTAGTTACACGTATGCCAACAAAAGCTAAAGACTAAAGACTAAAGACTAAAGACTAAAAAAGCCTGTTGCCATTTTCATATTTTTCTTTTGCCTCTTCAAATAACGAAAGGCAAAATATAATATATATGTATATATCCTTGGTTTTATCCACTGCTAGCCATAAATTGGTAACTGTATAGCATGCATGAGTGATGAGCATTACCGAAATTAATAATTATTGGTTTGGTTACGTGAAATGACCACATTACCCTTTTTAAAATGTGTTTTGGCTTCGTGAGGTAAAGGGTATTAGGGTCAGAATAATGACAACGACATGATAGTATGGGGTTTCGCTCGCTGGGCATGGACTCCATTGAGCTGTCCCTTTTGTGTCCAAAAGCTGAGACTAGACAGTAAAATGAGAATCAACGGTTGAGATCTCATCTTAAATCAAGGTTTGGTTTGCCTTTGTCTCTATTCGCGCTGTTTTCAAAACAACAAAAATAAATTATTATTATTATTTTAGGAAAGAGCAAAAAGTTTTTATTAAAATAATTACGAACGAGTTCCGCTCAAAAACTAAGGTCTAAGTCTAAGGTAATGAATTAACAATCACTTCATTAATGTGTTTCTTTTCTGTGTTTGAACTATGAACTCCAATAATTTGAATAGAATAATAAAGAGGGAGCTGAGTTGTCTTGCACGTATAGTTCATTATTTTATTGGCAAGAAATCGAGCTTAACGCATTAATGAATTCTGATAATTAATGAGTTTAATATTAAGCCCACGCACGGTTCTCCGGGATTCTCTCTCTCCCTCGAGTGGAATTAAATTGCCTTCACCTTTAATATATTACTAGTATATGCTTCGTATGTGTACTGTTTAAGGTACCCTCCAATTTTATTGATTTCAAAAATGGAGCTCACAATATTTATAAAATAATAGTCTAATACAATTACATCGGGCAAAACAAATTAAATAAAAGACTTCCATCGTGAGAATAAGTTTGAAGTTTACTACATAGAATTGGTTTGAAATTTTGTTTTTGTTTTGCGAGACTACTATGATATCGCAAGAGCTAACGTCTAAGAAGCATTACTTTTTCCAACCTTGCCCTAATTTTGATGAAATATATTATTAGCAATTGAAAGAAATGGTATTGAATCTTCCTAGTTCGACCACATTATGTGTAGTACATAAAGAAGTTGATGGGTAACATCATTTATTATAATTGTAAGTGTTGGGACCACGCATAAATATAAGCGACTCTCAAATCTCCCTCTCCCCCACCACCACCCATTCCCCCACACAATTTTAAAAAAAATTGATAATAATGAAAACAAAAACATGAAAAGGAAGGGTGTTACAAATTTAAATTTTTAGCTTCGAGTCGTTAATTTTGTTTGTGGGTTTTTTGCGGCGTTGGTCATGGTCCTTTTAAGCTTTTTTTGTTCATTGAAGGCCAATGTGGTCCATAAGGTCCAACCTTGAGTTGGATTTGGATGGTCATGACATGATACTTTATTATTTTGGTTATTTCAAAAAACTAAGTCCTTCACTGTTTGACATGAAATTCTTGAAGTCTTTATCCAAGTTAGGCTTGCATGTACAGTATTGGGTCAAGTTGGAATGTTACAGTGTAAATCCATCAATTTGCTCCCCTATGCACATTTAACTGAGATTTTGTGAGCATTTTGCTTATACTTAAATTAAATAACACATTATTAATAGTATGTTCTTTACTATTATTTTGATATTTGTAAAAAATAAAAATTATGAATCTAGCTCCTTAATTAATGAATTTTACTCATGATTTTGTAATATTCAGTAAGTCTTGAAAAATAATAAAAAGTGTTAAATAATGATTGTGTTTAGATAAACTTCTTTATTTGAACTTATAGAATAATTTTATAATAAGTCACACTCCTTATAATTTTGTAATTTTTAACAAATACCAATAACTTTGTTTAAATAAAATTCTCTATAAACAATTATAAAAGAAAAACAAAAACAGAAATTATAACAATTTCTTGATAATAAGTTAAGATTTGTTTATGATTAAAAGTTTTATCATACTTCTCCACTTATTTTCCACTTGTGTTAGTTTATCATACTTCTCTACGATAAATGCTTATTGTGAAGAAAAAAAATCAAACATGATTTACTATTATATCGTTGACAGAATCACAGGTACCAACGCTTATTTAATATTTTTGAAAAATGAAAAGTGTTATGATATATTTGTTCTGATCTTATATGTTCATTTTCACATTTGAATTTCCAGTTTTAAATATTAACGTGTTATGATGCTCTTCTATTTTTAGGTCTCTCTCTTGCATTTTGTTTCTTTCATTTTCTTTGTTTTCAATTCATTTTCTTCACTGTTTTGCTATCTCAACTCTGAAAGTTTGGGACGTGTCGAAAAATTTGCATATTATGCTACTCGGTCTTTCGTGTGAATGCAATCTCACACTTCCCAATTTTATTAAATTTGTGAGTCGGTGTGGTTTATGATTTTTGTTGGCATTTCTTATACTATAATAACACATGATTCATGGTCCAATCTACTTTTGGACATTTATGGTAAAAAAGACCACCTATTCAACGACAATATTTTAATCTTTGTTATTGGGGACCAATTTCGGTGACATTGACTTCTTTGTAAACTTTGCACTAGATTCACTTCTCATGCAAAGTCCCAACTTTTTTCCAAAATTGCATAGCCACTTTTCTTCGCCAATTTTGTTTCTATCTAACTTGGATTGAATGGTCTAGGCTATCATTTTGTTCTCAATATAGCTTGCTTTAACAAGAAGTTTACTAAAATAACATTCCAATTTACATATGATCCTACACTACACATTAAAATTCATTTTTGTTTTATTTTTTCTTTGTTATGCTTGGGGCCAACTCCAACTGCTTGATATTAAGTGAGAAACCCGAAGTGTTGCCATAATTTTTTTTGATGGTAAGATGTGGGATGGATATGTTTTCTTTGGACGTCAAGAACTCTCACTTTCCTTTTCTCAACTCTCGTTTATTATTATTATTTTTTATTGAAGTGGGTCATTGCATAGCCTAAGAATACATAATGAGCATTTATATTTCATTTGCTCCTTACACATCCTTTTCACTATCCATGAATCTCTATCTCTCTTTATTCAATAAAGAGGTGAGAATGACATGCATCTCATGGTAGTCATGTTGATAGTAAGTTCTAGAAAATTCAAAGTTATTCTATAAAAAAAAAAATGGTGATGGTTTTACCATTAATATTATGACGATCATTTTAAAGAAAATAAAATATGCTAATAAATCTCAATTAAGACTACGTTGTATTTTTAAGCTTATGTTAATAGAGTTTTTAAATTGGATAATTAAGTTAAATCCAATTTAACCCATCATAGATTAGATAATAGGTAGGTCAACTCAATTCGATTTATTTTTACACGAGTTTACAAATTCAAACCCGTCATAAATTAATGGATTAAATAAAATTTAGTTAATGATATAAGTATATAGTCATGTAATTAATATTTGATAACCTAAAAAATAAAATAAAATAAAATATTTACGTAAATCAATTCAACTCAATTATTTACAGTTTTAGTTAAATAATTAAATATTTATTTATTGATCAATAAAAACTTAAAATTATAATATTAATCATGATTTAAAATTATGTAAATACTTTGACAAATAAAATTCAATTAAACTTTTCGTCTTCAATTTTTACCTTATTTTTATTCTTTTTGTACATTTTAATGAAATAAATGTGAGAATTAAAAGTACAATTTATATAAATATTATTAAATATTAAATATTATATTATTTGTTTAATTTCATGTCAATTAACAAGTACATATTTTATGGTTTAACCAAAATTATGAATATTGTAAAATTAATGAGCTAAAATCGTGTAATTAAAACTTAAAAAAATCTAAGTATTGAATATTATTAAGATGAGAACAGGAGTACAGGACTGCTCATGATTAAGTTACTAAAATAGCTTAATTATAACCATTTAATAACTATATTTATAAGTAGTTGTTTTAACTTAATTATAACTGGTTTTTAATAATTAAATATAATTTATGCTAATATATAAATGGAATATCCTTTTCGGTAACCACCTTGGTCTCAACTTTTTTTAAACTATTATAACTTTTTATTTATAAAAAATAAAAAATTAATAAAATTTTTAAACTTGAAAATAATAAATTTATACGAATATATAAAAGGAATATCATTTTTAATAATTACTTTTAATTTCCATTTTTATATGAACCATTTTATCCTTGGTTTAATTTTTAATAACTATTTTTCTTATGAGTAACTTCTTATTTTTTTTCTTATTTATTTTTTTTCTTTTAATACAATGTAGACAGGAGTGTTTTTTTCCTGCTAGCATGTTTTTTTTTTCGTTCCTGAAGTATTCACCGCTAATAATAGGAACTAATTTCCTGGCTACGTTAGAGGCACCTTAAAGGGTGGGATAGCTGGTCCCAAGATTTAACGTGACTGCATACACAAGACAGGATTCACATCTCTAACTTTGCTTAAGCTGGATCAATCTCTATTGCTAAACCACATGTATGAGGTTTTTTTCTTGCTAGCATATAATAACCGGTTATAACTTTTTTAAAAAAATGGTTATATAAATGGCTATATTTTCAAACCAGTTATATAACCAAATTTGAAAGAAAATATTGGTTTTTAAAACTAATTTTTATAACATTGTAGTATGGTATTCATCACTTTTATTTTTCAATTTTTTAAAATCTGTTTTTTCTTTTTCCCATGTGACTTGTGAGGAAATTTCACCTTTGCGCGTGCGGTCACTTCTCTTTATATTTTTAACTGTCAACAAATTTTAATTACAACTACATGCACCACTAGCATAATTTTAAAACATATATTCCAACACTATGATCCTTAAATTCAAAAAAAATTAAAACATTGTGTAAGTAAGCAAATCTTATAAAGAGACAAGACAAATTCAAATCAAAAGTTTGATAAAATATTACACAAACATGTTAAAATAGGATTATAATGGTGTAAATAATTGTGATGATGATCTTATTCTTGATTAGAATTTTAAATATAATAAACATGACAAAACAATAGAAAGCATAATCAACAAAATCATTAAAAGGAAAACTAACCAAATATTCAAACCAAAACATTTTTTTTAAATACCTAATTCCCTACACCAAACATTTTTACTTTATAGTGCTAACTTAGAAAAGATTTTGGTAGAAGACACATTTTTTTTAGTGCATTAGTAGCAACTTCTTTCAATTCCTTCATTCCTTTTCTCACTTCAACACCTTATTATTCTTCCATTATATTTTTTCAATTATCAATCATCATCAAGGGTAATATAGTTTGAACTAGCAGTGCCATCTTAATCTTAGGAGAAAATCATTCTTTAAAAAAAAAGACAACATATTACTTTTTTATCTAGTCATAATTAAATAAGTAACAATAAAATACTAAATAAATATTTTTTATCTTACTTTTCTTAAATTTCTCAATCTATTCAATATCTTTTATGAAAAATATTGAAAAAGGTGATCATTTGAGCCAAACTTATATACAAATAAATGCTTCTACTTATTTTGGTGTAAGTCAACTACGATATTAATCTAGAACTCATTCTCTAGTACTAAAGACACATTCGGATGACACCATGAAGATAGGCATAGCCAACGCCTATCTCATAATGCTCCACTCCTAAACTCTTCAAAAATGGCATTCAAACTTGTTTCTATACTTTTTTTTCCAACTCATTTACCTTGAATAAATTAAAATTTTGATCAATGAACCAACTTGGATACTTCAATTTGTATATAGGGTCCAACACAAAAGCAATTAATAATAACACATTTGAGTTTTCAAGATTCTCCCAATACTTATCATGTTTTTTCTACATCCTTCTCGTCATGTCTCTTATGTTTGAGTTTACATTTGTGAATTGACACATTTATCTGGTTGTTAACACAATTATAAAAACCTCTGCCATATACATGTTGCTAATAACGTAAGATGAACCAAATATGCGCAAAGTGATTTCCTAAAAATTTTTCACAAAGTTTGAGATTTCACATGCATTATACCAATCTAACAAGAAAAGTAGAACTTTTCCCTTTTCAAATTCTTCAAAATACTTGGTTTTGTAATTTGATTTCCTTTCAGTTCTTAATAATTTGCACTTTTATTCTCCGATTTAAGATTCATACGAGAAAGAGGGGAACTAGAGAGGAGACTTCGAAGAATATTTTTTTTAACTGGTTTTAATATATATATATATATATATATATATATATATATATATATATATATATATAACCAGTTATATTTAAGTAGTTAACCATAACTAATTAATTTAAAAAATAATAACTGGATTCTATTTTTAAAAAATAAAACAGTTGAAAATTTATAACTACTTTTAATTAACCGGTCATTTTATAAATAGTTAATCATGGTTATGGTTAAAATTTAAATAACCAATTAAAATGAGCAGTCCACGGTTTAGTTTGAAATTAATGTAACCGGTAATTAGACCCATTACATGATTATTTAATTCAATATGCATTCGTTTGCTGTAAAATGTGGGCGGAAAATTTAGTGAATGTATTTTTTATATATAAAAATAAATCTTTATTATTTAACTTGTTTGTAAAAGAAGAATAAAAGAAATTTAAGATCCAAAGCTAATGGGCCTGCGTAGATGGAAAGGTGGGCCGGAGAAAGTGAAGAAGCCCAACGATAGCCTCATACGACGTGGCAGCAAAACGCGTTTTGTCTTGTTCTGTTTAAAAGGGCGTCCCTGCCTCAAAGAGCTTCTTTGCCTTGAAACCCTAATTGCCGTTACTTGCAATTCGCAATCGTTGTGAGGCTCTGATGGGAGAAATTTATTCTCTGTTCTGTTTTTGTTGAGCATGGTATTTTGTTTTAATTGAACTTGTTTATGAGTTTGGGAATGATTCGTTTTGTTTTTGAGGAGTGGCTGGTGATGACAGTATTATTGGCATGAGCTGCGACGACAATTGTGCGCACGTTGTTGTTGCGATGAAGAATGTGCCAAAATGCTAATCTGAGGCTCTTTCTTTTCATTTTAGGGTTTTCTTCTCTGCGTAATCTCGATTTATTGTTCCTACAACTTTATTTATTCCCCCAAATTATTGATTCTGCTCTGCAGTTCATTCGCTTATTGCTCTCTCTTTGCATTTTAGGTTTTTGTTCTTTGTGTCATATCTGTTTATTTGTTTCCCAAGCTTTTCCAACAATTTTCTTTCTTCCCAAATTCTTGATTCGGATTATTGCTGACTCCTGCCTCTGCATTTCATTCAATTGTTATCGTCTCACAATAAATCGTAAAAACTGTTTTTTTTTTCACTAAATTTTACTTTTTTTATTTCTATAATGTTTAATCCGTAATTTAAGTAATTTTAATTTCCTTAATTTGTAAATTTTGCAAGTTTGGTCTAATAGTAAATTCTTTGTTAATCTTTAAATTTATAATAATATTTGCCTATTGTTGTGTAATTAATAATTAAAAACTCTTAAATGAAATGAAATTAAAATATTATTTTAAAATATTCAAATTAAAATAAAATAAAATATTATTAAATATTAATTATTGCTTCAAAAAAAATTAATTACTAAGTTAAAGTCAATATTATAATTATAATAAAACAATAAATGAATATTAAATTTTTTTAGAACAAAATTACTGGTTTTATTAAATCAGGGAATTAAAGGAGTATTAATAAATTAAGAAATTAAAATTGCATATTAAATAGGAAGATGCTAATCAATACCCTTTAGTGTAGTGAACTAGTGATAAGAAATCCAAGGCAGAAAGTTTCAATAAAGACGTGTATTTGCAAATTATTTTATATAACTTTATTTTAACTTTTAATAAAAAATTTATACAATGATCTCTTAATCGAGTTATTCTAGAATTTATTTTTTGTGCAGAATAAAAATACTGCTAAAAGATTATCCAAAAAAAAAAAAAGAATAAATGAAAACACACATTCAAATCAATCTAATCGTTCAAATGAAAAGTTAAGTTGATAGGTTAATGTCATTGTTTTTTATGTTTTAACGAATTTGTAGGTTAAAATCCTTTTCTCTATAAAATAAATATTTATTTTTGTATATTACCAAAACGATCTCAATCTAATTTCACTTAAGATAATTACATATCGGCTAAAGTTAAATTAAATATTATATATTAAATACAAACATGTATCACGATAATATTTTTAAATTTTTTCTAAATGAAAAAGAGGTTTATAATAATATTTTTAAAATTTTTTTTATCTAATTTGATCTTAATTTATTTATTTAGAAATTAAATGTTAATATTTTAAAATGAATTATTAATAACTAATTTCTTACTATAATATAAATTATTTATCATAAATTTAAAATATAATTTATATATTAAAAATATCTATTTATATTATTTTTAAAGATAATTTATGTTTTCATTATAGTATTTATGTATATATATGTAATTTATTATAAAATTTAATTATATATACTAAACATATATGTACATAAACACAAATTAAAAATGCTAGTAACTTATTAAATAATAAATAATTTATAAAAAAAAAACTTGATAAAGGTAAAGATTTAGATGTAAAATGTAATTGTGAATTATTTTTAATGGAGATTACAAAAATTGATTTTCGTTAGGACTTAAACTCTAAAGGTGAGTTGATATGCATTATTTTTGTTTGGATGATAAATCAAAATCATTTGAAGTTTAAATATAAAATTTTAAAAATGTTTTTTTCAATTAATATAAATGATTTATCATCTTGGAAATCTAATTTTTTATACAAGATCGAATTCAATAACTCATTTATTAAGATTGAGTTCATTTTTACTCAAACCAATAACTTGTTGATAAAATATTATAATTTATGTACATAAAATTAATTTTATTCAATAAAATTGTTAAAAAAAACTCAAATTTTCACAACATTATTTATTTTTACTGCATATTGAATTTTGTTAAGGGTGAAAAATAACTCTTAATTCACGCCGATAAGATGTTTTTTTTTTCCTTAAAACATAATATATATGAGTTGATAATTAAAATCTATAATATATGTATCTATAATCTATCTGTCAATAACTTTTTGTAAAATTATTCCTATCAATCCTAAATTTGGTTTTGAAAAATCCAATAATTGACCAAACATTAAAAGTTACTGTTTAACACAATTTTTAGGCCAAAATTGAGATTCAGTTGATAATGACAACGTGAATTGAATTGAAATTGAAAGGAATATACATGGAAGAAGTGTTAGTCTGTTATCTCTGGCAACATGCATGTACTAAATTAAATTTTGGTTTGATTCGTAGGTTTGAAAGGTAGCTAAGAGTGACATTGACCGACAGTTGTGGGTTGTTAGATAGATATTTGATATTTGATATTTGATGGCAAAAATAATGGTTATTGGTAAAAAGTGTGGAGTTATATGATTGTATAGCTTAGTGAAGAAGGAAAGTTGTGGAACGTTAAAGCCTCTAAATAGGAGCCAACTTTGTGTTTGTGTTTGTGTTCATAGGTTTTGTCTCAAAATTTCAGCAGTGTTTGGTTTCTCCGTCGTTGTCTCCACTGTGGTGTTTGGTGTTGTAAAGGGGTAGCCAGGTAACATGGGACCTGGCGGACCAGGGGGAGGTCCTGGTGGTGGAGGACCTGGCGGGCCGGGTTGGGGTCCTGGCGGTGGAGGACCTGGCGGGCCGGGTTGGGGTCCTGGTGGTGGAGGACCTGGTGGGCCGGGTTGGGGCCCTGGGCCTGGAGGGCCAGGTTGGGGTCCTGGCCCGGGTGGCCCTGGTTGGGGTTTTGGTGGACCTGGTTTCTTTGGGCCTGGTGGGTTTTTCGGTGGATTTGCAAATGGTTTATGCAACCTTGTTTCATCATGGTGAGTAACACTATTTTTTTTTATTTTTTTTTATTGATTTACACTTTTGATTCTTTTATAGCATGTGATATGTGGTTGTTTTAGTCTCTCAATATTTAATTTCTTCGTTGTAGTATTCAATTTTATATAATTTATATTTTTAGTCTTAAATTTTATTATCATAAGATTTGATATTAAGTAAATGATATAATAATTAATATTTTATGATATATAGGATAAATTACAATTTAAATCATCATTGTATCTTATTTTTATTTTATTTTACCAATTTTATGTAAATAAAATAAAATTTTAATAAAATTTAAATATTATTGAATATTAATTACTGTATTATCTATTTATTTTAAGATTATAATAAATTAGTGAAAAAAAGACATTTTGTACTTCTATAAATTTTGATTAACTACAAAAAGGAAATATAATGTAGTTAAAAATAAACGAATAGTTATTATTAATAGAATAGATAATTAATTTCTTGTATGTATATTTTTTTTTCTTCTTTTATTTTATTTATGAGAATTATGATTGTAGAAAAATGGCTAATATATAATAAAGAGTATAAATATTTAAAAAGTGTGAATTGTGAAATTCTTGATGATTGAAATATTATAAAATTTTATAAATTAAAAGATTAAAATTGTGAAATTAAAATTTGAAGAATGAAAATGATGTATAGTATATTACACAAGACCAAAGGTGTTGTTTATTTTTATAAAGAGTAACATTAAAAAAATAAAAATTGGTGGTGCATAGCATGATGAAACTATGATAGTGCTTATTCATGAATCTTTAACTATTCTATATGCTAGAGGCTTAGAGATGATTTCTAAATTTTAATTCATTGTAACCGGAAAATGCAGCTTCTACTGCTTGTGCTGTTGTTGGTTGTTCCGAGATTGTTTCGGTGGTCCAGGAGGCCGAGGCCCAGGCGGCCCACCACCTCCTTACTGACAACAGGCTTTACGTTGAGCCCAGTGGCCATGATTGTGAAGCCCATATCCATGTTCATTTAAGAGGGCTTTGCTATTTGTGTTTCATTCTAGTTTTGATGACTGGGAAGTCACTTTTTTACTCTATGTAATAATGTGTTGTGCATGTCTTATTTATTATAATTATAATAATTTATCTAAATTTAAAGAATTTTGGTCAACGATCATGATTTTCACGTCATTGTTCAAAAAGATTTTGAAGCCACTTTAACTTTAAATTTGATCTTCCTGTCATTGATTTCTTTTTTCTTTCCGTCATCTTAATTAACGCTCTATAGTTTCTTTTTTTTTTTTCTCTTGAATTTATTTCAGTTAACGTTACTGTCTCTAGCATCCCAACAAAATGCCACAAACCCAATAATAACAAGCGAAATTGCTAAATCATATTTATTTTAATTGTAGTTGTGCATTATTAATATTAGGTCTCGTAACAAATGCCGTTGGGAATTCCACTGTATTTTAAAGTTCAATAAGAAATCATATTTCTGACTCAAATCAGATGAACCTAGCCACATATAATTGATTTTCACCATTTTTGTTACGTATCCAATATAATTATTTATAAATTAATTTAAATATTTTAAAAATAAATTTTCATTAAATAATAAATAAAAAATTATCATGTTACAAATTATTTATTATAAATTTAAAATATAATTTATATTTTAAAATATTTATTTATATATAATTTATTATAAATTTTAGTTATATATAATAAATATTTAGCATGTACATTACACATGTTAAAATACTAGTTAAATAAGAAATTATGAAAAAAATTCCTAGTTAAAAACAGTTTAACATAAGATAAAGATTCATATTTAATTTATAAGAATTAATTTGTATAATATATATATATATAATAATATATAAAAGGGATACTAATTTTACACATCATAATCATCTCTTCTTATTACTTTATTATTTAATTTCATAAATTTTAACTTAAATTTTAGTTTCTCGCCAAAATTCTATCATTGTAAACTAACAATGATTCAACTATTAGGATTAGCCTAATGATCAGGTGATGAGAGATTGAGGTAGTTAGAAGTATGAGACTTAAGTTCAATTTTTATTGCGATCTTTACAAAAAAAAAAAAATCAAAATCATGATTATTCTCTATAATGATAAGTGATTATTTTTTTTATCTTAACATTCTATCTTTTTCATTTTTTTGTTATTTATCATTTATATTTTATTTTAATTATTTTATATTTTATCTTTTCTTTAAATAAAACATACAGAAGATTATACTAATATGTATAAAAGATAAGCATGAGTTATAACTGATTTTTCATTTCAACATTTTTTTAAAATAATTTTACCCTTAAAATCTTTAAATAATAAAAAAATAAGTTAACTACCTATAACCATTTAAATTTTTTAATCAACTTTATTACTTAACCTATTTTTTTATTTTAAATTTTTATATATAAAATATAGAGACATGGAATGCCTCGACCCGTTAATATATATGTTAAGCATTTAGTTTGTGTAATGTAAATACCAAAATATTAATTGAATATATTTTCAAAATAACTTATTTAAAATTACATTTTGGATAGAGTTTTTTGATTTAACAAATAAATTATTTCTTGATTATTAATGCATTTTCTTTACAATTTTAAAAATTATTATTTATTTATCTAATTATAAAATATAAATTTAAAAAATTATGATTTTAAATATTTGTATTTTGATTTAAAAATGTTTTTTTTATATTATTTATCATACACAGCCGCTCCATTGGGCACGTTGACATTATTTCTGGAATATAATTGACCAACTAATTTATTTTTTCAATGAGCAAAAAGGATAGTAGCTTAATTAGGGTGTGTCCATAATATGCAATTCCAAAGTTAGGAATTAAAGAAGGCGAGTGTGTTATGACCGTTGCACCAAAAACTATCCTAAGTTGTAGTTGTAGTGCACGCTCCATCTATTCCATGATCCATGATCCATGATCCATGATCCATGATCCATGATCCATGATCCATGATCCATGATCCATCACCCAGATCTACTTCCATCTATTTTTAAATATTATTTACTTTACACAACATAATCATCTTATTATTTCGGATTCCATGATCCTATCATGTTAATCCTCAAAAATCTTATCATTAAAAAACAGAAACCGTTGTTAGATATCGGTTTAAGGTTTAAACAAACATTAAAGATATCGGGTTTGGGCCCAGGAGGGGGATTGGGCCTAGATATTGCCTACACGTGGAGGAATATGATAGGTTGAGAGCTTAGAAAGAGACAAAGAAATTCAAAATCAGAAAGAAGAGGGTTATTTATGATGCAACGCTTCCATCTCAGTGTTTCTTGAGTGGACGTAACTCCACCACAGTTCCAGAACAGCACAAACACACCTCAAGACAACGAAAAAGACTTTGATTCAGCGTAAGTAATGTGTGATTCTGAAGCCCTTCAATAGCTAAGAAAACCCAACCACCTTACAAGTTAGAACAACGACTTCAATCAGGTAACCTTTCTTCCTTCTCAGCTTCTCTCATGGGTGTTGTAAAGTTGGAGTCTTTTTCTCCCTTTGGTGACGCTTTGCAAAATGTTTATCTACTGGGATAACCTCAAAACACTGAAATCTTTAATCATTGCTCCAAGTTGTTGTTGTGCCTAATGTTTGTTTCTCTCTATTTTGAACTCTTTTGTCCTCTTCGTTCTGTTGATTTATTCCACCCTTCTTTAGGATACACTTTAGTTTTGGAGTTTAATGTTTTCTGATGAAGATCTCATATTTAACAAGTGATATAGTTGAAATAAATAGTAATGTAACTAGAATAATTTACACAGCTCAAGGACAATTCTTATACAATGGACATGTGTGTTTAAACTTCTGTTGAACCAGATAAAATATAAGAAAAAATAATCATTTATAAGGTACAATTAACTGGTGTGTAAAGTAATTTGTTGAAGTTTTTTCTTATTCATTTTTTTTAATTTTATTTTTAATTTATGTATAAACTGGTTTTTAGTAAACAGAAAAGTTTATTTTGATTTTTTTTTAAAAATACTTTCAGAAATTTATTCTAAGATGCCCAAAGAAAATAGTCACGTATCTTCATTTTTTTTTTTGCAAACTCCTTATACCCTGAGAGTATGAGATATCCACTTCGCAGCATAAAAACATATATGAGAGATTCTACATTCACCAGTTATATTAGTAAAATAATTTGTTTAGTGGGAGAGAAGAGTCGTGTCATAGATAACTAGTAATAGCAGCAGTGTTGAGATGGTGGGGATGACCGTGCTGTATGATGTTAACACGTGTTTGTGTGCTTTTGTGGTATGTTGAAAATAACGAAGAGGCATGTCATTCTCTTAGTCGCTTCTTAACTATTGTTTATTTAACTAGTTGATCGTTACGCTTTTGTTTGGGGTCCAAGGTTCTTTATTGTTGTGTTTTTGATTGTTGTATATATAGGATCTTGAGGTTAATTAACCAAGAGAAGAGGAGTGAAGAAGGAGAAGATGGCTGAGATGACGAAGAATCAACCGTCACACTGGTGGTGGCTTGATAGCCACACCACTACTAAACGATCCCCATGGCTTCAATCCACTCTCTCTGGTATGCATTTCCTTATAAATTTGCTACACTTTTTTATTTTATTTTATTGCCAAGTGAAAAGTTACCGTAGGAATAGAGGAACACTAGAGAACAAAAATAAAAAGGTTATGGGAGCACCGTAATGAGCAACTCAGCAACTCATGCCCCATGGAACCTTTTAGTGCACAAGTTCTTTATCTTTTCTACCTTTTGCCTTGTGGATTTAGCCGTTGGAGCAACCCATGGAACCTTTTTGTGCACATTCTTTTTTTGGGTTTGATAACTACTCTAATAAAAGCTTCTTCAATGTTGCACATGGAGTCAATATAACTCATTTTAGTGGGTACTATCATACTGCATTAAATTTAAAAATTGTAACAATTTTATACTTTAATCATAAAATAACCTTAAGATTATAAAATGAGCTCACATATTATCTCATAAAATACCTTTTAAGAATATATTACTTATAATTTATTAATCGGTCTTGGCTTCTTGCTGTTGAAAATCATGTTAGTCATTTCTAATGGTGATCCTGAATTCCAAGGAGTTCTCAAACTCAACAACTTCCGTCGGACACAAGTTAATGAATAAAAAATAGAAAGTTTTCATTAGAACATAGTATATGTTAGATATTACAGTGAGGTGCAATAATATTTTATAATAGGAAAGTTTACATTTTTAATTTCCTAACTAATATCCTCAATACATTAGGCATCAGATATCATTTGTCATTTTTTTTTAAGGGAATTGATTCTAGAATGGTTTTATTGAAAATCATATATGCATTGAAAATTACGGTGAAAGTGTATTTGTAATATTTTTCAATAAAAACTTTTCTTTTAATATCATAATTAACAAAATTAGTTAACGTTTCCTTGTTTAAAAGCTATATTTGGAAGATTAAAATCAAAGCGATTAGTTCTTCAAAACAAGTTGATCCTACCATGCAACAAATTTAAGTGTGATTGCCTGTTGCATGTTTGTTGCAGAACTTAATGAGAAGACAACGGCAATGTTAAAATTAATTGAAGAAGATGCAGATTCCTTTGCCAAACGTGCAGAGATGTATTACAAGAAAAGACCAGAGCTTGTGAGAATGGTTGAGGATTTCTACAGGTCTCACCGTTCCCTAGCTGAGCGCTATGATCAAGTCAAACCTGATACTTATTCTGGGGGGTCACCTTTTGCTTCAGCCAAGTATCAGTTTGAGAAGTTGACGACTTTTTCAGATAATGGATTTGATACCTATTCTCATTCTGAGCATTGTGATGCATACGAGTCAGAGGAATCTGAAGTTGATGATCCTGAGCATGAGGAGGAAGAGGGTACCAAGTTTCTTCACAACTGCACAAAAGAGGACCATGTTTCGTTTGTGGCTGAGAGCGATGATGAAGTGATGAAGCTGAGGGATGAAATCAAGAAACTCAATGAAGAGAACATGGCTCATAGGGATCAAATCAAGCAGAAGGATACCATTTGCGATGAAGTGATGATGCTGAGGGAAGAAATGGAAAGGCTTAGAGATGAGAACGAGGCACAGAAGGAACAACTGAAGCAGAAGGATGAAGAGAAGATAGAGGTGATAAGACAGCTGAGTTTAGCAATAGATGTGCTGAAGCAGGAGAATGTGAAGATGAAAAACTTCATTGCTAAGGAGTCCTTCAAGAAATGGAAGAACCCATTTGAGATCAACAAAATTGTGGGAGCATTTTCGATGAAGTTGTTCAATGGTACTCCAAAGAATCAGCCCAGCGTTGAGCTCTCTAGATGTGGTTTACAAATTTAGAATATTTCGTAGCGTAATTATGTACAAGTACAACAATCTTATAAATATGTTTATTTTTGTTTTAGGAACGTGTTACTCAAATATCCTAGGCTTAAAATCTTTATGTATTATGTTTTGGTCTTAACTACTAGAGTAAGTACTAGTCATATTCGTTATATTTTTTGAAGTGTCCTTTCTTTAATGAGTTTCATTACATTCTATATCTGTCTTTTACATGCCCCTCTCCCTCTTTCCTAATTCGAAGTGTGTCCATTTGTCCTAAGCAGGGCCATCAAAGTGATTTGTGGTCCTAGGGGAAAGGGACTAACTTATCCTTAGGTCGATCAATTATTAAGTTCATAGGTTGGTGATGGTAAGTGGCAACGGTAGCACTTCTCTCCTTTGTGTCTCAAAATTGTGGCGAGAAAATGTCCCTTCTTTTATTCAATCACTCTGATATCCTTCTCGTAAAAATTTTTATATTTACTTTTACGGTCAATTTGAGAAGAATGTTGTACAGATATAAAAATAAATGGCATTTTATTTAAGAGACTACATATATTTTATACAGAAAAACAATTTGATTTGAGTATGATAAAACTATTATAAACTAATTTGGATCAAGTCAGATAAGATTATTATGAACTAAATTGATTTAGATAAAATAAGACTATTATAAACTGATTGGATTTGAGTGAGATAAAATTACTAATCAGACAAGACTATTTTATGAACGATATCTAACTATAAATCTATAATTATTTATGTCAAATGCATGCCCTGAATTTTTATTTGGATCAATGGTTAAACTGAGTGCTAATCTTATATGTGGAAAAGGCATGCACATAGTTATAAGAACACAACTACACAAGATCAATCTATTCACAAGACATGAAGCCACATTATAAAATGAATGGTAAAGTCAAACATGAAACTGAATACAAGAGTTGATATGAATAGCAAGCAGGAGCCTCAGATGGGAAAAAAGCGAATACAGTGCCTGGAGTACCCAAAAGATCTGGGTTGGGAGGACTCGGACTTGAAGGAATTGTTGGCAGTGAGGAATATGATGGGGAATGAGCAACTCTACCTTTAGCAGGGGTAGTAGGAAACAGTGGTTCATTATCTGGTGATTGAGTAGGAGAAACCAGAGGAGCACTCGCTGGTGCTGCTGAGATGATAGAAACTTTCACACTTCGTTGAGAATTAGAAACCGAGGCTAATGAGCAATTACATACCAACAAGGCCATCAACATTGCCCAGAGTGACCAAAAGGAAGCCATAAATGATCCAGAATAAATATATTGCCTTATGATGAACTTAATAAATATGTCTTCAAGAGAAAGAGGAAACTGTTGCAGGAGAAGCTGTCAAAAAGTGCATGATTGATGCATAGAACGCCATAAAAAGAATAATCTTTCTGGATGAGAAGATAAGTACATCTAATTTTTATTTGTTTTGTATAGTAATTATTTTAAATAAAGCATCATTCAAATTAAAAGGGTCTACCAGAAATGGTGGTGGGCTTCCATTTGTCAGAGACAATTGATGATTGGGACCTACCTTCATGTTACTTTCTGGAGTGAATTAATCCTAGGTGTTCATGAGAATCATGACATTTAAATGAACTTCAAACAGAGGAATAAAAAGTAAACCAGCAGGGGATTGAGGGTGAAAACAAACAACGTTTCTAAGTCACAAAGTGACATGAAATTTTAAGAAAATTACCACAGATTGTTTGATATTTATGTCTATTAACTAAAGTCTCATCTTTGATTTCTGATTTAAACATAGAATGGTAATTGGATCTCTAAATAGGCTGATTCAATAAAAAGGAATTCTAGTTATATATATAACTTTGCTGTTAACTTAAATATTATTATTATATCACATGTCCCACGTGATTCAATCACTGTATATTTACAATAACAACTTTTCGTACAAAATGTCAGCAATTTAATCCAACAAAAGTGGATACTGTTAAGAAAGTACGGATTGAAGAAAAAGCTCTTGGTTTTGTGGGGGAAACTTGTAATGTTTTGAACAATTGAAAGGCTTGCATTTTTAATAGATCGATTTTAATTTTTATACTTTTTAATAATATAACTTTTGTTTTTTTGATGAATAATATAACTTTAGTTTAGTCTATTCATTAACTTGATATTCAATGGAAATATTCACATGACAATAAAGTGTTGACAAGAATGTTAATGTGAGGTAGAAGTATTACCTAAGTCTCAATTTTTAATTATTCAATTTTAGCCTCCGAAATTTTCAAATTGTGCAATATTGATCCGTGTTTTTCAAACATCCAACAGTTAAGAAATACAATTAATTTTTTATTATTAATTCTCAAACTTGAACTCATGGTCATACAAGTGTGGATAAACAGTAAAAGAAATTACATCACCTAATACAAAAGAAAAATGTAATTACATTATTTGCAATAAATAAATAAATAAATAAATAAAACAACTAAACAAGTGTTAACCTATAAATATTTATACTTAATATTATTGGAAAAATGATGAGTATCAGTTAAAAAATAAAAGTACTTCAATTCAATAATTAATAAATTACGCAAAAATTAATTTAACAGTTGAGCCATTTGATTTTTATTTATTTTATTTTTGGTACAAAATTCTAAGATAATGTATTTTTTTTTTTTGTTCGTCCTACTCCACCATGCGGTGGCATACACAAGGCAGGATTCGAACCCCTGACCTTGCTTAAGCGTGGATCAACTCCTACCGCTGAACCACACGCTTAGGGTTTAAGATAATGTATTTTAATATATGTATGTTATTATTAGATACAAAAAATTAGAATTTTAAAATTAATGTATAATATTTTAATACGTGTAGGAGTTACATTTAGCAATTTCCGCATGTTGCGGTTAGAGGGTATGGATCAAATAGAGAGAGAGAAAATTGAGGCCACACAACAACTTCCTCCGGCCCAAAATTCTAAATTCAAGTAACTCCATAAACCCAAAATTCAAGACTTTCCCCTTCCAATTCAACAACAAATAATTGAATAACAACAACAGAGGCCACCCAATAAAATTCATGTCACTCAAGCATTTGACAAAACAACCAAAACCATGCATGGCCAGAAAGAGGAAGAGGAAAATGAAAGTGCATGTGAGAATAAAACAGAAGAGGAAGAGAAAAAAAAAAGGAAGATATTTTGAGTATTTTAAAATTAAAAAGATTATGAAATATAAAGGTGAAAAAATCTAGTCTTTAGATTTTGGGTCCAAGTGCAGTAGCCCAACGTACAGGAATGTAGAATAATCAAATTAAGCAGTTATGTCAAATTTTTTTAAAAAATTTATTATCCAACTTATTCCGAATATTATTGTCTCTCATTAAAATTACTTGTGAATACAAAAATAAAATAAAATAAAACAAAGACACGTGATTTGAACGGAAGCTTATTTTCGCTATACTTATACATCAATAACAATTTCATAATCAAAAATTGTTTTTGCTATATATTTCTATTTTTATTCATTTATTTTGCATCTATTTTTTTGTTTTTTTTCCTATCAAACACCTTAATAATTATCAATCCAGATCTTGAAAAGAAAAACAAAACAAAAACAATGATAAAGCATAGAATAAAGCTTAATTACGATGTCTCATGTTGTGTGTGTGTTTCTTTCCACCATTTTGGAGCAGTTTTATAAGCTAATTATTAAAATGAGACAATTTTAAAATACATTAGTCATTGAGGTTATTTATATCTATAATAATAAGATTTATCACCACACTAATAACATAATATGTTACGTCGAAATTATTAGAGTCAACAATGTCGTTATTGGTTACAATAATTTATGATTAACTAAAAAATAATTTTTTTATTGTTATAAACTATAGTATTCCATTCATTATTTTTTAGGTTGTTAAAAGTTATAATCACTTTTTTTTTTATATTATTATTGGTTTTTTTTTTTGGGTAACTAGAGGCCATAACAAATTTTGTTTACTTTATTTATTTTTTAAGATTTTTTATTTTATCTTAAAAAGGTGATAAATAAAATAACTTATTTAAAGTAATATATATATATATATATATATATATATATATATATATATATATATATTATGTGTGTGTGTGTAATATTTGTTTAACAAATATAACTTTCTTTTAAAAAAAATAAATCACTTTTATTTTTTTAAAATATTACACATATAAAATAGACTTAACTAAGTAAATAAATTTAACAGTTTAAAAAAAAAAGAATTATTTTCATTCTTTTTTCAATATCACACGTTTAAGAAAATAAATCAATTTTAAAAATATTATACACTTATAGAAACTTTTTTTTTATCATTACTTTGAGATTTTTTTAATTATTTTTTTTTAAGTCGTAACTATAACAACCTTCATACTTTTTTTAAAATATTTATTTATGTATTTCTTAGGTTTTTTTTTTAAAAAACTGATAGATGTACATAATTTATTTTTAAAAAATATGTAAGATTTGTTTAATAAATTTACTAATTTATTTTAAAATAAATCACTTCATTTTTCTAAATATTACATAAACTTAAAAAAATAAAAATATGTATATATAACAATTTTTTAAAAATAAATTACTTTCATTTTTTAAAATATTATAGATTTATAAAGATAAATAATTTTTCTTAATTATTTATTTAAAAGGTTTTTAGTGACTATATAATGGCCTCCTATTTTTTTCTTTTTTCTTTTTTTAGTTTTGCTTTTCATTTATTTTTAAAAGTTGATAAATAAAAATAGTTTATTTAAAAAATAAAAACAAATGCAATATTTATTTAATAAATGATGAAACTAGTTTAAAGATGATAAATGTGTCTCTTCAACTAATTTCTATGTACTCCTATATTCTTCCATAGATTTCAAAGCCTAGAAGAAATTCTCATATGGTGGAGAAAAATGGAAAGGAGGCATACCTCTTTAAGGAAGATAAGTAAAAATGGCGAAAAACTTGTCATAAAGATGAATTTTTTTATGAAAGTTCATAAGAAGATAATTTATCCATAAAAGAGAATTAAGACATTTGGGATAGAAAAATTATATATATATATAGAATATGATAACCTATGGTGCAATTTTGGCTAACTTTGGTTAAGTGTAATCAATTTTAGGTTAACTTGTACTAAAGACAATTAATTATAGTTAAATTTTAAATTTTAATTTTTCCCTTAAAAATGTCGTTATCCTAAGATCAAAAGATTAATGGGAGTTTGTTACAAGGCAAAATGCCAAAAGCATGACTAGATAAGGCCATATGATTTATTGAATGAATCATGAAACATTGTTATCTCCTTTAATGTTAACAATATCTGACTATTTGGTTTCCTTTGGAGTGGATGTCCACCACATGTTTACCACACAAGTGGATGTCAACTTCAAAGGTTATGCATAAGAAGTGCTCTCAAAGGTCATTCAAGACCAATATGTCCAAAATTCCTTTCCTAATTACACCCATCCTAAAATACTAATTACACCCTAAAAAATATTAATTATAACACAATAAAATCCTATACTATTTGATCTAAAAATACAATGTCAAAATTAATAAAATATTTTAATCTAACTCAACCCAACAAGTAAACATATTTCATGTTTATTGTAAAAATTTAAATATTTTATAATAGATGTACATTATATTGTTGCAAATGCAATATTGTCAATCCATAAAATAAATAATGATAGAAATTAAATCTCAAAATAAATTTATTCTATATTGTTATGTACTCAGACAACTAATATTAATACAAGATAAAAATAAATAGATATATTATATTATTACAATGTTATTAATAAAAAAATAAAAAATTTATTATTGAGCAAATACAACAGAGAATATTGTTGTGAGTAAGTGATTACCTAAATATTAACTAATTATTATTATTACTACTATTATTATTATTATTTACTATTATTATTGTTATTTATTATTATATATGATTGAGGCGAATTGACTCATGGGTAAAAAATACAAAGCCAAGTATCAACTCGTATAATATCGAATTTTGATTGAATTGTATTGAATTTGATCCAAATACTAAAAAGATTGATTTAAATTTTTTGGATCCATTTTAGTCAATTTAGATTTTTGAATTATTCATACTTGCTTATACTCTTACATATGACTTATGACATAATAATTATGAAAAATAATAGGTTAAAAATCTCTTTTGGTCCCTGATAATATTTTTTTATTTCAATTTAGTCCCACTTTAATTTTAGGTCTCAATTTGGTCCCCAATAATTTAAATTATTGCAATTTGGGACTTTCGTCCAAATGATTTAAACGGGTTAACTCCTGCTGACGTGGATGTCAGGTGGATGCCACGTAGATGCACAGGTGGATGCCAAATGTCAAATACACCTGGAACTAGAACGGCTCGTTCTGCATGCACATGTTATGTGTTAAGTTTGCAACTGAAACGGACCGTTCCAAATGCAAATTTAACACAACATGAGTGCAGCAGAACAGGCCGTTCTGAATCCAGATTGGACCTTTCTGAATCTAGAATGGGTCGTTCTGAATTCAGAACGGCCCGTTCTAGAACGTCAACTCATGCTTTTTATTGTATTTTTTTTATTATATCTATATTAATAAAAATATAATAAATAAAAAATACAATAAATTAATATTCATTTATGAATAAAACTATAAAAAAAAGAAAAAGAATCAAATAAGATAAGACCTTCCAAAATTCTTCTTTGATTTGAATTTATCTAGTTCAAAATTTTGACTAAAATGCCGCAATGTGATTTAAAAATTGAAAATAAAAATTCATAATATATCATAAATTCAAAGACAGAAATATGGTTCAGAAACTGGAAATAAAAATTCAGAACATAACATATACTAAAAAAGTTCAAAGAAATTATTGAGAAAGGAAATCATCTGGGTAACGCTGAAGGGAAACCCTAAACCACAAAAATTCAGGTTGTACCTCCTCAAAAATAGGTTGTTATTGTTGGAGTACATCGTCAATGACTTTAAGGGGAAACACCGTTTCGTTTCATCCTTGACTGTATAGTGTCAATTTGGTAGTAAGTGGTTCACTCCAGTTTGACTAACAATGAAATAAAAGTTGTTATCATTATCCTCAGTGATACACTGAATCGTCCTTAATGATACACTGTATAGCCTAAATATTTAGCAATTGAAGTTATCAATCCCCATTAACAATATTACCAAATCTAGTGTGTGAAATGTTTTGTACTTTAGTTTTTTTCGCACAAATTCTGGAACTAAAACGACCCGTTCTGAAACCAGAACGACCCGTTCTGGTTACACTGTTGGTATGTTAATTTTGCATCTGGAACGGCCCGTTTCAGGTACAACATTTACACACCAATATGTAACCAGAATAGACCGTTCTGGTTCCAAGTGTATTCAAGTATTTTGGAATCTACCTATGTAGCATCCACCAGGCATCCACGTGGCCATCAGTTAACTCCGTTTAAATCATTTAGACGGAAGTCTCAAATTGCAATGATTTAAATTATTGGGAACCAAATTGAGATCTAAAATTAAAGTGTGACTAAATTGAAACAAAAAAATATTATAAGAGACCAAAAGAGGTTTTCAACCAAAATAATATAAATTAAATTTTTTTTTGTGTGTGTCACCTCATAACAACACCTAAAAAAAAATATTTTAAAAGCATAAATAGTTTTAAAATAATTTTATTTACATAATTTATTTTAAAAAGTGAGTCATTAAAAAAAATGTAGAACAATACCAGTAAGGACACGACACAGTGCAGACATGTCTTGTAGCATCTTAAAAAAAACAGCTCTACACATGACACCGTTTTACAAGTCACTACTTAATCAATTTGCAATTTTTCTTGTCATTCCCCGTGGCAAACCTTCAACCACAAACCCAGTTGCTCACTTTTTCATCTTGAAAGACTAATTATTTTGAAATAATGTTATTTGCAGAATAATTTTTCTGTTAAAAAAAATCTATCATTAGATTGAGTTTTTTTGACGTATATCATATATAAAAGTAATATTAACCCAAAAAATATGAAAAAAATAATAGTTTTTAATATTTGAGAGATATAATTATCTATAAAAAAAAAAGCATTTATTATTAGTACTAAGTGTTTAGAAGTGGGAACTAAAATGTGGGAGAGAGAGAGAAAAGCGAGGATGAGGGAATCAGCGGTGATAATAGTGGGAGGTGGAACATCGGGCATAGCCACCGCAGCATGCTTAACGAAGCAATCAATACCTTACATACTCCTCGAGAGAGAAGATTGTTTCGCTTCTCTGTGGCAGAAGTACACCTACGATAGGCTGCACCTCCACTTGAGGAAGCAAGTGTGCCAGCTACCGCACCTTCCCTTTCCCACCACTTACCCTCACTACGTGCCTCGGAAGCACTTCATCGACTACTTGGGAAACTACGTCCACCACTTCGATATCAACCCTCTCTACCAGCGCTCGGTGGAGCTCGCGGAGTACCACAGCAGGGGGAGATGGAGGGTCAGGGCCAAGAACCGATGCTCCGGCGAGATGGAGGAGTACGCCGCGAGGTTCTTGGTGGTGGCCAGCGGCGAAACGGCGGAGCCCAATGTGCCGCCGGTTGAAGGCTTGGCGAGTTTCAATGGGAAAGTGATTCATTCGACGGGGTACAAGAACGGGAAGGAGTTTAGGGATCAACATGTTCTCGTTGTTGGATCTGGAAATTCTGGAATGGAGATTGCACTAGATTTGGCCAATTTTGGTGCCAAACCTTCCATCATTGTTCGCAGCCCGGTACTTTTTTTCTTTATTCTTTCCTACGAGGTTTAATAATTTATTATCATTAAAAATATTTTATTTTAATTCTTTCTAGTTTATAAAGTTTATCTTTTGTAATACTTAAATATAGTATATAAATTATTATTTTTTTATGTTGGGATGTTTAATTATGTTATTATGGTTATGTGTACATGTAGGTTCATTTTCTGTCGAGGGATATGATGTATTATGCGTCGCTTATGCTCAAGTATCTGTCGCTAAGTACGGTGGAGAAACTGTTGGTGTTTGTTAGCAGGATTGTGTATGGGGATCTGAGTGACTATGGGATACCTTTTCCCACGGAAGGGCCTTTTACTATGAAGATGAAGTATGGTAAGTTCCCCATCATTGATTTGGGAACTGTCAAGAAAATCAAATCTGGTGAGATACAGGTACGCCCAAGGACATAGTAATTTCATTTTTTCTTTTCTTTGGCGGAGGAAATTTTTTTACATCAATGACCATGGTTAGAATAAATTAATTTCAATTTTAGGTTAAAAATGGTGTAAATGATGGTATTGGTGTGACCATGGCAACACATAAAAGAAAGAACAAGGAAGGAAAGGAAAACAAGGCATTTAGCTAGATATCTGAATAGGACACGAGCCTAACAATTGACAGAAACATGCATTATTGCTTAACCCTGAGATTAGAAAATAGGACAAATTGGATCCGTGGGAAGGAGGGTTGAGTTAAGAGAGTCCAAAACGCAACCATTGAATTAAAGGCTATATATCTTTGAATTGATGATGGAAAAAGATATAGAGGATATAATGAATGTGACAGACAGAGAGTGAGTTGCATTCTATTATGCTATGTAGGTGTTGCCAGCGGAAATTGAGTGTATAAGAGGTAACGAAGTTCTGTTCCGGGATGGCAAATCGCACACGTTTGACTCAATTGTTTTCTGCACAGGCTTCAAGAGGGCAACTCAAAAGTGGCTTAAGGTATGTATCATATTGATACTGCATGTATAGTGTTATATTCCATTTAAATTAACCTATGCTCATACTTGTGGATAACTATAATGCATGAAAGTTTATATAGAATGTCGTGAGAAAATGAATTTGTTGTGAACAGGGGGGTGATGATCTTCTGAATGAGGATGGTTTTCCAAAGCCTAGTTACCCGAATCATTGGAAGGGTCAAAACGGTTTGTATTGCGTTGGATTGTCAAGAAGGGGTTTCTTTGGAGCCAACATGGATGCCCAAAACGTTGCAAATGACATTGTCTCGTTAATTCCTCAAGAAGAAAGAGAAGGAGTTGGTGTCATGTAAAATTCAAGATTTGATCTATCATGTTCGGCTTCATTATAAACTTGGTTGCAGAAAACAAACACTATAAACGTGCTATGCCATATATATGCTGCCTTTTACATTACAATAGACATTGCAACAACCCATTCAACAATGTGTATCATAATAGTACATTTTTTTTAATGTCTATACCATTCCATTTTCTTTTTTATCTCCTTATTATACAAATAACATTGGTACACTGGGCCTCTAAACTAAACTAACTATATAGTAACTAGTCATTGCTGGTTTATGATTTCTTCCTATCATTTATTCATCTTTAATCTCGAGATTCATTAATTGAAATTTACATACGCACCAAAAAAAATAAAATAGAAACAGTGTATTAAGTCCCTAAATCTTAATTTCTGCGTCAACTCACTTGCCTTTGCTATATCCTCAAACAATAAAACCTTTACGAGACTATAAGCTATTTTAGTCTTTGCCTTTTTAAAAATCTTATTTAATTTTGGATTTGATTAAAAATCATTTATTAAAGTCTCAATAATAATAAATGATCTTTTACAAGGTTAAAAATTAAATAAAGATTTTAAAAGTTAGAGATTAATTATGCTTTTTTATCCATTTGATTTTTTCTTCTTCAAAATATGTAACTTTAAAAAAAATTAAAATAGAATAAGTCATGTTTGTGAAACAAAGTGCTTCTCATAGATGATTTATACTTTAAATAAAAAAAAATAGAAGTTGTGTTCTAAAATATGACTTTTTCGTTAAAAATATCGTAAAAAATATTATTTTAATGAAAAAAAAACAAAAAACAAGTCGTATTCTGACTTCACAACTTTGTCATTTTTAAATAGAAAATAATAATAAAAGTTGTATACGGAATCACAACTTCCTTTTTAACAAAAAACGACAACAAAAAGTAAATATCATATTTGTGAAACACGACTTATCAATTTTTTTTTAAAGAAAATCATCTATTTCAAAACAAAAAAAAAATACTGCTACTAGGGAAAAAAAACTGACTATTATGATTTTTTAAAAATAATTGTATGAATTAGTTTAATAATTCATTCATCTTTAATTTTATAGTCTATTTAAAGTGAGATAATGATGAGATCTCCAAATCTCTAATTATCCATCTTTCAAACTCAATTATTGAGAGGCTTATTGAGTTGAAGAGAGAGATTTTGGACTCCATTCTTGATAGGAGAATAAACTTAAATGTATAAATTATTTAATATTACATGTCCAAGTATAGAGGGGTCAATTTAGGAAAGAGTGACTCATTATTTTGACTGAAAATATCAAATATCACATTGTATTTAATTAATATAGAAGAAAGAATGAAAGTGTAGAGAATTAAGCAAGAAATAAAATAAAAATAAAGACTATTTTTGTAAAAGAGAAATATAAGAAAATTTGTAATATTATTGATTTTGAGGTATTGATTTAATTATATGATTAATTGTAAGATTTGTCTTGTTTAGTTATTAGTTGTTATAACTCTAGTGGTCAAGGGGACCTTAAGAGATAAGTTGGCCTCTGAGATAGTTGGGTCAAAATTATTTTAGTTCAACTTAATTAAGGTTATATAAAGTTTTTTTTTTTAAAGATGTGATCAGCCTCATAAATTTATATTTTAAGAAAAATTAAAGAGAAGTTAGAGAGAAACTTTTTGGAAACTAAATCTTTTTTTTTTCTCTTTTTCTACTAAAATTTTTCATCTTACTCTCTTCCAAAGCTAATCTAAAGTGACTAAGTTGAAGATTCAAGGTCATAACTGAGAATCTTAGCTAGTGGAAGTTGTATGGCGATTTGGAGTTCTTCCTTTTCCTCCTTCTTCTCTTGTGCTTAGAGTTGAGGTAAGCTTTGTGAGTTGAATTGTGGTGTTGTATAATTGTTGTTTTTGCTGCCTAGATTCATTATTGCATGGTTAGAGTGGTGAGAGTTATGAATCTAAGTGTAGTTGGAGAAGTGCTCTTGAAGGTGTTCTTAAGTGATTCTATTTTTGGATGTTTGCATGTGTTGTTTTGAGTTGGTTTTTGTGTTGTTCATGGTGCATATATGTTGTATGTTGGTTAATTTGCATGTTGTCTTGGCTGGTGGCTTGTAGGTTTTGAGGCATTCGATGGTTCGACTATGTGCAAAAATGAGCATCGCATCGAGTGCACCTTCATTGTGTTGGGTGTGACTCAAGTTACTGGACTTTCTCCCTTGATTACGTTGGATGTAGGATTGGTAGCGTCTAAGAATGACAAATAATTTTTTACTCGTGGATAATATCCGAATCCATCCCGACTTTAAAGGAGAATACCCGATTTGACCGGATACGAGTACGGGTAAAACCCAATATATTAAACCGGGTATAAGTATATACTTACCCGCCTTGTGTCCATCCCTGACTAAATACCTACCCCTGATTTGATTATTTAAAAAAAAATAATATTTAATTATGTGTGATTGTTTGTTATGATGTGAAATATTTGTAGTTGTTTAATTACTAAGAAGTTTATTGATTAAAATATGAGATAAACAAATAATCTAATTATAATTGTAATATAATAGAAAAATAAGTTAAAAATATTATGTATTTTTTTTACAAAAAAAAATTAATTAATTTTTTACAGATACGTGTATGGGTATGAGTATACCCGATATCTAACAGGGGCGAGGATGTGATGAAAATTTCATACCTGATAGGTATGGGTATGAGGATGGGGATGAGTTTGAGTCGTAGGGACGGGGACAGGTATCATGAAACTCGTACCTGACCTGCCTCGTTACCATCCCTAGTAGCATCAGGCGTGGATTAGCAAGGAATCCTTTGACTTAGTCATGTTGGGTGTCAAATTAATAAGTGGCATTGAGTGTGGGAACTCAAGAATTCTTTAACTTGGTGATGTTGAGCCTCATAAGTGTGTTGTCCAACTTGATCAAGTTAGTAGATCACTACCTAACTGACGTCAGATGCAGGTTGAGTGGTATCAAACATGAGTTAGGTAAAAATTCTCTATAAGTGAGGTTGGGTTTGGATTTTGCCACGTCAAACACGAAAGCTTCGGAGATTCTCTATCTTATCCATGTTGAACGCAGGTATATCGATGTTGAATATGGATAAAATTACACATAAAATTTTAAGTGTTCATATATCCTCTAAATTAACTTTTTATTGATTTTCGACGTGGTACATATAATAATTAAATTTCTAAACAATATAAAAATGATTTTAAAGATTACAAAAATTAGTGTGTGTAATACACTTTCAAATTATGTAATCAAGAATGAAGAGAATACAAATCTTATTCTAAAATTTTATATTTTAATTTGATTACATATTTTAAGAGCATATTAATTATAAATAAAAGGAGAAGTAAAAAAAAATCATTTAGTAACGAAGAGAGTATTGTCAATTGTGATGCACGTAATCGGAAACATTGGAAGGGTGAATGAGTGACAACGTTCAACGTGGTTGTTTAATTTGCATTCATTAATTGACTTCTCGCCCTTAACTTCAACCTAAAACACAAACCCAACTATCATTCAAAGCAATGAATTGAGGAGGTGGAAATATAGCTCGACCACTTCACTAAATGTATTAATAATCTGGATTTTTATATACAGTATATCAGAAAATTTAGATATTTATTTAATTATTTTTTTATTATTGTTTTATAATTATTTTTCATATTTTAATATATTTTTACTTAATTAATTCATCTCTAATTAAAGGTATTTTTTAACTCTTGTTTTAACCTTTCTTTCTCTTGCCTTCTCCTCCCTGTGTAAGATTACAACTTGGGGTATTCTTAATTCGTTAGATTTAAAATGATTAATTTGCAAGTGTTTTCAAGTCACAAAAACTGCTAAGAATGTTTTGAAGAAGAAGCTAGGCTTTGAGTTTGTGATGATTTCTATTTATCAAAGGGAGACATCTTTACACAGACTCAATTAGTCCATAGGTTGGACAATATTGGGGCTTCAAACTCCAGCATGCGTGACAGTCCAATCCTCAGAGAGTTAACAGCAACATAGAAACCTTCACATGCAATGCAAACAACATCATATCGAGATTGCTTCACTTTTTAGCTTTTGATCAGAGGACAACAACCAAGATATCGGGTTCCTTTGAGTTAGCATGCTCAGTAGGGGACAATTGCTTTCATTGCAACTTTTCTAGGTATCCAACGTGTTGTCCCGCCAAGAATTAATCAATTCAACAAGATCTCAACCACTCAAAAAACAGCCTTTCCTCTCATAAACTAAAAATTCTTTTCAAAAAAAATTGTTAGATTGACGTAATGGTTAAGTATATATCTTGCATGTATATATTGTGATGAAAATGAATTATATAACAAAAAAATTTATGTTTGGTTCTAGAGGAAAATTTGTTGAAACAACAATAATTACAATATTGCAAAAATAATTAGTCTCTTTGACAAATATGATTAGTCTCTATCCAATAAGTTGAGAGATACATGTTATGAAGAAAAAAAATGAATTAAAAACCTTTTCAAAGTTAACACAAAGCATTCATGTGATAGGGCTAGGGGAGTATAGTTTGTGGCACGTAAATATAATTCACGCCACGTGTCTATGCGTAGGTTGTGACCATGCATGTCTGTCAAATACAAAATTTTCTTCCATGATCACTGCATCAATTGAATGCAATTAAATGTATAAACTAAGACAAAACAGAAAGGCGAAGAGTAAATGATCAACTTTTTTTTTTTTGTTTGTATTGCTATCATGCATGCAAAAAGGAAAGTACATTTACTTCCTTCTAAGTAAATAAATAAAATGGGAAGAAAAACCAACATAATTCAAGTTTAGAATTTAGGATTTCTAAATTATTTCTTATTTTTGGCTGATTTTTAATTAATTTACACATTTATAAATTATAATTAATATGTTTTTACTGCGGATTAAAAATAAAGAAAAGTATAATAAAAACTTCAAACTACTTTATGACAAAAACATAAACATTTATTACATTTCTATTTGTTTGATATAAAAAATTTAAAAAGTGGCAGAGATAGTAGTATTCATTTGTGTTTACACTCTGTTTTGTGTTTTTTTTTTTTTTTTATCACTGTTGACGATTTATGATGGAAATCGTGATTATCTTTTTTTATTTTCTTTAACCAAAAGATAACAATTGTGACAGAAAAATAAAAAAAATTATGATATTATAATAGTATAGCTGATCTATCCGACCTTTATATCCCTATCAGATGCAATTTACATTTTTCAACCGAATTGGGCCTGACTTTCAATTGTTTGCTTTATCTCATTTTCAAGTTGGAAAAGCTACGTGAGAATATGAAGCGCAACACTTTTGAGAACTCTAAACCATTAACCATGCATAGCAAAACCTAAATGTCAAAATGTTGCCCCAAAAATTCAAAGGCACAACTTACGTTTCCCAAAAGCAAACGTGTTTATCGCATTTATTTCTTCTTTACTTCGAAGACAACTTGATTAAGAAGAATAGACATGCTCAATTGATAACTCTTCTAAATTCTAATCCTTCACATCTCTTTTCTACGTCAATTGTCAAATTATATATATGTATTATTAGTTAGTATAGAAATACGTGTTTAAACACACGTATTTCTAAATTACATTAAAAAAAAAAAGCATTTCTCACGAACATTACCAACAAAATTATGAGGAAAAAGAATTCATTTTTTTAATCTTTTTTAATTGAAATATATGAGGAATACAACAAGGGGAAAAAATAACGATAGCAACGATACATAACAATGATAGACCGGATGATTATGATGCTTTATAAGTTAAGTGTGTGTTAGATCTTTAGCTTAAAAGGCCTTTTAAATTTAAATCTAAAAAAATATTAGAAAAATAAATATTTTACAGTTCTTTAGTTTAGAAGAATGAGGATAAAAATAAGAGAGATCTACACAAGAATACAGAAAGATTTTTTTCTTAAAAAAAACTCACCTAATATGTTTTATAAAAGTCTTTATTTTCTTTTATGAACATTAATTAAGGTGCTTAATCTTTTAAGATTTTTTTTTTTTAAATGAAACCAACTTTTTCGTTTCTTTTGAAAAGGTGAGAAGTCTTTAAAAAAGGAGTCATACACTACCTATCTCTCTTAAAAGCGTTCAAATTTCAATTATGAGAAATGCTTTTTCTGTTTACACAATTAGAGTACACAGATCATGTGTATTTTTTAATACAACTAATTATTTGAGTATCTTAAATTAACATTATTAACTCCCACACTAACCATTTCAGACTCATTAATTCGATTATCAAGGATCGGAACCAAGGAAAAGCTATAGCATCATATAACTTTGGGCTCAACTTGATAATTGATATTGTAGAGGGGTTTATTTGAACATGAAATATATATATATATAGAATATGAAAATATAAAATACATATTAAGTAATTAAATTTTACACATTTATAATTAAATATGCATCTGCATTTAATCACTTTCTATCTTTAAAATTACCTAATAACATGCAGAATCAATTAGTACAAGAGACTTTTATGTTAAATCTTTTCAAGTTTTCAATTGATTCTTGATCGTTATAAATTTTAATGACATAGAATGTTTATATATTTTATAATGTGTCAATACCCAACATAAAATATATATTTTTATGGTGAGTGATTAATGTCTGTTATAATATGAATGTTAAATATAATATTTTTTTATATCATATTGGTACTCATTTTTTTTGTTGAGTGTGATTTCACCCGATATAGAAAGTCTCATTCATAATTGGTATGACGACTAAATCTGCCATAAAATGTGTTATTTTTTAAAACCCTAAAATTATAAATAAAAAATAATAAATTTTCAAACAATTCAATATAATATATAGTTGTCTAGTCCAATATAGTACTATGTAGGTTACAACATCTCTCAAATTATAACACTCAAACAACAATAATAATATATAAAGTAACATCCAAACATAAATATTATAATAAATTTGTTAATAATGTATGATGTATGTCAAATAATTTAAACTTTATAAATACAAAATTAATAAAGAAAAATAATTATACATTAAACTAAAGTAAATAAGTACTTTAATAATGTTAAATAACTATAAAAAAAAGTGTTAAAAAAAACTATACATCACATAAACCTTACTCAGCTAGATGTCCATCTATTCCGAATTTCTTACAACTCTTCATTAGTTAATGGAATTGTATTTTTGAATATCTACAATTTCAAAGTAGAGATAAGTTAAATATTAGTTGATGATTAAACAATAAAAAAGTCAATTAATAAAGTAAGCAAATTGGTTTATATATGTATTATTTCCCTTCATAAGTCATAATGTTCTTAGTGATAACGGTGAACATATATTTCATAATGTAATAACCATCCTCAAAATTATCTTGATTGATGTGGACTTTGTAATTTAAATATATATAATTATAATATATTTGAACTTGTAATTAAGTATTAAAATGACATTTGACTTACTCTTCGAACAATATATTGAAACTTCTTAAGAGTTACTTGAAAGAAGTCTCAACGTCAAACTTGCATCTAAGACCTATAACAAAGAATGAGAAACCAAAAATAATTAAAGAATAAAACTATCATAATTAAATTATATAAAAAAGAATATATATTCAAATTAGATACTTATGAGTAAATAAAGTGTCTAAAAGACAACTTAACAATAGTTTTCTTGTATAATAAACACAAGAGAACCACAAGAAATTGTCTCAGATTATAACAAATAACTATCAATAAGTCTCACATTTTTTAACCGTGTTAAACACTTGTAAGTTACTTTAAGCTTAAAAAAATTATATTTACCTAATCTGTGTCTTTATTCTCAATACACTAGATGACAATAGGATCAATGAATCCATGATAAAATGTATTCTTGCATATTAACATAGATATGTTGAAGACACCTTAAATTATGAAAAATAAAAAATTGCATAATAATGAATGGTTGATTGATAATATGGACAAAAAAAAATTTAAAAACAAAATAATAAATTATAATTTATAAAAAAAGACAATTATATATATAAAATTAGAAGAAAAAAAATTATACACGAAAAAGTTTAATCCTTTTATTATAGATGCAAATAATTAATGTTATTGTACCTACAAAGGGGGTACACCAATGATCTTCTCGTAGTCTGAAGGCCGAACGAGTGCTCCAATCCGATGTGAATAGAGGGGTTGGTACCTGTAAAAGGCACTCCAACGCTCAAGTCAGGACAAGCACAGATATCTAGGATAATTAATGAACAGTGACGTTACCTTTTGACCTGAGCTATTTATACTGACATTTATGGGCCCTGGACCCCATGGGCCCTGCAACGTATTTACCGTATCAGGTAATACACCTTAATCATCTTATTAACCCCTAATCATGGGTTAAGAGCAATGAGTAATGATAGTTCGGTCCTGGTGGCCGATTGCCGTTCGGCCACCAAGTACTGCCATTCGGCGGCCGACCAGAGGTGGCCGAACGCCCCTACCCGTACACTGCCCCCCAGCCTTGAAGGAAGGTGAGGCTTTCTTCAAGGATAAAACGAGGACGGTTGCCAGGGTAAAGTGAACGGTTGCGTAATTGTAACCGTTAGATCTCGGAGATCGAACGGTTACATCTTCTCTTAAATCTTGAATTTTCCCGCCTCTTTTTGAGCTTATAAATAGGTTGAGTGGTAGAGCCATTCACACGTATTGCTCTCATCCGAATTGTGGTAGCCGAAGGTTTGAGAAGCCGATCCGAAGAACGATTGTGGTTTTGAGAAGAAATTGGTAAGTTTTTATCGTCATGTCTAATACTTCATCGAGCTCTTCGGTCAGCAGCTCTCGATCGTCTGCATCCGAGTGGTCTTCGTCCAACGCCTCAAGTCGTTCTAGCACGGTTCGGTCCCCTACCGATGCTGAAAGGCCGAATGAAAGTGCTTCTTCATCAGGAGAAACTTCTACTAGTGGGAGCGAAGAGGTCCAACAAAAGGCAAAGCGCGTATCGAATCGGCAGCGGTACGGTCCGTCCGAAGTGCCGGGTTATGAGTGGGTAAACGGGGAGGTAACCTCCTATTACTCGCGTTACCGAGACACGGGCATGATTACCAACTTGTTGGATTACACCAAATGCTTAAATTTCGGTGCCGCCGAGGAACCCTATCCGATTGGGGTTCGGTCATGCCGGAATAATGCCTTTCCGAACCCGGATACAGTTTGTCTTGATCAAAGTGGTGCGAAGATGGAATCGTTTTATATGTACGACTGCCTCATTCGGGATCTCAAAGTCAAGCTGCCGTTTGATGAATTTACTATGGGGGTGTTGAGGGTGCTGAATGTTGCCCCTACCCAATTGCACCCGAACAGCTGGGCGCAATTGCAAGGTTTCAAACATTTGTGTAAGTGTGTCAACATTAAGCCTTCTCCGCTCCTCTTTCTATATTTCTACTCGTCCCGGCCTTCTATACTGGCGAAGTGGCATTCCTTAAGCCGAATAGGCGATCAACTACTGTTGGATAGCTTCACTTCGTCGTACAAAAATTTCAAGGCTGGATTTTTTCGAGTGACCATCAGGCCTAATGGACGACGCTTTTTCTTTAACAAGGTCGATAAGCCCTTGTTTCCTCTGTACTGGACTCGAGCCCCTCGGCCGTACGACGTAGTGCCGAAGAAAATGCTGACGACCGAAGAGCGGGAGGACTTGAAGTTGTTACTTCGTCTTCCTCGGCGCTTGCCGACCAGGTCTTTAATTAACTTGGTTGAGTCTTCGCGTTGGTGGAATGACCTGATAGGTATGCTATTTGTCCTACTACACTCGTAAACTTAATTCCTATTGATTTTTACTCAACCCTTCTTGCAGGAATCATGGTTACCAGTGGTGCCGATGAGCTGGATATACGCCACCTACTTGCTGCTCGGGTGAAGCAAGTTCGGCAATCCGGGGGGTAGGCACGTCGGCTGCTGCACGCACCCCTCGACCCAATGATGATGATCGAGCTCCCCCTTCTCCTGAACGCAAGAAAAAGAAGACCAAGAAGGGAAAAGATGCCGATCGGGGCTGTTCAAAAAGAAAGAATTCTGGCGAAAGGCAAGAGCAAGCCAAAAAGGCGAAATCAGTTCCCGAAGCTTCGCCTAATCGGACCGTGATTGTGGTGCCTCCCCAATTAATGTCTCGGGCTTTTCTGAGCGATGACGCTTCGGCCGAGGCAGTGATTCGGCCAGACATGGTGTCTCCGTTCGGGCAGGAGTTCTTGGCTACCTTGGATGTGAGGGCCAAATGGAGACTTTTCTGCGAGGTACAAACTCGCTCCTTGGCACTAGCTCATCACCTAGCTATGGAGCCTATCGGCAAGGTGACGCTCTTAAAGCAAAGTCTAGAGGAAGCCGAGAAGACTGCGGCCGAGGCGATTGCAGTGAATGAAGGAGTAACGGCCAAAAATCGAGAATTGTCAGCCGAGTTGGATGCTGTTCGGCGAACAATAATAATTAAAAAATATAGAATAAAAAGTATTTACATATCTATATATATATTGCATTAGTACTTTATATTTTAGTGTGTGTTTTTAAAATCGGTAATTTTAAAGTTTATCTTACGACGAACAATAATAATTAAAAAAATAAATTTGAATAAAATATAGTCGATATAATTAATTGATTTATTAATAAATATCTAGCGTAAGTAATAAATGATTTAGATAGAAATAGCTAGCATTAGCATGATATATATAATAGCTTTAGTTGAGCTTAAGTTTCCCTTTCATATTTCCCTTGTCTGTGATTGTAACAAGAAGAGATGGATCCAGAAAACGCTGCAACGAGAATGGAAGATGAGGAAGAGAAGCAGCGGAGACAGAGAGTGATAATCGTGGGAGCAGGCCCTTCTGGGCTCTCCGCCGCTGCATGCTTGACGAAGCATTCCATTCCGTACATAATCCTGGAAAGAGAAGACTGTTTCGCTTCTCTGTGGAAGAAATACTCGTACGATCGTCTCCACCTTCACCTCAGAAAGCAATACTGCCAGCTTCCCCACAAACCCTTTCCACCCTCTTACCCTCCCTACGTCCCCAAGAACCACTTCCTCCACTACCTCGACGACTACGTCTCCCACTTCCGAATCGCACCTCTCTACCGCAGAACGGTGCAGCTCGCCGAGTACCATCAAGGGGATCAAGAGTGGAGGGTCAAGGCCCTCAATGGAGACTCCGCCCAGGTCGAGGACTATTCTGGGAGGTTTTTAGTGGTCGCCACCGGAGAAACCACCGACCCTTTTCTGCCGGAGCTGGAAGGCTTGAGTACCTTCCCTGGGAAGCTTCTTCATTCCACCGGATTCACTTCTGGGAAAGAGTTCAAAGGTGAACATGTTCTCGTTGTGGGGTCGGGGAATTCTGGCATGGAAATCGCCTTGGACCTTGTCAATCATGGTGCCAAAACCTCCATTCTTGTTCGAAGCCCGGTAAATATTATATTCATACTAGTTTCTTTAAAAACTCATTTTAACTCATAAACCCCTTATTTTCTTTATGCTCGCTTATAATACTGCATAAACAATTACCATCCACTTAGTAATAAAAAATTGAAGTAGAAACATAAAGATTTATGTTCGAATATCCTTATGATTTTTTATACCGAACCAAAAAAATACTTACTATCACACAAGTCATTAAGGTTATAAATTTAGTAGTAAAAAATTGAGATTTTTTTTTTAACAGCAAAGAAATATTTTATATATTAAAAAATTGAGATTATAAATACATCAAAATTTAAGCTTGATGTTTGTTTTCGTCATTATAATATTTTTTTATTAGTCTAACATATATTCACCACTTTATTTTTATAACCACTTATTTAGTAAAGAAGAATTGGTATGTGATTCAGGTTATTATAATTTGGGTCGTTCTTCATATGATATAGAGCAATGAAGTGTTATTAATTTTTTTTTTATATAAATTAAAAGTTTATACATTAATTACATGATAATTAGTTAGGATTATAAACACATATGGTAATGTTCTAAGACTATGTAATATCTTGCGAGTTTATTGTAGGATTACATGAGTATATATATATATATATTCTCATTAATTTGTTTTATTTAATTATTGGTTAAAAAAATAGTTGTAACAAAATTTATAATAACTTTCTTGTTAAGAAAGTCACAGGCCATTTTCACGAGTTAATGATATGAACTGTACTTCAGAAGACTTCTTAATTTGACTTTTTTGTTCTATTGGTTATGAATCGATGTGAAAAAGTAAAGATATTTATAATTGTGATTACGGATTTGTTTAAACCTTTGGTTGACTGAAACGAGTTGTGGATTGCTTGTTACGCATACTAACACAGTGCATATATTGCAATAATGCAATGATGGAATATGGCAGGTTCATTTTCTGTCAAGGGAGATGGTGAGTTTGGGGTTGTTTCTGTTGAAGTATTTGTCGTTGAGCATGGTGGACTCGTTGATGGTGATACTTAGCACCATAGTTTACGGGGATGTGACCAAATTCGGGGTTGCAAGGCCAAAAGAGGGTCCCTTTTATATGAAGGTCAAGTATGGAAAGTATCCAGTTATTGACGTGGGAACCTATAAAAAAATCAAGTCTGGTGAATTGAAGGTACTTTTTAAAAGATAGGTTTCGGTAGGTGTGGTGTGACATTGCTGTTTCAACTTCAAGCTTCAATTAAAGCTAAAAATTGCCAAATACCTGCATGCTTTGGAACCTTTTTTTAATTTCTTTTTTTTAAATAGTTAACTAGTATTTCTATTTTTTATATTTTTTAAAATAGGAACATTTAATAATTTTTTAAGACTTTGTACGTGTCGTGTGTGGATATATTATAATAATTTTTTAACCTCCCGCTTCCTTAACCTTTTTTTCTTAAAAACAAAGTATAATAAAATACATTTATTATATTAAAAAAATTAATTAAAGTTTGTTATATATTGTTTATTGTTCTTGAATGCACATCAAATACATTCTTATACACTTTAGTTAGGTTAACTGTTTCATTTTCTGGGTAGAATAATAAATCAGTCACTCGCTTTAAGATTCATATGAGGAATATATATATAAGGATAACTTGACACGTTGTTTACCTACTTTTATCCCGGCAAAGTCGAAGAAACAAGCTTAATGATTGTTGTACGTGACGAAGCAGCATGTATTGTGTGTTACGTAGGTTTTGCCAGCTGAAATAGAAAGCGTGAGAGGCAAGGATGTCCTATTCAAGAATGGTGAGTTGCACCCATTTGACTCCATTGTTTTCTGCACCGGCTTCAAGAGATCAACCAACAAGTGGCTTAAGGTTTGTAGCTAAAAGAATCAATTTCAATAAAATGGTTAATTCAATTGTCACATATTATATAATCTAGGCTTAAGAGTGCGACTGTTATTATAATTATAAGGGTCTTACCAACGCACTTAGAAGAGATTAAGGAATCAATATGATTGAAAACTATAATAAAATTATACAAATAGAACTGTAGATACATTTTTTAATAAAACTTTTTAATTTTTAATTTCTTAATTAATTATCGTGATTATAATGATATTAGGAAGAGTATATATATTATTAATGATGTATGTACGTTTGTGGTAGGGTGATGATTACCTTTTGAATGATGATGGTCTTCCGAAGCCGAGTTACCCGATCCATTGGAAGGGAAATAATGGTCTGTACTGTGTTGGGTTATCGAGGAGAGGTTTCTATGGGGCTGCTGCAGATGCTGAAAATATAGCAAATGATGTAAGCTCCTTCACCAACATCCTTGAGAACAAAATAAACCAACAGTTTTGAAACATAATTGTTACCACACATCATCATTTCGCAGATTGTCTTCCTGCTTCTTGTTTACCTGTCTTTCATGTTGTTACTTATCATCTCCAAATAATATGTCTAATCATTCTTGTCAATATATATTAAAATTTAAGTCTCCAAAAATTAATTATACAAGTCAATTTTTTTTCTACCTCTGTTTCTTTTTAATTGTCGCAAGTAATTAAGTTAGACTTCATTTATTGTAATTGAATTAGAGATTTTTTATTGGATGGTTTTTCATTAATTTGTTAATTACTATTCTTTAGTCTTTATTTAATGCCAATAATAACCCTCTTATATGTTGTTCCGAATTTCATACATTTTATTAACTGCAGGAAATATTGTTTTACTGATTAAAATGAGTAATGAATATCGGTCACAATAGATATTACTCAGTGTAGAAACACTGAGTAATATGTTACAATTAAATTATAACATCCAAGTATTTTTTTTAAAACAAGTACAATATACTAAAATGTAAATTAGTGGATTAAAAAATAAGAATAGTATAAGCATAAAAATCATTGCTTATAAGATATTAAAAATAATATATATATATATATATAATTAAATTATATGTAATTATTTTATTTATATAAAATAATAAATAAATTAGTTAATTAAATTATTCACTTAAAAATAATATAATTATCCTAATTTAAAATGCTGTGATACCTCAATTATGTTAGTTAATATTTCCATTTTGTTAGTCATCTTAAGAACTAATTAGAGTTAATAATAAGAATTAAAAAAATGAATAGTAAGAAAGTATAAAAAATCTAAAAAATAAAAATGAGAAAAAGTTACAAAGACTAAAATAAAATACAATCTTGTTTCCAAGGACTTAATATATATTTAAGTTTGTGTTTCTTTATAGAATTTTTAAGTCTATAATTAGCATTTTTGTCTTCCAATTTTGTTTTTAATAGCAAATTTAATTCTTCAGTTTTTCAATTGTTATACATTGTGCACACTCGACTTTATCCACTATCTTCTTCTTCTTTTTTTTATTTATATAGTTTTCCTTGTATACTTACAAAAAAAAATCAATTTATATTGGGCCACTCTGACCCAACGACCATTTTACTCCACAATATAAATTGGTTGATGATATATACACTTCCTTTTTTTATAAGTACACCTCTTTTAAAAAAATAATTAAATTTTTAAAAAAATTAATTTTTTTTAATTTTACACCTACAACATTTTATTTAGTACCTTTTTTCACACATTTTCCCTTCTTTTTTTTTTTTTTTCAATTTTTACATGTACCTCCTTACCTTTCTTTTATCCTACCTATTTTGTTAATATGTGAAAATTGAAAGAGAACAAAAAGTGTATGAAAAAAAGAAAGTAGTAAATTAAAAGTTGAAGGTGTAAAATTAGACAAATTAAAAAAAATTACAATATTTTATAATTTTTTTTAAAAAAAGAAAGGAGGTGTACTTGTAAAAAAAATGGAGGTGTATATATCATATGCCATATAAATTTGATCCAGCGTCTGCGCCTTGGATCTACTTCTGATACCAATCTGTCCTCTCGTTTTCTTTTCTTACCTGAATTACATAGATTATGGGCTCGGCCCATTCTATTCTTGCAACAGCAACACATGGAGCTAAGGCCTATTCTCTGCTGGGTAATGATATATACACTTCCTTTTTTTTATAAGTACACCACCTTTATTTTTTAAAAAAAATTTATAAAATATTCATAAATTTTTTATTTTTTAAATTTTTAATTTTACATCTTTAACTTTTAATTTACTATTTTTTCTTTTCACACACCTCCTTCCTTCCTTTTTTTCAATTTTCACATGCATCATTTTATCTTTCTCTAATTTTTCACCTATTTCAATGAGTAGTTTTAGTTCTCTCGATTTTTATATTATTCTCTTATTTTCTCATCTCTTTCACTTTTTCACATACACCCAAATTATAGAATTGGTAGGCGACAACATTGTAGGTACATATAGCTTCCTCGACAGTTTCTATAAAACTAAACACACATTTTTTCTTCTAACACTTCCTTTCCTTTCACCCCTCCAAAAACTTTAACATTAAGTTTAGTGCTATAAAAAAAACATTTTTACTATTCTAGAGTACTATGCGTATAGTGAAATCAATGAGAAAACTGAAAGAGAAAGGAAAAAAATAATGTAAAACTAAAATAATTAAAGTTACCTACCAAAATAGGTGGGGGTGAAAAAAAATTAAAGAGGTGCATGTAAAAATAAGGGAATGTAAAAAAAATATTAAATCAAATGTTAAGAGTGTGAAATTAAAAAAAATAAAAATTAAAAACAATTTAAGAATTTAATTATTATTTTTAAATAAGAGATGTACTTATAAAATAAGGAGGTGTATATATCATAATCCTTCTCTCCTTTACTAACCATATTGGAGCATATTTTATGCTACTATGATACTAGGCTCGAATCTTGTTGCATATAAAATAGTTCAAGATTAATATAATAATTAATATTTCAATATTTAAAATGAACTGATTAAATATTTTTTATATATGACTAAAATTTATAATAAATTATATGTATATATATATATATATGAATAAAATTTATGTTTAAATATATAAATTATACTTAAAATAAATAAATAAATATTTTTAAACATATAAATTATATTTTATATTTATGATAAATGATTTATATTATAACAAATTTTTTTTTGATAATTTATTTTTAAATATTAAAATTTAAATTTATAAATAATTATGATAAATAAAAATTAAATTAAATAAAAAGTTATAATAGTCTCTAAAAGTTTTGTTATTTAAGAAAAGTCTCTAAAAATATTTTCATGCTAGATATTATTTCGTATTTAATATATAAGGGCTTTATAAATGATTAGTTTAATCAAGTTAAATATTTTATTAGAAAAAATAACAAAAATTCATTAGATTTGATTTCGGGAATTATTTCACTCTTTTTTATATTTATTGTTAACATAATTTTGTATTGGACGAACATGTGTGTATATTTCACGAAAGATAATTTTGTAATGAGCAAATAAGATCACCATTAGAGTAAAAAAAAATGAGCACTTATATGAGATATTCACTTTCAAAACAATAGTTTCTCTTCTAGTTTTAAGTTAATTAATATATTTTAATATTTGTAACATATTTAGTATTAACACTTCAACATACATCTTTTATATATATTACTCTATGTTAATACATATAGAAATCAAATCACATCAATCACGTATAATATATCAATATTGTTTAACACTTCAACCAAGAATAACATATGAATGTTTAACACCTCAACCAAGAATAGCATACCAATGCTTAACAATTCATCAAAGTATAGCATATCAATGTTCATTACCATTTCAACTACACAAATATCGCATATCATTTTAAGAAAATTGGGATTTTTGAAGACCTTCCTTTAAAAAAAAAAACTATCATTTATTATTAATGTTAAATATTTATTAACTTTATTGATGAATGACATGTATTGAAAAATATAACTAATAAATAATCACTTTTATCATGATATTCTCTTCTAACCTTTTTTTTTTTTACCATAATGTTTGAAGTTGATACTTTAGTTAAGATATTAGAATTCATTTTTATTTTTGAATTTGAATTATTGTTATTTTCTTAAAATAGTAATTAAAAAGGATTAGTTTAAGTATGATGTCTTATTAATCACATAAATTAATTTTAAATTGATGATTTTGATTTATTTTAAATTAAAAATTTAATATTATTATTATTTTATCAATTGTATAAAAATGAATAAATATCTTTATAGTAGTACATTATTCTAACGCTAACAATAGACATGGAAGAAAGAAAAGAATAATGACGATGAAAAAAGTGCGTTTGGTGATAACATATCAGGCTTTTTTATCAAAGTAGGGCCCTTTAGAAACTTATTTACGTAAATGAGGTTCTTTTGAAAGTATTTACGCCTTTGGGGCTGTTTACAACGGTGTCGCTATGGGCCATAACGACACCCGTGCCACGTGGCATTATTGTAACTCCAGGGAAGCCATGAAAGTCATATTGACGAAGTTGGTGCAGCCCATAACGACACTAATAGCTTGAATGAAGTCGCTATAGCCCATAGCGCCCCATATTTGAAATTTAAAAAACAAAATTTCAAAAAATATAATAAATAAAGAAGTTATTGAAAAAAAAGTTTATAAAATAGTAATTAAAATTTATATGATAATGTAAAATAAAAGAATTAAAAAAATAATATACTACATAATTTAAAATATTTAAAATGTAAAAATAGGTGGCGCTATGGCCTATAGCGACATAGTGTCGCTATAGGCTATAGCGACACTATTATAAATTGATAAAAAAAAATAATATATATATATATATATTAAATAAAGAATTTAATGGAAAAATAAGTTTATAAATAGTAATTTTAATTTATATATGATAATATAAAAAACAGAAATATTAAAAAAAAATAAGATAATAATTATAAAAAAAAAACATGGTGTCGCTATGGGCTATAGCATCACTGTGTCGCTATAGCCCACAGCAACACTGGTGGTGGTTGAGACAATTAATTAAGCGACACTATTATAAATTCATAAAAATAAATAAATATATATATATATATATTAAATAAAGAAATTAATGGAAAAATAAGTTTATAAATAGTAATTTTAATTTATGATAATATAAAATACAGAAATATTAAAAAAAAAAGATAATAATAAAATAATAAAAAACATGGTGTCGCTATGGGCTATAGCGTCACTGTGTCGCTATAGCCCACAGCGACACTGGTGGTGGTTGAGACAATTAATTACAGTAGCCACGTGTGAAATTACCGTCACTCGAACGAATAGGTAATCGACACGTGGCCTCGCACAGTAAAAAAAAGAAAAAATTTCCCCTATATATAGACGTTTTTACCTTCAGATGGTCCCCCCGTGAAAGCTGCCTCCAGATTTGCTTTACAAGGTAAGTTTCTTTTTTTTTTTTCTTTGTTGAATTTGGTTATAAGTTTTTTTTTTTATAAATATTGTTTAACTTATATATATTATAATTAATATTTCAGGTTAATTTGTATTATTTGAATTTCTGCAGAGTTCCAAAAATATTAAGTCTTTGAGGTATTTTTTATTTTATCAGTTTCTGTAATTTAATTAAATATATTCATTTTTATAATTACTGTAGTTTATTTAGTTATATTTCTCTGTAATTTATATTTAATTTAAAAATAATGATATTTTTATTTATTTTATTTAGTTAAATTTTTGTGTAATTTAATTTAAATTTTTTATGAAATTATTCTGTGTAATTTTAGGTAGTTATATTTCTCTGTAGTTGTTTTTATTTTAAAAATAATGATATTTGAAATTTAAATTGAATTATTTTAATTCTGTTAAATTTATATTTATTTAGGAAAGAATTTAATTTAAATTTTTTGTTAAATTTTATTGTGTGTAATTTAGTTAGTTATAATTCTGTGTAATTTTTTTTTATTTTAAAAATAATGATATTTAAAATATAAATTGATTTATTTTAATTCTGTTTAATTTATATTTATTTAGAAAATAATTTAATTTAATTTTTTATTAAATTTAATTCTGTGTAATTTGGTTAGTTATAATTTTGTGTAATTTATTTATATTTTAAAAATAATGATATTTAAAATTTAAATTTATTTATTTTAATTCTGTTTAATTTATATTTATTTAGAAAATAATTTAGTTTAATTTTTTATTAAATTTAATTCAGTGTAATTTGGTTAGTTATAATTTTGTGTAATTTATTTATATTTTAAAAATAATGATATTTAAAATTTAAATTTATTTATTTTAATTCTGTTTAATTTATAGTTATTTAGAAAATAATTTAATTTAATTTTTTATTAAATTTAATTCTGTGTAATTTGGTTAGTTATAATTTTGTGTAATTTATTTATATTTTAAAAATAATGATATTTAAAATTTAAATTTATTTATTTTAATTCTGTTTAATTTATATTTATTTAGAAATTAAATTAAATTAATTTTTTTATTAAATTTAATTCTGTGTAATTTAGTTAGTTATATTTATATAATGTTTTAAATTTTCTGGAATGATTTTTAAGTTGTTATATTAGTTTATTTATATTTTATATAATGTATGAAATAATTAGTTGTTAAATTTTGTTATAGATGGCATCATCTTCTACATCTATGCGTGTGAGTTGTGGACCCGTTGAGGAGGATTTATTGTCATTGCAATCCATACATGTTTCACAACATGTTTGGAATAGAGAAGAAGATAGGAGATTATTAGCAAGACGTGCTGCTCCAACACGCAATGTAATTGACGGAATTCCACATCAAATAGTTCCGTTATTAGACCAGGCTGGATTTGGATGGATTGCTCGGTTGAGTTATATCAAAGTGAGTCTTGGTTTATTAACTGCTTTGGTAGAACGATGGAGACCAGAAACACACACATTTCACATGTCATTTGGAGAATGCACAATTACTCTCCAAGATGTTGGTATGATTGTTGGTCTTCCAGTTGATGGTGAAGCACTGTTAAGTCGAGGCAGTGCTAATATATTCGAATTAGGTACTAAAATAACTATACTTTAAGTTTTTTTTTGTTATAGTAATTGTGTTTTATAATATTAAAAATCGGTAAATAATTTGTTTTCTTTTATGCAGCTCATGATTTTTTAGGTGTTATTCCACTTGAGTCAGAAATTAAAGGTCATAGGGTCAAGCTATCTTGGTTGGCAACATATTTTAATGAGATTGCAGATGATCTACAGGAGGTACATCAGTTGCTTCCTTATGCTCGAGCTTGGATACTACGGTTTATAGGAGGGCTTCTGTTTCCGGATAGATCTTCCAGCTATGTCTCATTGAGGTGGTTGGCGTTCTTAGGTGACTTTCAGACCATTAAGACGTATGCATGGGGTGCAGCTGTGCTTGGATGTTTGTATCGCAATTTATGCACCTCAACTGATTATAAAACGCCAAGCTGTGGTGGGTTTACACTGTTATTGCAGTTATGGGCATGGGAACGATTCCCAACCATTCTATCTTCTCCATTCCCACCTATTCCTGCAGCTAGTCCTATTGGTTTAAGGTATGATCAAATTCAAATATTAACATTTTTAAAATTATTCAAAAAATTATAGAAATTAATTGTTTACGTTTTGATTTCAGGTGGTCCAACACAGCCACTAAAATAAGCATGAGCGATGATATAAAATTTTATCGCAAATTCTTTGATCGGTTGACCAGAAAATCTGTAAGTAAATAAAATTTTAGGGTTTACGGTTTTCATTATGTAAGTTATTAGTATTTTAATATAAACTAATTAAATTTTTTTATTTACAGATTATTTGGCAACCATATCCGCCTTTGGAACAGATGCCCGAGGACTGCACACAGGGGATTCGTATTTGGGGTTCTGTAATCCCGTTACTTTCTCTGTGTATTTGTGAATGGCATCAGCCTGATAGGGTCATGAGGCAATTTGGTTACCAACAACCAATTCCAAATCCTCTCATGACTCCTGCTCATGTGCATGCGTTGACCCTGCGGGGAAAGACTGATGACGATTGGACTACAATATTAAGTCCAGCACTTGAGCACTGGGCCAATCGATATGCATACCACTTTGCACCTACTCCTACTCATTGTCAATGGCCGATTTAATACTACGATGTCGATCAGATATTAAACATATCTCTTCTTTGTTTGTAACATGTAACTGCAAATGAGACAAGAACCACGACCACGCAAGTAATGTTTCTCCTTCAACCACAGCAAATGCAAGAGGAAGAACGTTGTTATTACCATCTTGTGTTGTAGCAATCAGCAATGTACCTCGATACTTCCCATATAGATGAGTGCCATCAACTTGTATCAACGGTTTACAAAAATTAAAGGCATCACAACACGGCTTGAATGTCCAGAATAATCTGTGAAATTGACGGTAACCATTATGACAACGATTACCAACAAAAAAATCATCATGACACAGATCATAAAATGATCCTGGAGCAATTTCTTTCATGTATTGCAGCCATCGAGGTAAATAAGCATACGATTCTTCCCAATCTCCAAAAACGTTAACAATTGCTTTTTGTTTCGCCATCCAAGCCTTTCTATAAGATATTTTGAACCCAGTTTGAGATGTTATTCTCTCTTGGATAAGGCTAATCTTGATTGATGGATCTTGGTTAACCATTCCTACATATTAAATATTAGTAATCACTAAAATAAATTATTATTAATATAAACTATAAACTTTGCATAACTTACCTTGTATGAATGTTGTAATTAACTCAAAATCTAACTTAGCATGATCTTGGGACAAAAACATGTTCAAACACGTATGACGTCCACCCCACTGAGTCACTTTCCACTTATCAGATCTCTTTGACTCAATGGCTCTCATGTACCATCCACATCCATCATGTGCATTTGGACATCTAACAACCCACTTAGTCTTTTTCGACTCAACCACATAAAAACTTTGATGCATTCTCATTGCATTTTGCTTGACTGCATTTTTAACTGCATCTTTATTCTCAAACTCCAACCCCACATATAAATCTTGCCCAATTGACCAAGTACTACCGACATCCATCCGTGGGATATCTTCTTCATCGGGATGATTCCAATTGATGTTAGTGTAGTGGGGTAAATTACCCCAAAATTGACTTCCACCTATTTTAATAATAATGAATTTAGTAATTTCAATAAAATCAATTTCAACATTTTATTTTAAACAAATAAAAAATTATTGACAAATTTAATTTTCAGATGTTACCTTCAGTAGATGGATACATTGAAATTGGTTCAACCATTGGACTATTAACAAGAACATCCGGCTTCACCTTATCATCAGATGGTTCACAATTATCAATTTCATCTTCATTGGATTCATCAATGCTTTCATATGATGATGAAACATGATAGTCTTCATCTTCTTCGTCATCTTCATCTTCGTCTCTTGTGATCAAAAGTGATGTTCAATTGACAAATTTTCAAATGAAAAAGTAGAAGATTATTGCATACCTATTTCAGCATATAATTCCATTATTGACATCACATTCTGGCTCTGAAATGCTTCTATCATGCATTGTACATCATCATCGTCACTCAATTCCAATGAAGAATATATGTTGTTATCACCTTGTGAAACTAAAAATCTGTAACTTACAGATAATATCACTTGATTTGAGTTAAGACTAAATTTGTTGTGAATCATTCTCTTTAATATATCCAAAGTGATACCTCGTTCAATATACATTCCTTTTCTTGGTCCATCAAATGTTACACCTTCAGCACCTTCATACATCTTTCCGGTGTAAATATAAGCAATCATTTGATCCATAATATCTGCAACAAAAAAATTAATTAGTGCAAATAGCTACAATTTATATCTTAACAAAAACAAAATTATACTCACCGAATCAGAAAGAAACGTAACTGGCTCAGAAATTTAAATCAGACCAAAATGTAACTGATAAATATATGATTTCAATTGTGAAAAAAACGTAGCTGGGAGGGGGTATATATACTGATATTGTCGCTATGGGCCATAGTGACACAGTAGCGACACTGTGTCGCTATAGGCCATAGCGACACAGTGTCGCTATAGGCCATAGCGCCACTTTTAAATAATTAAATAGTTTTTAATTCATGGTTAAATAATTTAAAGGACAAAAATATATATAGAAAACAAAAGAAATTAGAGAAAAAATAACTTTTTAATTATACATTATTATTTAACTGCTAATATAAAATAAACAAATTTTAAAACAAAATAAGTTAATAATTTTAATTAAAAAAAAAACAAATAAACTAGTGGCGCTATGGCCTATAGCGACACTGTGTCGCTATAGGCCATAGCGCCACTCAGCTAAATAATTAAATACTTTTTAATTCTAAAGGGAAAAAATATATATAGAAAAAATAAATAAATAAAAATAAGTTTATAATTACAAATCAATATTTAACTGCTAATATAAAATAAACAAATATTAAAATAAAATAAGTTAATAATTAAAAAAAAAACAAATAAATTAGTGGCGCTATGGCCTATAGCGACACTGTGTCGCTATAGGCCATAGCGCCACTTAGATAAATAATTAAATTAATTTTTTAATTCGTCAGAAAATAATTTAAAGGAAAAAATATATATAGAAAACAAAATAAATTGCAGAATAAATAACTTTATAATTACAAATTCATATTTAGCTGCTAATATAAAATAAACAAATTTTAAAACAAAATAAGTTAATAATTAAAAAAAAAACAAATAAAATAGTGGCGCTATATGTCGCTATAGGCCATAGCACCACTTAGCTAAATAATTAAATACATTTTTTAAAATTATGTTTTTTAAAAATTAAATTTTATTTTTATAAATATATAATAAGTAAACACAGTTTATTATTTTTAGGGTACATTTAAATTATTTTAGTTTTTTTCATTTTTTTTCTTAAATGGTGTCGCTATAGGCTACATCATTTTTGTTGGCCCATCAACTGTGTTGACCCAGCCCATAGCAACACTGTTATGGCTCAGTCCAGCCCATTCTGGGCAAAAAAAAAAAATTGCCACGTGGCATGAGTGTCGCTATGACCCATAGCAACACCGTTGTAAACAACTCCAAAAATGTAAATACTTTCAAAAGAGCCCCATTTACATAAATAAGTTGGTCAACGACCCCACATACGTCAAAAAGCCTAACATATCACAAAGATTAAAATCTGGGAAGTTGAAAACATAACGTAGTAGGGAATGCAGTATAATTGTGAACCATTGATTATATTTTTTCATCAATATTTTGTATAAGTAAGATTTTATTTAAAGGTTGAGATGCATGAAAACAGCATGGGATGTCAATCGAAGATTAATGAATGAGATGAATGAGATCGAGGGTTGTCGTGTTTAACCTGAGCTGATAAGGTCAGAAACGGTCGGGCGGCGAAAGGATAGGAACAGAAACTCGTTTATGTTTTTGCTTTTTTTGGTTGTCGCGCAATGCATGCCAAACCTCTTTCTTTCCGTTTATACACGAACAAAACTCAAATGTCAAGTGTCACACTACGCAACAATCCTCTCAATTAGGCTACAACAGTAATGACAGAAATTTAAAGTCAGCACAAAATTACTAAAACTTACATATATCATATACACAATAAATTTTTTATATTAAAGAAGGGTTCACCCTAATGTTTTGCTTTTATTATATACTATAGTCTACCCAAATTCAACATAATAAATATATTTTCTCCCACAGCTTCCGGGAGACCAGACAACGATAAGTTCTCTGCCCAGCGGGAAGACAAGCAGTTAATACTTTTTTTTTCTTTCATTTTATAACATGCATATTATATATATATATATATATATAATATGTTATAAATTATATTTTTTATTTCTTTATCTTACTTTTTAAAATTTGTTTTAGTTTTTTGTTTTAAAGTTTATTTTAATTTTTTATATCTTAAATTTAAATCTATTTGATTCAATTAAATTTAAATGCTAATCTACACAAAATATATATATTTTCATAAATGTGAGAACTGATGATTAGGCATTTATGTATATGTTAATTATAATACTTTAAATTAATGTGAGATATACAAGATTATGTATTAATTAAAATAATAGCAACAAATTATTGCACTAATTATTTAAAAGTGTTAGCCAGATAATTACAATTTACAAATATTAATTTTATTTTTATAAGATGGATCTAGTGAGATCAATAATTTTAGCTAAACTTTAGTTCAAATAATCAAACAAATATAAAGTCATAATTAGTTAAATAAGTAAAAAAGCTTACTAGCTACAAAGATATTTGACCTTACAACAAACCTTATTATAAGAAAAGGTCTAAATAAAAATTACAAGGTATTTAAAAAATGTCATAATTATATGAAGTTAAACCATCATTTTACATAACATTAGAACAAAGATAAAACTCTTTCCTATAAATATCTCATATAATTGTCCATAAAAGTTTCATTAAGGCATTTTTATTCTACATTTGGAGTCATTACAATGGCACAAATGATGAACAACTACTTTGCATTTTGTCCGAAAACTAATGAGAGAACATAAATTGTCAAAATCTAAAAGTTTGGAGGGACAAAAATCTCCGAAAAGCAAAAGTTTGAGGACCAAAGTGCAATTAAATATCCATTAAAAATGCCATATCATAAAGTTTATCCACCACATACATGTCATGTTAGAACTTTATAAGTATTTTGATAGGAAATTGATGGAAGGGCACAAATTTGTCAAAATCTAATGATTTTAGAACATAGTTTGTGAGAAGAAGAAAAAATTGGAGACAAAATTCACAAAAACAAATGTTTTAAGGCATAAAGTGCAATTAAGGCTATTTAAAAGTTTGCAAAAAGCATTTATATACATAAAAGATGTAAATTCTTGCTTTTAAAATGAAATATTAGCCATTATTAATGTTTTTTTGAAACATTTTTTGTTGCTTTATAGTCTAGACATCTAGGACTCTACATTGTGGGTGTTTTATAGCAATTTTTAAAAATTATGCAAAAAAAAAAACATTTTTATATATGAAATATATAAAAATTTGCTTTCAAAAATGAATATCAATCATTATTATAGATGTTTTCTCAAACATATTTGATCGCTCTTTGATCTAGACAGCTAAGACTCTATATTTAGTAGATATTTTGTAACAACTATTTAAATCTATAAAAAAAAAAAGTTATACATAAAATATGAGTTTAGCTTCTCAATTCTTACTTTAAAAGGCGAATATGGCCATTATTACATGTGAATTTTTTAAGCACATTTATTATTGCAGTCCTCTTGTGACAACTAAAATCCTATACTCACTAGATGTTTCATAACAATTTTATGAAATAAGTGCATTTTCTAAATTCTCAACATTTACTACTTTTTAGTTTGTCTTTGACACGAATCTCTTTTGGCATATGCCTTTGTTGTCTTTTTGTGTCATTGATTTTTATTTAAAATGTGCAATAAGAAAAAATTATATGTAAAAAACATATAATTTTGGTGCTTAATTTCTTGCTTTGAAAAGTGAGAATACGGTTTCTAATTATATATGATTTTCAAGTATATTTTGTTGCTTTCTGGTATAGTCAACAAAACTATCAAAAAAAGATTTTAATCATATTCTCTATCATTTTTCATTATTGACAATTAAGATTATACTCATTCATTAATTGTTTCATAACAATTTCTTTTCCAATTAATAATTTATATAAAAAAAGTTATAATAAGAAAGTTTTTTCTTTAAATATTTAATTAGCTTAATAAAAAAATTAATTTCATTTTTTCTTGAAATATGCCATGATTTAATTTGTTTATATAAACAAGTTTTTAATACATGGTGAATAATTATGAACAAGTTTGAAAGCATCATTTTAAACAAACAATTTTTTTTGTGTCAACTATTTCAGATTATTTGTTAAAAAGATTATTAAAATAATACCATAATATTTATCTAAATTTGAATATTTTTTTAATTTATCAAAATTAAATTTTTTTATCTCCCATTTACTTCCAATTTTTTAGTTTGTTTGTGATAGAATCTCTTCTAATATATACTTTTTATTTTCTTTGTGTATTTTAATTGTTATTTAAAACTATTCAAATAAATATTTATAGATGAAAGATATGAACTTTTGCTTCTTAATATTTTCTTTCAAAAAAAAATGTCAGTTATTGTTACTTACGTTTATTTGCAACAAACTAATGTTTGTTTTTCAATCTAGACAACTAAGACTATATTCATCATGCGTTTCATAATAATTTATTTTCTAATTAATAGTTTATATAAAAAAAAATTATAATAAAAGTAATTTTCTTTAAATATTTGATTATCTTAATAAAAATTTAATTTCAATTTTTCTTGAAATATGTCATGATTTAATTTGTTTATATAAACAAGTTTTTAATACATGTGAATAATCATGAACAAGTTTGGAAACATCATTTTAAACAAGCAATTTTTTTGTGTCAACTATTTTAGATAATTTGCTAAAAATATTATTAAAATAATACCATAATATTTATCTAAATTTGAATACTTTTTAAAATTTATAAAAATTACATTTTTTTTTATCTCCCACTTACTTCCGATTTTATAGTTTGTTTGTGATAGAATCTCTTCTAGCATATACCTTTTATTTTCTTTGTGTATTTTAATTATTATTTAAAACTATTCAAATAAACATTTATAGATGAAAGATATGAACTTTTGCTTCTTAATATTTTATTTGGAAAAAAAATGTTAGTTATTAATTATTACTTACATTTCTTTAAAACAAACTAATTGTCATTTTTCAATTTAGACAACTAAGACTATACTCATCCGACGTTTCATAACAATTTCTTTTCTAATTAACAGTTTATATAAAAAAAATTATAATAAAAAGTAATTTTCTTTAAATATTTTTTAATCTTAATAAAAAATTAATTTCAATTTTTCTTGAAATATGTCATGATTTAATTTGTTTATATAAACAAGTTTTTAATACATGGTGAATAATTATGAACAAGTTTGGAAACATCATTTTAAACAAGCAATTTTTTTGTGTCAACTATTTCAGATTATTTGTTAAAAAGATTATTAAAATAATATCATAATATTTATATAAATTTGAATACTTTTTTTAATTTATAAAAATTAATTTTTTTATCTCCCACTTACTGTCGATTTTATAGTTTGTTTGTGATAGAATCTCTTCTAGCATATACCTTTTATTTTCTTTGTGTATTTTAATTATTATTTAAAACTATTCAAATAAACATTTATAGATGAAAGATATGAACTTTCGCTTCTTAATCTTTTCTTTGAAAAAAAATGTTAGTTATTGTTACTTACGTTTCTTTGAAACAAACTGATTGTCGTTTTTTAATCTATACAACTAAGACTATACTCATCAGACGTTTCATAACAATTTATTTTCTAATTAATAGTTTATATAAAAAATTATAATAAAGATTAAATTTATTCACATATTTGATTATCTTAATAAAAAATCTTTCAATTTTTCTTGAAATATGTCATGTTTTAATTTGTTTATATAAACAAGTTTTTAATACATAGTGAATAATTACGAACAAGTTTGGAAACATCATTTTAAATAAGCAATTATTTTTTGTGTCAACTATTTCTGATTTTTTGCTAAAAAGATTATTAAAATAATACCATAATATTTATCTATATTTGAAGAAATAAGTGTACTTTTTTTAATTTATAAAACTTACATTTTTTTTATTTCTCACTTACTTCTGATTTTTTAGTTTGTTTATGACGGAATCTCTTCTAGCATGTACTTTTATTTTCTTTGTGTGTTTTAATTATTATTTAAAACTATTCAAATAAACATTTATAGATGAAAGATATGAAATTTTCTTGCTTCTTGATTTTTTCTTTGAAAAGTGAATGTTGGTTATTGTTACTTACGTTTCTTTGAAACAAACTAATTGTCGCTTTTCAGTCTAGACAACTAAGACTATACTCATCAGACGTTTCATAACAATTTCTTTTCTAATTAATTGTTTATATAAACAAAATTGTAATAAAAAAGTAATTTTCTTTGAATATTTGATTATCTTAAAAAAAATTAATTTCAAATTTTCTTGAAATATGTCATGATTTAATTTGTTTATATAAACAAGTTTTTAATACATGGTGAATAATTATGAACAAGTTTGGAAACATCATTTTAAACAAGCAATTTTTGTGTGCCAACTATTTTAGATTATTTGTTAAAAATATTATTAAAATCATACCATAATATTTATCTAAATTTGAATACTTTTTTTAATTTATAAAAATTACATTTTTTTATCTTCCACTTATTTTTTATTTTTTAGTTTGTTTGTGATAGAATCTCTTCTAACATGTATACCTTTTATTTTCTTTGTGTATTTTAATTGTTATTTAAAACTATTCAAATAAACATTTATAGATGAAAGGTATGAACTTTTACTTTTTAATATTTTCTTTGAAAAAAAAATGTTAGTTATTGTTACTTAGTTTCTTTGAAACAAATTAATTGTCATTTTTCAATTTAGACAACTAAGACTATACTCATCAGACGTTTCATAACAATTTCTTTTTTAATTAATAGTTTATATAAAAAAATTATAATAAAAAGTAATTTTCTTTAAATATTTGATTATCTTAATAAAAATTAATTTCAATTTTCTTGAAATATGTCATGATTTAATTTGTTTATATAAAAAAGTTTTTAATACATGGTGAATAATTATGAACAAGTTTGGAAACATCATTTTAAATAAACAATTTTTTTTTTGTGTCAACTATTTCAGATTATTTGTTAAAAAGATTATTGAAATAATACCATAATATTTTCAATTTTTTAGTTTGTTTGTGATAGATTCTCTTCTAGCATATAACTTTTATTTTCTTTGTGTATTTTAATTATTATTTAAAACTATTCAGATAAACATTTATAGATGAGAGATATGAACTTTTGCTTCTTAATATTTTTTTTGAAAAAAATGTTAGTTATTGTTACTTACGTTTCTTTGAAACAAACTAATTGTCGTTTTTCAATCTAGACAACTAAGATTATACTCATCAGACGTTTCATAACAATTTATTTTATAATTAATAGTTTATATAAAAAAAATTGTAATAAAAAGTAATTTTCTTTAAATATTTGATTATCCTAATAAAATTTAATCAATTTTTCTTGAAATATGTCATGATTTAATTTGTTTATATAAACAAGTTTTTAATACATGGTGAATAATTATGAACAAGTTTGGAAACATCATTTTAAACAAACAATTATTTTTTTTGTGTCAACTATTTCAGATTATTTGTTAAAAAGATTGTTAAAATAATACCATAATATTTATCTAAATTTGAATACTTTTTTTAATTTATAAAAATTACATTTTTTAATCTCTCACTTACTTCCGATTTTTTAGTTTGTTTGTGATAGAATCTCTTCTAGCATATACCTCTATTTTCTTTGTGTGTTTTAATTATAATTTAAAATTATTTAAATAAACATTTATAGATGAAAGATATGAAATTTTCTTGCTTCTTGATTTTTTCTTTGAAAAGTGAATGTTGGTTATTGTTACTTACGTTTCTTTGAAGCAAACTAATTGTCGTTTTTCAGTCTAGACAGCTAAGACTCTATAATTAGTGGATGTTTTATAACTAAGTAATGTTTTTAAATTTGGATTGGTCATTGAACTGATCTAGACATTATTTTAAAGTTCAATGGTTCAACCATGATCAAATCGATATTAATAAAATAATAATAATTATTATTATCAATACAAAAATAATACTAAATATATAATATTATAATTTTATAACTCTAAAATATAATATTATTTAAAGATTCTTAACATTTAATATATATGTGAAATTTTAAATCATATACAATATAATATTTAAATTCAAGTTTTAATAAAATATAACAATATTCACTAATAATAATAAATTTACATCTAGAATAAAAAGTATCAAATTAGTATAAAAAATAAAAATATTAAAAATTATAAATTAACATAAATCATTGAATCATATTTATGAGACAAATATTAAAAATAAGTTATTTTAACTTGTAATTTTTTTTATTGAATGTAATTTTTATTAAAAATATTTTAAATTAAAATTTAAAATTAATTAGATCGATTCAAATTAGTTTGATCAATTTTTTTTTTCAAATTTTGACAAATTTTTATTAATTTTTGACTAATTCAATGTAAAATGATTTTCTAACTGATCAGTTTGACCTAATTTTCACAACAATGATAACAAATATTTAGAATTATGCAAAGAAATATTTATACATGAAAATGTAAAATTTTGCTTCTTAATTTTTTGCTTTTGATAAATATGAAAAGCGATCATTATTACATATGAAAAGGAACTGCATTTTTAATTTTACTTGTTCATGCTTCCTGTCGTTGTTAATTTGGAGGTTATTAAATTCAATAACTTTGATTTTCAAGTAAGTAGCAAACTTAGTTAAAAAAAAAATGGTCAAGAATCTGAGTGAGTGTGTACCTCATAATAATAAGTCGGGTTTTTTTATAACTCAATTGAGCTATCATTTTCTGAGTACAAATTTTGACCTATCATTTGAAAATAAACATTATTATTAGTGCAATATTTGAAAAAGAAATATCCCATTGTCAAGTGATTTAAACAATTATCAATTATTGAATTTAATGTCATGTGAGGCATATTACTAACATTACGATGTTGGGTCGTAGTTGGATGGAACCCAGTCCAAAAGAAATTATTTATAAAATTGAAATTACATTCTACAAATTTCTAGAATAATTGTAATCAAGACTTCTCAATTCCTAATTCTTTCAACTCAAATTAAAACCTTTAACCTCACTCACGCATTATTTTTAGTAATCTTATTATTATTTTTACTATTTTTTTACTACTAACATCATATTGATTGTGAGTGAAAATAAGTTAGTTTAAATCAAATTTGTAATATATAAGTTAGATTTATTTTATAAAATTAAAATCTAAATTTCATCTATTATTTATCATATAAAATTTATGACATATATAAATATATATAACTTTTGATTTTTTATATTACAAATTATTTATTTAATTATATTATTAATAATATTATGTATATATATAAATAGACAGATAAGTTCGTCAATTAGGTTTAATAAATTTTTTAATAAGTTTTTTTAAAATAAATAATTATTTTTTAAATTTAAATTTAAATTTAATATTTTTATTAAATAGGTTAGATCAGGTCATATTAGAATTTAAATAAATTATATCATAAACTTCTGTTCATATATTATCATCCTTATTATTGATATTATCTTTGCTATTTTTAATCCAACTATTGTCATCTAACCTCATCATTGCTCTTATGATTACTATGTTAATTATTACTATCATTATCATTAACATTTACTACTAATCATCGTTGTTATTACTACTTATTATTATGTTGTCAATATCATTAATTGTTAATAAAAAATTGTTAGTTTAAATGGTTTGATATATGTAATTTTTAACTAAAGATTGAATTCTAACCATCTTAGATATAGAGTTGTAATTGAAAATACTACATTATTTCTATATGATGAGAGAAATTTATATATCCTTATTTAAACAAAATTGTTGGCATTATCATTCCCTCATCACTCTTACAAACATATTATCGCTTAGTAATAATAATAATCTTAATTATTATTATCCTTGATCAAAAGTGTTGAAATGAAATTAGAATTGTAGTTTTACACTCACTAAACTTTTGCCAAATAAAATATCCATTGTTTCTTAAGATGAAATAACTACAGGGAAGAAAAATTAGGAAGCGATTTGTAGTTTTGCAACTTATATATATTATTCATGTTTATTCCCTATCTGTGTTAAAAGTCAGGAAGCAGTATTGCGTAATTTATTATAAAACAACACATTTTAATGCAAGCATACGGTAGTATAATTATATTCAAGTAGTTCAAAATTAATATCACGAAAATGAATTCTACCAAATTTGAAAACACAGAGAGACCTGTTTTAAATGAAATAATGGTCACTCATTTAAAGAGTTAGAAAGAACAATAATATTTTGCGAAGTTATTGAATAGACATAAAAATTAAAAAGAGATTCACATTTAAAACCTTAGATTGTAATTTTTAAAGAAAAAGACCAAAGAGTAATATAAATTGTAGTTTTAATAATAATAATAATAAAAAAAAGAGTTGTTAATTTTGTTTGAGTAATATTAAATAAAAAAGAAAGGAAAAAATTGGAGGGCAGGGGAGCCATAATAGCCTGAATGGTGTGGTCGTACAAGCTCTCTGCAATCACTGACTCTGCCTCTGCATGCAAAGTACCGGCATGCCCTCACACACACACTTTCAATTTAATCATCCAAAATAAAATCATGAATTAGGCCAAATAAATCAACGGTTGTGAGCACACGCGACCCCGAATAGGAGACACAGGGAAATAGACGAAGCGGGCGGTGCAATGCAGCGCAATCGCAATGCATGAGCATGAGGCGATAAAATCAAACGCCTCGCCTCGATTCTAACGGCGTGCTGCTGCCAAACCGCTCACTCCTCTACCAATATATATATACACAACACTCATGGAACAATAAAACCACACTTGGCTTTGCTTTGCGGGTGTACTGTACTACCCCTACACCACACCACAACACGACACACGACACACGCTCTTAACTTGCACCTGCGCGTACTGGAAACGCAAGTTCTTCACTACCCCTTCGGTTGGGGCGTTACCCCAACCCAGCATGGCAATGGAGGGTGAGTTAGTGTTGTACTTAGAGAGAGAGAGAGGGAACAAGGGTCCGCATTGTGTGAAGGAAACTTGAATGACCTTGTGTGAAACGTTTTCTTCTTTTTTTAATTTTTTATTTATTTATTTTCTGTTTGGAACAGGACACCTCGCCCTTAAATCTCACTTCTCCTTCTTTTTCTTTCTCACTTCCTCTTCCTTCTTCCTTCTTCTCTCTTTTTCTCCCTTTCTTCAATTCCTTTTTTCTCAGCCACACTTTTCCTTCAATGAGAAGAACGAGAGACATGGACGCTGCTGCTGCTTCTGCTCCTGCTTCTGCTTCTGCTTCTGCTTCTGCCGCTGCTGCACAACCTCTTCCTCCTGACAATGGTAATCACTCTCTCTCTCTCTCTCACATATCTTCTTCAATAGAATAGTGCTATTTTTTTATTTTATTTTTCTAAATTAATTTCTGGTGGTGGATTTACCAGGAGAAATGTTTTTTATTCCTCTCACAAAATCCCTGGGAGAAAGTCAAGTCAACTATTATTATTAATTTTTATTATTGATGGTTAAGGTTCTGTCTAATCGGTTGTTGATTTGACATTTGAGATGGATCTCGTAAAATTGCTGACGCAGGACAGGGATGAATTTTGTTGATGGATCGGGTTAATTTCTAATTTTTGTTTTGGTTTTTGGCATGTATGATTGCATAGGCGTGGAATCGTGTGATGAATTGTCTCGTGAACTATGGCGTGCATGTGCGGGAACACCAGTTTATATTCCTCGCGATGGGGAGAAGGTTTACTACTTCCCTCAAGGTCACTTGGAGCAGGTCCGCTTCAATCTCCTTTGCCATTTTTTCTATCACCCTTTGCTCCTTTATTTTATCCTTCTTGTTTTGAATTGTACTAATTTTTATTTTTTTGTGGAGATCTTTAATGTGGAATGTACAGCAAGGATGAGAGCTTCCATGGTTGTCATGCATTCCATTTAATTTTAGAGGAGTGAAAGTAGTTTTTTTTTTTTATTATCTAAAGTTTATTAAAAATCATAAATTTTGGTTAGTTTAATTAACATATTTAAAAAAACCTTTTTAAATTAAAATTTATGATTTTTAATAAATTTTAATCAATAATACAAAGAGTCTTGTTAATATATATTTTTTTTAACACACACACACATATATATATATATATATATATATATATATATATATTTAAGAGTGTTTTATTTTGGTTAAATAAAACGTTTTGAATTACAATTTTAGTTTTACACTTTTTTTGGGAGGTGGAATATTTCATGATTTAATTTATTTGTGTAAACAAGTTTTTCTAATACATGATAAATAATTGTGAACAAGTTTAGAAACATCGGTTTGAACAAATAATTTTTTTGTGTGAACTAATTTTGATGACTTATTAAAAGGATTATTAAAAATTAAAATAATGCCACAATGTTTATCTAAATTTTATGAAATAAGTATATTTTTTAAATTTATTAAATTGACATTTTTTATCTCTCATTTTTTTAGCCTGCCTTTGGTAGAATCTCTTTTAGCATTGATATATGTTTGTTTTGATTATTTATTTAAATTATGTAATATATATATATATATATATATATATATATATATATATATATATATATATATATATATATATATATGAAAGATATAAAATTTTACTTCTTAGTTTATTGTTTTTAATAGTAAACAAGGATTATTATTACATACGTTTTTCTAAAACAAACTTTTTTGTCGCGGTCTAGACAATTAAGACTATATACTCTGTATGCGTTTTATAATAATTATTTAAATTAAGTAAAGAGATATTTACACATGAAAAATATAAAATTTTGTTTCTTAATTTCTTGTTTTAAAAAGTCAACATCAGTTATTATTATATACAAAATTTTAAATATATTATACTTTTTTAGTCTAGACAACTAAAACTCTTTACTTAATAGACGTTTCATAACAATTTACGAAACAAGCATATTGTTTTAAATTTCTAAGATATATTAAAAAGAATTATCTCATACTTATTTTAATTTTCTAATTTGTCTTTGATAATTAGATACTGCATATGCTTTTGATATTTGTTTTTTTTAATTACTTATTATTATTATTATTATGAGATGTGTTGTATTATTATTTAATTAAAACTATAAAATGAAATATTTATATGTAAAAGATATAAAAATATTTTTTCGTAATTTCTTGTTTTTAAAAGTGGGATCTCTTAATGTTATCACATTAATTTTTGGGTCTAGACAACAACTGAGCCTTTATAATCAATTTTTACAATGTTATTTAAAATTATGTAAATAAATATTTATACATGATTTTTTGAACATATCCTATCGTTTTTCAATATAGACAACTAAGATTCTTTAATTAGCTAGTGAGCGTTTTTTGTTGTTGTAAAGATTGGAAAGATTACAAAGATGGTTGCAATAAAGATTGAACATAAGTCATCATGCTTTTAACTATCCTAACCCCTCCTCACCCAACTACTAGGCTAACCCTAATTAGTGAGCGTTTCAAAACAATTTACAAAACAAACATATTTTTTTAAAATTTATAAGATTTACAATTTTCATGCATATCTTACATAAATTTGATTTTCTAGTTTGTCTTTAATAACTTAATGACATACATCTTTGATCTTTTTGTGTGTTTAATTATTGTTATTTTTTTAGATATGTTTATTATCATTGAAAACTATAAAATAAAACATTTATGTGAAAGATATAAGAAATTTTCTTCTTAATTTCTTGTTTTTTAAAATATGAACTCCAACCGTCATCACATGAATTTATATATATATATATATATATATATATATATATATATTTATTATTTTTTGGTCTAGACAGCTAAGACTATATATTTAGTAAGCGTTTCATAAAGTTATTTAAAATTATGTAAAGAAATATTTATACATGAAAGATAAAATTCTTAATTTCTTATTTTGAAAAGACAACATTGATTATTATTACATACAATTTTTTTTAAATATACTCTATCATTTTTCAGTCTAGATAACTGACTTTTATTTATTATTATTTTTTTATCTAGTGAGTGTTTCATAATTATTTACAAAACAAACAGTTTTTTCAAAAAAAATTATAAGATTTATAATTTTCTTGTAAATCTCACCTAATTTTGATTTTTTAGTCTGTCTTTAATAATTTGACATCGCATATGCCTTTAATATCTTTGTGTGTGTTTAATTATTATTATTTAAAACTATAAAATGAAACATTATATGTGAAATATATAAAAAAAAATTCTTAATTTTTTGTTTTTAAAAGTGTGAACACCAAACATTATTACATACGAATTTTCAAACATATTCTTCTTGGTCTAGACAACTAAGGCGCACTATAATAAATAGGATTTTAAGCATGTTTAGGGTTTCATAATGTTATTTAAAACGTGTAAAGAAGTATTTATATGTGAAAGATAAAAAAAATAAAAATTGCTTCTTAATTTCTTGTTTTGAAAAGTCAATATTAGTTATTATTACATACAATTTTTTAAACATACTCTATCATTCGGTATAGACAACTAAAATTCTTTGCATAGTGAGCATTTCATAACAATTTAAGAAATAAGCATATTTTTCAAAAATTTATGAGATTTACAACTTTCTTCTATATCTCACCTAATTTTGATTTTCTAGTTTGTCTTTGATAATCTAATATGGTATATGCCTTTGATCTCTTTGCATGTGTTTAATTATTATTATTCTTTATGAGATGTATTTTGATTTATTATTTAAAATTATAAACGAAACATTATGTTAAATATATAACTTTTTTCTCTTGATTTCTTATTCTTAAAAGTCTCAACTCCAAACATTATTACATATGAATTTTCAAACATATTTTTTTTTTTACTATTTGATATAGACAACTAAGACTATAACAAATAGGTTTTCAAACATACTTTATCGTTTTTTGGTCTAGACAACTAAGACTTTATATTTAATAGATATTTCATAATGTTATTTACAATTATATAAAAAATATTTATACATGAAAGATAAAAAAATTGCTTCATAATTTATTGTTTTGAAAAGCCAAAATTAATTATTAATTATTATATATAAATACACTATATCATTTTCCAATCTAGACAACTAAGACTCTTAGCGAGCGTTTCATAACAATTTACGAGACAAGCATATTTTTAAATTTCTAAGATTTACAATTTTTTTTTTGTATTTCTGACCTTATTTCAATTTTCTAATTTATCTTTGATAGTCTGATATAACATATATCGTTGATTTCTTTATATGTGTTTAATTATTTACTTTTTTATGAGATGTGTTTGATTATTATTTAAAATTATAAAATTAAATATTTTATGTGAAATATATAATTTTTTTCTTAATTTTTTGTTTTTAAAAGTGTGAACACAGTGCATTATTATATATGAATTTTTAAACATATTATTTTTTGCTTTCTGATATAGACAAGTAAGACTATTGCAAATTTTCAAACACATGTTTTTCTGCTTTTTGTTCTAGACACTAAAACTCCATATTTTGTAGGCATTTCATAACTTTACGATATATATATATATATATATATATATATATATATATATATATATATATATATAAATTTATAAGATTTACATTTTTTTATCTCACCTAATTCTAGTCTTCGAGCGTGTCCTTGATAGGAATATCTTATGGTATATGTCTTTGGTTTTTTGTGTGTTTGATTATTACTTAAAACCATGTAAAAAAAATTATATACAAAAGATATAAAATTTTGGTTCTAAATTTCTTGCTTTGAAAATTTTGAACACTAATGATTATTAAATAAGAGTTTTAAACATATTCTTTATCACTTTCCAGTATATAAAATTAAGATCATTACAACAGGCTTATAACCATATCTTTTGTTGCTTTCCGTTTTAGACAACTAAGGTTCTATACTCTATACTTAGAGTTAATGGACGTTTCATAACACTTTCTTTCTCAATTAATAGTTTGTTTCTTAAAAGAACTAATAAAAAAGTTATTTTTAAAAATATTTTGAATAACAAACACTTAAAATGTATGATTACCCTAACAAAAGGTATTTTCATTTTTTTTTTAACTTTTTAGGGTAAAACAAACTAATTTCGATTTTTTTAACCTATGACTATGCCTTTCACTTTTTGGAATTTAAAAAATACTAAAGAGTTTTAGTTGAAAGAATTTAAAATTTGATAGCATTAATATTTTTGGTTTTTAAACGTTTAGCGTATTTTTAAATATGTTTGTTAATTGTTGAAAGTATTATTAAAATAATATTATAACATAACTTGACTTATTTTACGACACAAATGTATTTGTAAAATTTTCGGAATGATTTTCTCGTATTCTTTTTCTCATGATTTTTTAAACATTTTTTTATTCAAATCTTATTAACTATTAAAAAGATTATTAAAACATTATAACATTTACTTGACTAACTTATTTTACGATACAAGTGCGTTAGTTAAATCTGTAATTTTATGGTTTCTTTCACTCTCTCGTTTCATTTTTCTTATCAGACCTTTAATATATCCATAGTTTTTTTTTTTTTTTTAATCTTATGTCGCCCTTGGATACTATATGACTCTATATTTGGATCATACTAGTATGGTTAAACTTCTTCCTTCCTTCCTTTTTTTTTTTTTGAAATCTATGAGTTTCTTTGGAATTATAAAATTTCTTCAGCATTTTAAGTAATCGATCGATATGATTAAAAATAATCATATTAATGCTGAATACTTTTAAAATTTTCATTAAATATGACTATTAAAAAAGGTTTATTAGAATAATGTTGTAATAAGTTATGTGATGATGTAAGATTAACGATTTTCTTTTACTTTTTCATTCAACGTTTTCTCATCTTTATTTGACCAAAATGTCGTCTCTTAGATCAAATGCCCTTATCTTTGTCCTTTTCCTTCCTCTACTATTATGACTTATTTATATCACACTAGTTGCTAACATTTTCTTTTTCATTTTTTTTTTGAAAACTAAGAGTTTGACTTTTTTGGAATTAAAAAAGTACACAGGCATTTCAATTTATACGAAAAATTTAAATAACTATGTTTAATGGATTTTTAATATGTATTGTTTTCATTTAGGTTAACTATTAAAAGTTCTTTTTTTTTTTAAAAAAAAATAGTGTTGCAACTCTATCTGACCAACTTATTTTATGAAATAAGTGTGATTGCTAAATTTGTAAGACTTACTGTGTTCTCTCTCTCGTTCATCTTTTAATCATCTTTGTTTGTTTGAGCCATTGTCTCTTAAATGATCTTGATCTTTGTCTTTTTCTTTTTTGTCCTTGACCACCATGATTTTACACTTAGATTATATCACACTAGCAGCAAAAATTCTTTTTTTTTCAAATTTTTTTCTTCTGTGAAACCTTAGTTTGACCTTTTCGAATTAAAAAATAAACGTGCATTCCAATTGGAAAAAAATATTATTGGAATTTAGAAATATATATTTTTCCTTTAATTTAACTACTAAAACGTTTTCTTAAATGGTTTTTTTAACACTATTTGACTAACTTATTTTTTGTGACAAGTGTGATTGCTAAATTTATAAGTAAACGGTTTTCTTTTCTCTCAAATATTCATGATCTTTACCTTTTTCTGCCCTTGACTACTATGATTCTATACTTAGAGCTCACTAGTGTGGCCGAAGTTCTTTCTCTTTCTGTTACCTTTTTGAATCTTATGAGTTGCTTTTTTTTTTTTTTAATTATAAAAATACTTGAGCATTTTAATTGATACGATTGGAAAATAAATAACATTAATACTTAATATAGTTCATTTTTTTTCATTAATATGACTATTAAAAGGTTTATTAAAATAATGTTGTAACATGTTATATAGAGTTGCTAGTTGAAATTATAGAAACTTTTATCCTTTTTTTTTGGTACTAGTTGAAATTATAAAAAAAAATATTACCTTTTATTTTATTGAAACTTACGAATCGTTTTTTCGGATTCTTAACAATACCAAATTGTCTCAATTGAAATGATTAAAAAAATAATATTATGTTTTAAAAATATTTAATTTATTTTTGTTTAATATATATTAAATAATATTTTAATGTTACTTGACTAATTTACGAGACAGGTGTGTTTGCTAAATTTATAACATTTGCAATTTTCTTTTCATTTCTGTTTCAGAGATGTACTTTCCCTCAAATGCCCTTGCCCTGTTTGTCTGGCTTTGTTCTTGACCATTAGGTGGTATAGTTATTCATAGATCACTGGTGTGGTTGAACAAATAATCATTAGTTTTGACTTTTGGAAACCTATGAGCTTGACTTTTGGAATTTAAAAAATACTCAAGAATTTTCAAGTTTCATTAGTTTTTCTTTTAACAAATAATCATTCTTAGTTTACTAATACTTTTATAATAAATACTAAATAAGGGTATTTTATATTAAATATATTCTTATCTAAATTCTTTTTTTAATAGTTTTACAAGGTTTTTATACACAGATTAAAAAATATAATAATTTTATTTACTGTTTTTTATAAAATAATTTTGAAGTTTTTATTATATTTTTTTATTTTTTTATTTCACAATAAACGTATATTAATTGATATGTAAATTAATTAAATGTTAGTCGAGAAGAAATGGTATAATTGAAAAAAAAAAGTAGTACATATTTTCTTAAACTTTGAAAAAGACAAAAAATTCAGAAATGGCTCTTTTACAAAATAGATAGTTAAAAAAACAGGGAGAATAGTTTACAATATTAAATATTTATTAAAATGTGTACATTAACATAAAGCATCAGTATATATGAATTTTTGAATTTAATGGCATTACTACATGTATTATCCAATCATTACATATTTATATTTCAATCAGATCTTGTGATGTGTGTTGTGATAACAAGATTCACCATAAATGTTTCTATAAGTCGTTCATTTTTTTCTTTTCATTTCAATAAACTTTATAACCAGGCTTATGAATAAGAGTTAATCACTTATATACTATGAGTGTAAAGTTTTTTAACCGACAGTCAATCAGAGCTGTTAATAATATCTTTTTTATTTTAATTTAATTAAATAAACAGATGAAAAGATACTATTAACGACTTTGATTGACTGGGAGTGTAAAAAAATTTTATACTATACAGGTGATTAACTCTATGAATAAACTCATATAACAAATTCTTATTAAATAAATACTCAATTAAACTGGTTCTCTAAAAGTTCCCTGTCTTTTATAGATGAGAGAACTCCGTTGACAACTGCTTTCAAATTCTTATGCTTACTAATCTGTATGTTCTAAAATATTGTGTTTAATTGTCATGGTTGTATTATGTGAATCCTTACATAAAGTGATCTATTGCTTCCCCAAATTTGCTGCGGAATCATAAATTTTGCTACACTGAACATTTACTTGTGTACACGAATAATTGAAAGAAAAAAAAAAGGTTTTTTGTTTGCTTAATCTGCTTTTGTATACAAAACTCTTATTGTCCTATCGAATGGCTGGAACATGGAATAGGTTGCTGCATATACTCAGCATCAGCAAGACGGCCAAATGGAAATTCCTGTGTTTGATTTGCCTTCTAAGATCTTATGCAGGGTTATGTATGTTCACTTAAAGGTACAGTCATATTTCTACTCGGGTTAATGTCGTTATTAACATCAAGTGTTTAATGCAAATTGGAAATAATGTACTTATTTGGTTTTGTAGGCCGAACCTTTCACTGATGAGGTTTTTGCTCAAATTACATTAGCTCCGATGTGCAAGGTTGATTACTTTCTCTTCTAACATCTACCTTCATCTTCTTCCCTTGTTCCTTCTTAAAATTATGTGTGGGAGAAAGGGCACACCACTACTGTTACTTCCGTTTGTTTATTCTTGAAGAATAAAATAATATTGTACGACATGCAAACACGGATAATGTCTTAATAGAACTGAATCAACTGATTATTGCTTTGGATCTTTGCAGCAAGGTGACCTTCGTTTAGAGGAAGAGGGGAATGATGGCAGACCTAAAATCTACTCCTTTAGCAAGACACTCACTCCATCAGACACAAGCACACATGGTGGATTCTCCATTCCGAAGAGACACGCTGATGAATGCTTCCGTCCTCTGGTTGGAATCCTAATTATTTTTCATTTATTTATTTTTTTCTTTTTAAGAATTTGGCTTATTTCAGGTCTTTGATATTACTGATTACAGGACATGACTCATCAAACACCAGCACAGGAAATTGTTGCCAAGGACATGCACGGGTTTGAGTGGCATTTTCGTCACATATATCGTGGTAAGTTTAGATTACTTTTCGTTTTGTAAAAAATTCTGATTCAGTTGCAACAATGTAGAGAAACCACGGTGAATACCAAATTGAATAAATCTAAAACATCTTTTCCTTGCAAGAAATGCTAGTTTAGTCTCACAGTTTTTGAGTTGGATGTTTTTTCAAATGAAATCCAGGTCAGCCGAAACGACACTTGCTTACTAGCGGTTGGAGCACATTCGTGACATCAAAGAGACTTGTTCCTGGAGATTCATGCGTTTTCGTTAGGTGCTTCTTTCTACTTTTTCCTCCTCTCCAAATTCTAATTTTTGTTATTCCAAAGGAACTTTGGTTAGAAACTTAGAATTGCGACTTTTTTTTCTTCCTTCCCTTTAATGCATGAAGAGAAGTTAGTCATTGCCAGTATAGCTTTAAACTTCCATAAGGTAGATTATAGATTTTAAAGGAATAGTTGAGAGTAGTACTGGCCTGTGCTTTTGGCGATTAGTTAAAAAAATGTCATAAGAGGAGCTTTGTTATATTCTAAATGATTGAATTTATTAAAGGAATCCAATTCAGTAACCAAGATAGTACTTATGTCATTGCAGTGGGGAAAATGGAGGACATCGTGTTGGGATTCGTCGGGCAGTGAATCACAGCCATGCACCCCCATCTTCAACTCTGATATCGGGTCATAGCATGCAACTTGGAATTTTGACTAATGTTTCCCATGCTATTGCCACAGGAACAATTTTCACTGTCTATTACCACCCATGGTGAGTCCTTCAGGATTTATCAGATTGAAAATTCAAAAGAACATATCTACTTTTCCTGCATTGTAGATGTATATATATAAGCCGTTTGGCCATACGTTTGAATTGGAATGAGCTGTCTTTTACCCACATCTTTTGCAGGATGAATCCCTTTGAATTTGTTGTTCCTCTGAAACACTATTTGAACTCAACTGTGCCCAACTATTCAATTGGAACGAGAGTACAAAAGCATTATGAACTTGTTGAAGAGCCTTTCAGAAGGTAAGGATGTCAAAGTTTGGCTGAGTATGGATTGTTTATTTTGAAATGCATCTATCCCTAAGAAAAACCGTATTTGAAGCTGTTGATGATAAGTATAGTATCTACAAGAGAACTATTCGTAACCAGGTCTATTGCCTTTTTGTTTGAATAACCAGATATGCTGGTACGATAGTTGGTAGGGAGGATATCGATAGCATTAGGTGGCCTGGTTCTGAATGGAGATGTCTCAAGGTAATCAGATTCTTTCCAAGCCTTTAAATTTAGTTCTTTGAAGTTACAATACCTTTCTGTTTTATTTTACTTGATTCAATTAAATTTATATCTGTTCTTAGGTGCAATGGGATACCATACTAGATGCCTACAACCATCCTGAAAGGGTTTGTCCTTGGTGGATTGAGCCCTCGGGATCTGCCAAGGAAACGCATGTTCCTGTTCTCCCCTCCCCAAAAAGGGCACACATACTTAACCAGCGCCCTTTGCCTGGATTAAGTGGCTTTGCCATGGATGGTCAGTGCTTATACATTCATCTCTCTAATTTGAGTTAACTGTAAAATTCTCTTGATTTGTGGAAGCTGCGAGATTTTATGTTATAACTTTTCATGTTTAGAATGACATGTGATCTTTTCATTAAGCACTGTGAACTAGTTAAAACTCTTGTTATCAGGTGCTGTTCAGAATTCAGCCAAACCTGCATCTCAGGCTCAGAGAGTGGGTAGGGACTTGCAAGGTCAAGATTACAATGGCAGATGCTCTCCACAGCCTCTGCAAACACCACCATCAACTGATGGAATGCGCCCATCGAAGGTCTCAGCCAGTGGCTCTCGGTTTGGGAAAGAGAGTCAGAATCAGCTTCCCTATCTCATCCAAGACCCTCTTCGTAAATCTCTTGGGAGACCAAAGTCCTTTGCACATGAAGACTTGTCAAGTTCAAGTTTAAGCTCCATTGGTTCTGAATCGCTGGGATGGCCCTCTTCTGAATCTAGAAATGAAAATGAAGTTCCTTTTGACAAACTTGGTGGTTGTAGTAAGTACAAGCTTTTTGGGGTTAGCTTAATCGACCGTCCACCTGAGCTCCCTTCACGTCAATTTGACGTTTTCAACAAATTTTCAAGCCTCGTTACTAGTCCTCCAATGTCTGTTGCCTCAGGAAAAACATGCAACAAGTGTCGCTCTGTTAATAATCGAAGCTGCACAAAGGTACTTAGCATTTATTTTTTAACCGTTGGATTGACTTGGTTTTCTTCAGTTTCGTAGGAAGTTTCCCATTGGCCAATATTGTGCAATATTTTTATTGTTTCAGTGCTTATAACTAGAATATAGGTAGGATAGGGCGACACTAGGGCCATCTAGACTGGGAATAAAATTGGTCATCAACCTTTTGTTTTTAGGTGCTTGGGAAAGGATTTGGATACCTCGGTTTCACTTGATAGCCATCTGTAGAGAATAGACATAGTGACCTTAGCTACATGGACACGATTTAGTCATGTGGAAAATTTCACCAGGTAGGATCCAAATCTCTAAGAAAGCTCCAGCTGGATAGAAAGGGTGTACTAAATTTTAGGCATTCTATACCCTTCTTGCTTGACTGTCTAAGCATTTTGGTGAGAGGTCAGGATTTGAACCCTCGAGATAAATTGTGATATGCATAATATGAATAATTCTAAATCGTTTCATGAGAACCGCACTACCTTGGGAGATACATTATATAAATAACATTGGTGCTTATCATGCTTCCTTCTGCACCATCCTACTTCTTTTACTGAATGCGATTTATATTTTTAAGACATTAAATATATTTACTTTTCTTTATAAAGTAGTAAGAAGATTTATAGGAGTATTTATAGGAGGATATAGCAGGTAGCTGAAACATTTTTGGCTTTTTCGCATTCACAGACATCTGAGCAAAGGCTAACTATTTCAGGTGCTTAAGCTGGGAACTGCTCTTGGAAGAGCAGTTGACCTCACTCGTTTTCTTGGATATGATGAACTCGTTGCTGAACTTGACTCGATGTTTGATTTCGGAGGAAGCTTGATCAATGGAAGGAGTGGATGGCATGTGACCTGCATAGATGATGATGGAGACATGATGCTCTTAGGGGATTACCCATGGCAGTTAAGTGTTTAACAGTACCATATTAAAACAAGATGATATAGGGTTAGCTTTGTTATTACTTTTCTGCCTGTGTTTCTACTTGTTCCAAATAACAACTGTGATATTTTTTTAACTGAGCATTAGAGTCTTAAAGATTCCTCGTTTATTTTATATCATTAAAAATTGCTTTCTTTATGTACACAAAAAGATACCCGAAAATTCAGCTGTTTTCTATTTAAATTTTACCATCATTTTTTAAGGGAACATACTTGGTAAAAAGCTAATTTTATATGACATGAGACGAACAAATTTGCATCATACAATTATAAATGCATTGTCAAGATTAATTATTTTTTTTAAACTCACGTGATTATTTTTTTTTTTTTTGACAGAAAACTCACGTGATTATTTAAGAAGTGTTATGTATTTTAAAGTTAGTTTTTCATGATATAATTTAATAGTTAATGTTTATTTCTTTTACTCTCATAAAAATATCTTCTCATTCGATACTTCTCCTTTTAAGTAACATTCATATTTCTTTTTCCTTTCCAATAACAAGTAATTTCAATAGTTTTAACCAAAAATACCAGCTCTGGTTGGAAATTTTCATTTACCATTAAAACATTGACCGACTCTGTTCAGGTAAATTACTGTTTTTTCTTTTTCTTTTTCTCTTTCTTTTTTGTTGCTAACTTAGAATTGTACCATCAAAATATGCAGGGATTTCCTGGGTATGGTGCAAAAGATGATCATATGCCCAAAGGATGGTGTTAACAATTTCAATCCAAGCACCTCAGCAGATCCTCCAACCCTTTAGGCATCTGTCTGATCTCTCTTTCTGCACCACTGCATGCATACACAGCTTGCAGGACTTGTGCATCGTTATCTATTTTCTCCATGCAACCGACGCCTTTGGTCTTTATGCCATACTGTGTCGTTTCTAGTTCCAATACATTTTTTTTCTTTCTAAACAATCTCGGAGATCCGCAATATCATAAGTTTATGTGGATGCTGGCTTTATAGGAATATAGCAATCATAGAGAAAATTACAGGGTGAAAAAACAAACTGTTTTTGTTGTTTTAAGAACCTGTTCTTCATGATACTTATGGAAAATACTCATGAGTCATGACTCATGATTGTGATATAATATTGATAATAATACATGGCTATTCGGTCTTTCTGAGTGGGCGTGTGAAATCTGATATCATTCCTACAGCTCTCTGGTTATGTTGCTTGTTTTTATCAGCCAAAATTATCAGAACTGCCTAGGTTTTCAAAATTGAAACAATTTTTGTTTGATCAGATGATCATAAATTGGAATGACAAAATTCCAAATGCATGTTTTTTACTTGTCACTCTATCATAGTTATAGTAAACGATTTTAATTTTTAAACGTCTATATATCTAATGGTACTCAAATTCTTATTATACTGAAATACTCATCAAATCATTCACTAATAACTTAGTACAAAAAAGTTCTTACAAGTTGGAAAGAAATACACTGGCCTTGCGCCAGGTGGGCCAAGGCCTCATCCAAAAGGTTAAAAGTTTCTTAATGAATGGTCAATATTGTGTGTCTGTGTTTTTTTTTTTTTGGTGTGTGTAGAGAAAACGAGACGAGACAACAATGTCCACGATGACAACCTTGATTCTAAACCTGGGTCAGCACATGACCGTGTCTCCGAGCTTCACTCGAATAGTCGCATTCGCACCATCCTCAATCACTGTAACTCTGACTCTCCAACATGTTTCTTCTTCTTCTTCTTCAGTAATTCTATGCGATTCTCATTCCCATTCGCCCACACGAGTCAGGTCCTATTCCCACCCGTTCCCAGAATTCAATGACCAAGTTGAAGACCTTAGGGTCCCTGACACTTGGTCAGACCCAACCATGGCCTTGCAGGTACACCTTCTTTTGTTGCTTTCAATCCAAAATCGGTATCAGTTTTAATTTATTGGAAATTTTAGGGTCCAAGTGGTTGATGAAAAATTATTGCATGTGTTTTGTTATATTCACTTATCAGGAATCGGAGTGGCTTAGGGTTACTTTACACAAATGGTTGGATGATGAGTACTGTCCAGAAGAAACGAATGTGGAAATAAGCAGAATTGCTGCAAACTCGTACTACAATTCATTGCTACAGAAGCAAACAGACCTGGGTGAGATTCTGTTGAAGATGGCCCGTGAGTTGGAGTCTATTAATTACAAAGAGAGTTTCCATGGGGCTTTCTCATCAGCAAATGCTGCTATTGACCTCATTGCACAACGGATAGAACAGTTCTGCCAGTCAATTTGAATTTGAATGCAATGATTTGTTTGCTTGATTTGTTTCACAACTATTGAATAATACAATCTTGTTTCTTTCTCGCCTTCTTAACTTCAATCCTAGGGAAATGTTCTAGTGTAGGCCATTTTATGGAACTTTGTGATCTGAGATCTATGGTGTTTATTTCTGAGCTTGCTGAAAATGAAATGAATCTTACAAAGCAGTGTGTTCATGTTATACACTGAATTAAGTTGGTATGGATCGAGATAGGGTTCCTTCAAACTCTCGAGTCTATTCAAGAACTAGCTCTCAACAAATCAACCAAAATTGTTCTCGCAAATAATTTTGAAGGGAGAAAAACGAGAAAGTCATACAAGCCCTAAGTGGTACTTTTTATGAATGAATCTGCAAGGCAAAATTGGCAAAAATAATGTTTATGGGTAGTAACTGAATTTTATGCCGTGAAATTTTTGTCCACATATTTTATCAAGGTAGGTTAGTCTCGGAGAAGAAGGTGATGTATTGATTTGTAGAGACATCAGTACCACTCCGGCAATGAGTATGCAGAGGGCCCTATCACTATCTCTTAAACCAACAATTCTCCTTATAGCATGGGAACTATAGTTTTTTAAGCAATGGGAACCAAAGTTTTTTTGCATAGTTTTTCATACAAACTCGAGTGAATTTTATGAGGTATAAATCAAAATGTTAGTTTCAATCATTTGACAGATTCCAGGCTGATTGAAGTTATGTTTAAGTATCTTCTAAAGTGAGTTTCCCTTTGTCAAGTAGTCCATTGGTGCTGTAAATGCTATCATATTAATGGCAAGCTTATTGGTTATATTACCGATTGTAAGGTAGGTTCAATCACATCGGCGGAGGATGCAATAGGATAGAGAATCAAAACTTTTATCAAATTTTCAAAGTTGACATCGCGCTTCTCGTTATATGCTAAAAATCTAAAGGTATATGTTCGGTTGGGGTGGAACCAAATTCAACTAAAAGTCCCATTACAACGATTCCTTTTCTCTCATTCCTTTTGAATAAAAGTACAGAACGATCATATTCCTTATGCTATCATGCATATTTAGGGTGCTTGAAGCATATGATCTGGCTCTCGATGCTTGCATGGGTATCCCAAGTCCCAACATTTTGGGGTCGCCACTCAAACGCTATGCTTATGCTATCATGTATTTAGAAGAGTACTGCAAGAAGTGGAATTGACTCACTCTTACAGAGTTATTTGAAAATTGTGATTGAAAGGCGTTTTTCATTATTGTTATCTTTATCTAAATATAAATTGTACAAACTTCTACTGCACTTGATCTGGTGCAGGAAAGTCCAAATTCTTAAAAGATGTGAACCCTCCATCCACAATCAAATTGTGCCCATTAACATACTTGGCATTATCAGATGCAAGAAAAAGTGCAGCATTAGCAACATCATTGGGTTCACAGTTCACTCCCTTTAGGACACCAGCATTGTGAACAATCTCTACATGTCTCTGAGCATCAACATGAGGATATATCTGACTCATTTCTCCCATTACAAAAGGAGTGGGGATGGCAAAAGGTGATATGCAATTGACTCTGATTCCATACCCACAAAGCTCTGAAGCTAGAGATTTAACAATGCCTACAACTGCAAACTTGGATATTGAGTAAGTGTGCTGGGCCGCCCCTCCCATCACTCCTGTGACACTTGCTGTGCAGAGAATGGACCCGCTTCCACGTGGAATCATTACACGTGCTGCATGCTTGATGCCTGCCACAACCCCACGAACATTTATGTCCATGACTCTGTCAAACACTGCCAGGTCCAAGTCAACAATGCTTTGAGGACTTCTGCAGGCTATCCCTGCATTGTTGTACATGATATCAAGTTGGTTGTATTTAGAGATGGCAAAATCAACAGCATTCGAAATGTCTGTCTCTTGAGTGACATCACATGCTATGAAAGTAGCATTAGGTCCCAGTTCTTTAGCAGTCTCTTGGCCAAGTTGTTGTTGAATATCAGCAATAATAACCTTGGCCCCGTTATTGATGAATTTGGTAGCTATGGCCTTTCCTATTCCACTAGCTGCTCCTGTGATCAGTGCAACCTTGTCTTGTAGCTTCCTGAACCACCCATCGAACAATTATGTTATATCCTCCTATAAAACTTTCTAGTACTTTATGAAGAATGTGTTAATAAAAAAGTAAATACATTCTTTATCTTGTAAGTACGTAGATTAGTAGGAGCATTTAGAATTATTCCGATATCAGATGTGAATTAAAGCCGCAAAGTTAGAAGATCCTTTTGATGACATTTTAGTATGCTGAGATTCTAATAAATATTTCGTGACATCAGAAATTCAGGATTAAATGGTAGTGGAGTAACACTATCAAGTTCTTATTCAAGAACAAAGGAAAAAACTCTTACAAAGAGAAATTTAAAATATGATTAATATTTAAATCTGATTTGGATGCTTACAAGATGTTCCTATTTATAGGCTAAGATAGACAATCTATCACTTACATGTAGTAACTTTCTACTAAGTTTCATTAGACATTAAAATCCCACTAATTCCCACTAACATTTATTTTCCACTACGAAGCCTAATGACACTCACAACTAACCTAGACAATATGAAAAATCATTTGAACTTATTTAATTAAAATAAAATACAAAAATTACAATAAAAATAAGAAAATAGACTTAAATAATTTTTAAGTCCAAAAGCTTAGTAAACCATCCAAATGAAATCCAACCCACTTAAACATCTCTAGTAATTGGTGTTGGGTTGATTGGGTTCTTTAATTTATTAATTTTAACTCTTTTTTATCCTCTTCTAGGGTCTTCCATCAATTGAAAATCATATTTTAAAATATTGGACCTTGACAGATTCCTATAAGAAAGTATATTAGATGCGAGGACAAAGTGTTGAAGAAATAGTAAAGTAGATAATTTACTTCATATTATGAAAGAAACTATAGTACTATGCCAACTAAAATGCAATGTCTCAATTACTACTATTTAAAAGACTCAAAACAGCTAGCAGGTTGTGTGGTAATGAAGTGAGTATCTTCATTTAAGACTGCTATGCATTTATTAAATTAATTCATCATAAACACACCAAAAGCTTTCAAATGAAATTTCTACTGGATGTAAAGGAGATGTTAAAGTACACTTATACATGAGTGGTAACAGTGAAATTGAAAGGACTATAAATTAGAAACTTGTGAAGCATGCTTGGTGGATTCGTGCCTAGATACATTATGAAAATTCATTCTTCCCCTCGTTTGCTTGTTTGTGAAAAAAAAAAAAAAATCCCGTAATCAACCATAATGGTTTTAAACTTTTAATTAGGCTGATCAGAATAAATAAAGGTTTGTCATCACATGCATAAATAAGAAAAGGAAATGTAAACCAAAGACAAGAGAAACTGATGGTTAACTTTGTCATACCCTCCAGTCTGAGTAACCTGTGGAATAGGAAATGTTAACTTTGTCATACCCTCCAGTTTGTATGCACAATAAACCCTAAACCCTAAAGGCAAACAAAGCCCTTGAATAGGAAATGTTGCAACTGTTTCTAACAATTACCAGAAACTAAGTAAGCTATGGAAGTATTCATAATTCGAAAATAAGCAAAGAACTGAAAGGAAAATCCACATGCAGGATCAACACTACACACAATCCTTCCACCCAACAAAGTGGACAAGTAAATAAAATCCGTAGCCACTTTCTTAATCCAAAGTATTTAATTTCCATTGACAGAAAGCTGATTCAAAAGATTCAACAGTAGACTGAGTGGAAACTCCAAGCAGAACATCTTATACTTAATTTTTTAATCATCAAACTGAAAACATAGCTAAAAGGGAATAATTAAAACACAAACAAATGAAGGCAGGAAGTGTGAGACCAACCTCAAACCAATATTTAACATGATTTTCTGCGGATATATAACTCAGAAGCAAACACACTCTGGAGGGTATCGAAGTTGTCTATTTGAGGCTATGATGAAATTTAGCTTTGGATATATCCCTGTTGCTGCTCGACTAAACACAAGATAGAGAGAGAATGTTATCTTATAAAATGCTGAAGGGTAATTTGGTCAATATGACTAAACAATGTGTATGTAATAATATGCATGCCCTACAAAGAATAATTTTGTTGAACCTTTCTCAGCAAGAATGCATTGCATCGGAGATTGTGGGAACTTAACAGTGCATGACGGATCGAAATATGAATCCGAATATCTTGTTAAATATTAACACTAGTACCATCCATGTAAATACGCTGGTTTAAACACAAAACATAAGCAACACTAAATTTTTAACCGCTATTTAAAATTGAAGTGTCATACATGTAAACAATTACGCTTATGTTGGCCACTAGTTGGTAGAATTATTCCCAAATGCTGCTGCAACAAGGTTTGCACTTTGATCATTACCGTAAAACTCTTTTTGACTATTGTAATTGTTCGAATCTAAAGGACAATTAAGATTTGTTTAAGATGAGTCTCCAAAATCAAAACATTCAAAAGTGTAATATCTCCTCTTAAGTCTAGGATTTGAGATTTTATAGTTATTTATCCGTGAGTCTTGTGGGCCCCGAAAATATCATAATTTTCTAAAGTAATTTTAATACTGTAATCTTTGTTATTAAAGATAAGATTTTATTTCATATACAACCCTCTATAATGGATTTATTCTGATATCCTTTTAAGGAAGTAGTTTGCATTAGGAAGTCAGCCTACTCCCAATCTTTTGGTATTCCCTCTCGGCTCAGTCTTCAGCATGTTCGATCAAAGATCTCGACTAAGGTCGATCAACAAAATCATCTCGAAATTTATCCGGAATGGTACACTTACCTACCAACCCCAAGCTAATAAGGCAAAAGGGTTTGATGAAATTGCCATATATCCCTTCCTAAAAACATCATTCTATTATTGTTATTTCAGTTTAGATACTAACCATATTTGATTTAAAACACTTACATTGCCTCAATAATCTTACAAACATAACACTATAATGTCGATATAACAAATCATAAGAAAACTTGGCCAAATTGTCGGACTCGTGTCTTTCATTTTCTCATTTATAAAGAACAAATATTTTGGCTAAGTTATGGCCCATGTTGAAAGTGTGTACAACCATATCTTCTAAAAACCTCTTGATAATATGCATATGACCATATCAGCATAATGTTGACATTGTAGCCAACAATAATGGAGCAATTTAGAATTGAGAATGGATGAATTATTTACTTGTCCAATCAAATATTTATCGATCAACCATGAGTTTGGTCTTCGGGTTATTTATATTCGTCCATTCGAATATTTACCAATTAATCATGAGTTTGGTCTTCGAATTATTTATACTTGCCCAGTCAAATTTTTACCAATCAATCACGAGTTTGGTCTTTGAGTTGTTTATAGTTGTATAGTCATATTTTTATCGATCAATCATGATTTTGGTCTTCAAGATGTTTATATTTGTCTAGTTGGATCTTTACTGATCAATCATGAGTTTATCTTCGAGTTATTTATATTCACCTAGTTGGATATTTACTGATCAATCACGAGTTTGTCTTTGAGTTATTTATACTCGCCCAATCATATTTTTACTAATCAATCACGAGTTTGTCTTCGAGTTATTTATACTCGCCCAGTCAAATATTTACGGATCAATCACGAGTTTTGTCTTCAAGTTATTTATAGTCGCTTAGTCAGATATTTACTGATCAATCACGAGTTTGATCTTTAAGTTATTTATATTCGTCCAGTCAAATTTTTACCAATCAATCACGAATTTGTCTTTAAGTTATTTATACTCGCCTAGTCAAATATTTGTCGATCAATCACGAATTTAGTATTCGAATTACTTTAGTCACCAAAAACATTATGCATTCAAAACATCAATTTACAAATATCATCATTGATCACAAAGAAAACAAGTGGAAATATCTGTATTTGCACTTTCTTCTCCACTTCAATCCAAAAGATTAAAAATACAACATTTGATGTTTGAATTAGGGATTAACAAAATTGCAAAGATGTTAAAAAAAAAAAAGTTGACATGCATGTTTTTATATCTAAATTTCAAAACCAAATTTAAAAGTGTCCGCATACAACCAACCGCTCGAAGTACGATTTCGTCATGTCACACAAACTTTCTCCCTCTGTCGTCATTTCGAGCAGCCTCGCTGCCACTCTCACAATGGCAACGTTGCTCATCGTCATCGTCAAGTGGACTCTACGACTATAACAGAATTCGGTCGTCGTTGTGGCCTCATGCCGTTAATTAAAGCCATCAACTATTGCATCATCGCTATTGCGTCCTATTGTTTATCGATCATCCCCTCAACATCTCCACCTTAATTAAATCATACGTATCAATTTATGTCTAGTAGTGGATATTAAACATACAAATAAATTTATGTCCAAGTGTTTGTATAATATATGAGAATTCAAATTCATTTTCAACAAATGACTAAAAGAAATGATTGTTGGAAAATTTGATACAAAATATTAATTGGATAATAAAGATGTAGAATTTAAAGCAAGTTCTTTTAGTGAAGTGTAGAAAAATTAAAATATGAAATCAAAATTTAAAGTAATTAATAAATATTATTACGATAATTTGTTATGGAAAAAAGTGAATAATGTAATTGTAATAACTTTAAAGAGGTCAATTTTGTATGCTTCTTAAAGAAATCATTTATCAATTTGGTTATTGATTTGTGAAAGATATTAGAGGCTTCTTTATCATAAAGAACAAAAGCATGTATTATTATTTACCGTGAGATTCATAACCCTCAAGATTTTAAAAGGTATATTAATAGAAAGAAATATATAAAATAATTTATTTAATGTGTATACAAATTAATATTATACTTTAGGATGAAAAGTGAAGTGAAGGACGTCTATGACATGAAATTTGAATTTACTGATAAATTTATTAATTATATAAATTAGAGGGATTGAAGCACTTTGTGCCTCTATAACTACTCACAAACATGATATTAGAAGATTGAAAGTAATTATTTAGGGAAGATATAAGAATTTTTTTTTATATTCGAAAGATATATTGATTAACTAAAAAGTGAAAACTAAAGATAATTACATAATTTAATATCTTTTTATAATAGGTATAGATTAGAGGGATTGAAGTACTTTGTATCTCTAATAATTATACATAGATAACATATTAAAAGATTGCGTATAGTTATTCAGAGAAAATATATTTTTATTTTATTTTTTATATTTGAAAAGTATAATGATCTACTAAAAAGTGGATATCAAAAACGATTATATGTCCCAATATCTCCTTTATAATATATATATAGATTTTATAATTTATTTAAGTTACATATATTATATGTATATATAATTTAAATAGATAAAAATATATAAGCTTAATGGTATTTTTGATCCCTCAAATATTACAATTGTGCAATTTTGATCCTCAAGACTTTAATTGGGTAACTTTAGTCCTTAAAGAATTACAATTGTGCAATTTTGGTCCTTTAATTTTTAATTGAACAATTTTAGTCCCTCAAATATCATAATTGTGTAATTTTAGTTCCTCAAATATCATAATTGTGCAATTTTAGGGGGGTGTATTGGTTTAGGATTTCGTAGGATTTTAAAATACTTTTTTTGAGTAAAAAAGTCCATTGGTATTCAATCAGGATTTTATGTCACTTAAAAACAATCCAGTGGTATTCAATCTGGATTTTTAGGATTTTTTAAAGAGTCCATTAAAATCCACTGGTATTCATTTGAGATTTTTTACAACTTAAAAACAATCCATTGGTATTCAAAAATTTAAGGATTTTAAAGGATTGTTGTGTGAGAGGGATTTTGAAAGACTTTCTAGTGTTATCTATAAATACCATATTCATAAAACAATCCCATCCAAACCCATCGGATTTTGAAGGATTGTTTGAAATGATTTTTCAAGTGTTTTAAGAATTTTCAAGTGTTTTAAGAATTTTCAAGTGAGTTTTTCATCTTTTTTTTCTATGCTCCTGTCTTCTCCATTTTTTCTCTACTAATAATACTACACTATTGTTCATTGCTCATATATAATACTATTCTCATACCATTCTCCTATTTTGTGAAACTCTAATATGTAAATGATAGTGTCATTGACTTGTTTTATTTTTCTCTTCGTTCTCTTTAATTGACTTACTTTATTTTATTCTATGTAGTTGAATTTGTTCCTTTATATAACACAAAAAAATACTTGAAATTTTAACTTTTAAGTGGTAATTTTTTTTATGACACACGTTAAGAAAAGAAAAAGGTGAAAGATGAAATTGATATCATAATCTCAACAATATATATATATATATATATATATATATATATATATATATATATAAAAGATGAATTTGTTAGGATTTTTGTGAGTAGAATGAGATAAAAATGGATCTTAGTAGGGGGAAGAACCCTCTTAGCATAAAAATTGCGAATTCTCTCTTTCCCTTGAATTTGTTACTCTTATCCCTCCTCCTTTTATGACTCAACAATTATTTTATTTTTTTTACTATGAAATTTTATTTTTTATTTTTATATTATGAAATTAAGATTTTTTATATTTTAAAAAAAGAAAATTAACATAAGACATTGCAATATCTAATTTTTTAGGGTTTAGGATTTATGCCTTCATTAACTTATTTTTTAAAAAAGAAAATATTGTTAAAATATTTGTTAGAATAATTTATATTTATAAATATCGTTAAAAATTATCATATATATATATATATATATATATTCTCTATATCTAAATACTTCTGTTTATATAAAAAAAATTATATATCTAAATATTTTTTCAGTATCGAATATACTAATTTTTTTATATAAAAAATTATCTTATGTTTCTATATTTTCGTTTTTACATTTTTTTTTATAATAACTGAGGTATTTGATCCATTTGGATAGCAAAAATATATTCGATCTTGTATGATGGTGTGCTTCTAAAAATAATAATATAATTTTATTGATTTTGTCTATTATCCGTAATTATTTATATAACTATTTTTTAACATATATTGTTTTAGTAATTCAAATGGGAGATTCACAAGGAAATAATAAAGAAAAATGAAAAGAGAAAGAAAACTATGAAGCTTGGATTAAGGATGATTCCGATGAATTGTTACAATTGATAGTGGATGCTATAAAAAGAGGATATAATATTATAGAGAATTATTATTATTATTTATCTAGACATTATTTTTTTTATTTATTATTTTTATCTTTGACTCTTTTTAAATTTGAATGTATAATTTTTTTTAAATCTTATCAAATGTCAAAACTCCACAAAATCCCACAGAATCTATTAAAATCCTAATTTAAAAGTCTTGCAGAATCCATTAAAATCCTGATTTTAAGTCTTGTAGAATCTTGCAAAATCTTAAAAGTCATGAAAATCCTGCAAAGTCTTTTAAAATCCGCAGGATTTTTTTTAACTAAAAAAGTCCTTTAAAATCCTAATCCAATACACCCCCCTTAGTCTCTCTCATTACAAATTTAGTAATTTTAATATATATATATATATATATATATATATATATATATACAATATTTTAAAAAAATATATAATTATTTATATATTCAAGTTAACATATATTATAATTTTTGTTAATGTATCGAATGATATATATTTATTATTATTACTAAATAAATAAAATTTTCATATTATTATTTTTATAATATTATTGATAAATTAATATCAATAATATTATTAATATATTTATAGATAAATTAATAATTTGATAAATATAACTTATTATATATTAATATACATTTAAAAAAATATAAGTATATTACTTAGAAATATACATATCTTATCTAAGTTATATTTAGTAATAATAATAAATATATACCAGTTGATACATTAACGAAAATTATAATATACGTTAACTTGAATAGATAAATAATTATATTTTTTTTAAATATTGTATTTGTATATATATATATACTAAAATTATTAAATTTGTAATGAGAGAGATTAAAATTTCACAATTATGATATTTGAAGGATTAAAATTGTACAACTATGATATTTGAGAGACTAAAATTGTTTAATTAAAAATTAAAGGACCAAAATTGCACAATTATAATTCTTTAAGGACTAAAATTACCCAATTAAAACTTTAATACTTGAAGGATCAAAAATGCAATTAAGCTAAATATATATAATTATAATACTTAAAAATTAAAATTGTTTAATTAAAATTTTAGAAATCAAAATCATATAATTGTAATTATAAAAGAAATCAAAAACACAATTAACCATAAATAAAATTAAGAATTCTTCAAAATTATATAAGCTAAAATAATAATTTTTTTAAAATTATTTATTTTAAAACTAAAAAAAAATATTTTAGACAGACTATTTTTACTCTCCTCGAAAATACACTCCTTTCGAAATATACAAATAGTATTTCATAAATAATAAATATAAAATAAAAAAAAAATAAAAAAATAAAAAGTAAAACGCAAAGTCGTTTCCCTCCAAATTTATCGAACTGAAGATTCTCCTTCACTAGTATTTGGTTTGGCGTCGCGTTTTCTGAACTTCGCACTATTCTCTTTTAGCACTCTGATCGCTGCATTAGGGTTTTATTCAACTTCATTACTACCAAATTCATCATCCATCTTTTGGAACAAGATTTAAAAATTATTATAAAAAAAAAAACAGAGTTCCCATTCCAATGGTCGAGGGTTCTTCGCCTCACCCTCAAACTTCATCACCCCCGGGCGGTAATCCTTCATTTTTTCCTTGCTTTCTTATTATTTTGTTGTAAACTTAGTTTTTTGTTATTTCGATGATTTTGATCATTATTTGTACCATTGGTGAATGAAGAGAGAATAAAATACAAAATATCGAAGAGAACGAGTGGTTGTTCTTTGATCGTATTGAATTTAATGTTTAGGGTTCAATGATCATCTATATTAGGGCTGTATGTAAGTATGCACCAGGTTGAGTTGAAATATTTTTGCAGGAATAGAAAATGTAAGTAAGTAACTAGGGTTCAGCATGTGGAAGATTATGGATTGAAATCATTGAATCATGAACTAGCTTAGACTGATGATAATGTTGTTTGGCTGCAATTAGGATATAAAGTTAAAGATGCAAATGAAGATGATCCGTTTAGGGACACTGCGCTCTTTGAGGATACCTTAGTGCTCAATAGTCCTTTCAGTGAAACAGAGGTTGAAAATCTCAATCTGGACACTGAGATTGTAGAAGATTCGGAACCTCCGGATGACATAACAACTGGTACAATGTACAAGTATGAACAAGAAGTAGTGCTTGATAGTGAGGATGAAGAAATGAATAATAGAGATACAGTAACTGTTGCCAAAGGATTTCTTGAAACTAGTCCAACAGTGAAAATTCCTTCAACCCTGTTCCAGAAGAGACGGTCCAAGCCAACTTCTAAGCAAGTAGATCCAAATGGCACCACTTTTGTGAAGTCTGCTGCTGGTACGTGACAACGTGTTTGCTATCTGCATTTTAATATTGGGTACCACGTTTCTGTCTTTGAAATAATTTTTGCTTATTTTTTTGTTGTTGTCTGGTATCTCTATAAGTTATGCTTGTTTGACTTACCATACACTGAAGTAATTGGTTATGGAGCATTTCATGAATGATTAACTTTTTAAAGATCATAATACGCTTGAAGGGCACAAAGGGGCTTTAGTTGATGCTGGCAACTTTGATGACCACAACCATTTATATCTACCTGCACCACTAAATTACGTTCACTCACCAGAGCCTGGGGATTCAACCCAAGATGCACTTGGCTTTGTGGATCAGTACTTGTCATCAAGTGACGTGGACTTGTTTCAAAGAATTCATTGTAGAAAGGCCACTAGGGATAAATCACCTCATGTCCTGAATGCAAGGGGACCACTAAATCTGGCTAAGAAAATTAAAGCTCGAACAAGTGAAGAAAAAGAACCTTTCAATTGGGTTGACAGTAGCCAAAATGACAAAAAAGCTGGCATGTCTGGTAAAAAAATTGAAGCATCTTCTAATTTTGGAAGATACAAACAGACATATACAAGACAGAAAAAGAGTGACCGTCTTCAGAGCCAAGAAAACTGTAGTACAAGCAATAGATGTGATGAGAAGTTGGGCCAAGGTCTGAGAATGGAAACTGAAAATAATAACTCTCTCAAGGAGTTGGATGTTCAGTCAAGTGCTATAAAAGAGAATGTTAATGTTTATTCTGGTGTAACACATATTGAAGACACGTCTGATATCGGTTTAGACACTCAAATAGCTGCTGAAGCTATGGAAGCCTTGGCCGTTGTTCCCCCTTCTGGCTGCTATTTCAATGATACTCATCAAACAGGTAATGCATTTGATGGCTATTTAAGTAATTTGACAGAGAATGAAGCTCATATGAATTTTTTTACATATAGACAGCATCCTGCTAGCACAATAAAATTAAATAGGAAAAATGCACCTTCATCTAGATTTAGTAACAGAACATCTAGCTCATCTTGCATGCACACTAACAAGCAGGAGCCAAATCCTGTCTCAGGGAAAACGAAAAAACTGATGAAAAGCAAGTCAACTGCCGAGGGACAGTTTGACAATAATACTAGTTCACCAATATGCAGTAGACATGTATCACTTGAAGAGGTTTGCCCACTGGGAGAGTATGTAAGTTTTCAATCTGCTGTAGTAGAACCCAAAAATTGGAATAACGAGAGCAGACAGACAAGAACCAAAAATCAATCAAGCCATCGCACAGTGAGGAACAATAATGTCAAGGAGAAGGGTACTATTAAACAGGAAAGGAAGGGGAATGGTTTAGTGGCTGATCCGATGAAGTTGGGTGATAGGACAAAGTGTCTTAATTTGCCTACCAATTCATGTGCAGTTGCTAGGAAAAGCAGGTTGAATCATCAGGCTCAAGTCAGTCCTCAATTATCTGTAACCACCAGTTTTTCAAGGACTAATTCTTGGGTTTATGCAAAAAGATCAAGGGGGAAAAGAAAGAGGTCTAATGTGTCAATCAATCTTGATGCACCTAAAGTTTCGTGTATTGATGAAAAAGAAAATAATGTCTTCTCTGCTAGAAGCCCAGAGGACCAAGCTGACATGGATAAATCAAGTTTTCCTCACGCCCATCCACTTTGCAATGCTTCATGTGTTGACAATGGCAGATGCTTGTTACAGGGTAACTTTGTTCACCCATGTTCAGCTGGTGATGCGATGAAGGTTGAAAACCTGCATGATACACATCCCTTGTTGCTGGAACATGTTGAAATATCATCAATCAAGAGTGTTGAACAATTGAGGTCAGAAAATCCAGCTACAGGTGCTGCAAGCAAAGGCGTAAACGTTTCAAATGCTAACCATACACACACCGAGCATCACAAAAAGCCATGTGACAAAACCCTGCCAAAGACTTCGGCTTTTAAAGAGCTTATTGGATTAAGAGCTCCTCAGTGCACATCAGATATGATGTGGAAAGATCTGAGACATCGAAGGGATATGACAGATGTTCGAGTGCTGTTTAGCCAACATTTGGATGAAAGTGTCATCAAGCAGCAGAAAAAGGTTAGTCAGTGATTTTATGTTAAAGATAGGAGATGCTAAATGTTACCATGACTGGCTCGTGACTTTGTTATTTTCCCTCCATGCAGATCTTGACACGTCTCAATATATCTGTTGCAGCAAGTTCAATGGAGGCCACACATTTCATAGCAGACAAATTTACACGCACAAAGAATATGTTGGAAACAATGGCTCTTGGGAAATTAGTTGTGACACCGTTATGGCTTGAGAGTTGTGGACAAGTCAACTGTTTTATTGATGAGAAAAATTACATTCTGAGGGATATGAAAAAGGAAAAGGAAATAGGCTTTAGCATGCCTGTTTCTCTTGCTAGAGCAAGACAGAAGCCACTCCTAAAGGTATTTGTATAAACTTTTGTTAGTTATGCCAAATTCTTATGCATTCATCGTATTTACCTCAAAATCTGGTTGCTTGCCTATACAGGGTAAAAAGGTCTACATCACGCCACATAGTAAACCTGATAAGGATGTGATTGCAAGTTTGGTCACAGCTGTTCATGGCCAGGTATGCATGTTCACCTATGCATGCCACTCCACAACTGCAGCTGACCTGTGGTTGCAATATTAGACATGTTTGGGCCATTAATATATTGTGATCCTCAGCTCGGCCATGTTTTCATAAATTAGTTCATTTATAATTGTCTTTTCACTTCAGGTAGTAGATGAAAGTAAGGCATGTGCAGACATGAATGATAATATCTTAGATGATCTATTGATTCTTTCTTGTGAAGACGACTATGCAGTATGCCACCATTTCCTTAAGAGAGGTGTTGAACTTTACTATCATCTTCGTGATAAATAATGCATTTATGATTCATTGTATATTCATGTTTTATAACTCTTATGGACCAGTCTACATAAATATACAGGAGCTGCAGTTTACAGTTCAGAGGTTGTTCTGAATGGAATTGTAATTCAAAAATTAGAATTTGAGAGGTATGATAACATTTGGAAGTCCTTTTTCCTTCATATTTCTTTTCTATTTTTCTACATGATCATTTACTGTTTTTTAAACCTAGTTTGATATATTAGCCTTGCTATGTAAATGTCACCTTTGATCACAACCATGAATAGGAGTAACTTAAAAATTGAGTTCAAAGTGATTTTCCGATACCAAGGGTCTTAGACCCAAAAAAAATCTTGTGTCAAAAGCACATTGGGTTGTTGAAATTATTGTATGAATCCATTGTTTTCATTACCGACTCCCTTTCATATTATGTCTAAAGTCTAAACGTTAAGCACAGGTAAAAACTCTTATAAAGTGAGATTAACTCAAAGGTGAACTAGGAAGGATGTATCTACTCTTGACTTTTAGTGGGTTCAGATCACAATGCATGAGTACACTCTTATTTGTCCACTCGGAGATAAGTTCACTTAAGAAGAGCCTTATCCATAAGCACAAGCACAGCATAACTTATGCTATGTAGACGAGCAAGTTTCAGACAACTTGGAAGTCAAGTAGTACTCTTTTCACATATTTGCATGTAGCTAGCCTATAATTCATCACTATGGAAAAAGTAAAAGCATTGTCTAGTGTCTTCCCAATAGTGATTAGTAAAGCATCATCTCAAATTTTTGTTTATCTAAATTTAACTTTATAATGAACTTTGGCAGACATCAACTCTTCATTAATCAAGTTACAAGGAATAACACAAGTACGTCTAATCGGTTTGGGAAGGTTTACAGAAGACGTTGAGGCCTTTTTTCTGGACTGTAGCTGATTTTTGAAAATGTTATTCAGGTCTACGGTGGAGCTCATAAAAGTAATGGTGGTCACTCGTCCCAGATGTTTACTTACGAGGGTACTTGTGCAGTTACTTTCAAATGAAACTTTGTCTTTCTTTTTACTTTGGCATGTTCTTAAGATAATCAAATGGAGTCAAAGGATAACTACAGAGCTGGGGATTTTCTTTTTTAGGTGCAAGGGAGTACTTTAATGTAGTATATAAGTTGACCAGGGTCATTGACATGAAGATTCTCACAAATTTGTAGATATACAATGTATGTATTTTTTTTCTTGGTAAATGCTCAACATTGCCTGGCCCAGCTGCATTCTGCACATGTATAACTGTTGAATTTCGTTTTTGTTTACTTCTGCCGCATGATAGATCCCATGTGCACAAATTGTCACGTTGCCAGATTTTTTTCATTTGGAAGACCATTTAAAAGGCTAGATATATTTATATACACTTCAAGTGTACACCCAATTTCAGCAGTGTCTTATCCTTGTTGTGCATGAAGTTGCAAATACCAACATGATCTAAGTTAACATTGCGCTAGTGACTTATTAACTTTTTCACTGCAAGTGTTAGCAAACCTGCTTATGAACTTTACAGTTTGGAATGCTTGTATCAAAATTTAGGTTAAAGTATCTTTACCACCATTTATAAAAGAGTAAAGCATATCATAAAAAATTAAGAACTCATTTTACTTGACTCACGAGTTTCAATGTGCAAATTACAACTTTATAAAGAGAGGAAGGGAAAAAAACGCCGGGGGTGGCGATGCCTGATCAGATGTGGGAAAGTCATAACTATTTTTTGGTCCCCTATAAAAGGATGAAATTAAAACTGCATAATTTTTGCTTGCTACCCCTGTATTTGGTTGTGAGGAGAGAAATAGGTGAAAAAATAAAGTGAAGAGAAACAAAAGAGAGAAATAAGAGTAGAAAAAGAATGGAAATAAGATTGTTTGGAGGTGAGAGAAATAGATAAGAAATAGAAAAAAAAATATATATTGTAAAGTTGCTTGATTTTAATGGATGAAGAGGAAATAAATTACAATTAGTAATAAAATTACAATATTACTCTTCTGTCAAATTTTTACACATTTTATCTAAATAAACATGTTTCTTTGAATAAAACATAAGCTTATTCGAATAAATATATGCATGTTTATTCAAATATATAACTTTTAGATATTATTTTATTCGAATAAATATATGTTGAATAAAGACATTTTTCTTATATTTAATAAAAAAATTATAATATTACCTTTTTGTTATTTACTGTAAAATTGTTGTTTATTTGATTAAACAACATTTATTCAAAAAAAAAACTATTGTTATTTGATTAAAAATTTAGGTTATTCGAATAAATTGTATGACACGAGTTTCTCTTCGTTATTTCTTAGTTTTGCAAAATGATTTTACAGATGTGAGATTCATGTCTGTAAATTTCTTATCTAACAAATTTCATGCTTATCAAACAAGTAAATTTATTTCTTATGAGTTATTTCTTCTCTTTCATTGCTATTTCTTTGCTGTTTCATACCACAGAGTACAAGAAAAGCCCGTGAAGATGCTTTTTTCTGATCATAACAATACCAAGAATTAAAAGAATGACTGCAAAGGTCCAGCAATCATCGCAACTACGCACAACAAACTTCTAACGGTGTCGACGTGCCAGCTTATTCATATTTCTTTAACTACTGTAGAAAATAATAAATATAAGATATTGGTCACAAATATAAGTATAATTTAATTGGTGAATTATTCAAAGCTCTTTTAAATATATTTATTACAATCATACCATCATAAAATTATTAAACAGTGCATAATATTATATTTGAACATTGAATAAATTTTACAAAAAACTTTAAGAATAACACATTCACAAACTTTAAGTTGAACTAACATGAAATTATGCCAAAGTTGTAGATAAGGGTGTTCGGAACTTGTCCTTATCATTTTACCCAACTTGGGCTTGAGCACTTCTAATTAACTGTAATCCTATACGCGAGTCGCTCTGCAACATTTTTGTTTTTGTCCATCCCGTGTTGAAATAATCTTAGTCATCCACCTAAATTTGAAAATTTAAGTAAGACAAATAATAGTACATGTTTGTGTTATTATCTTATTTATTTCTATATATCAATTTAAGCAAATTTAATTTCATCTTACTTAGGTTTAACCTTAACTAGATCATATATTATTGTGGTTAAGGATATATTAATGTACCGGATAGATCTTGAACACTCAACTGATCTTGATCTCACATTAGTTGACTAAGAGACATGATCAAGAAATACTCAAATAAGAGTATTTAATTAAAGATACTCGACCGAGAGATATTCAACTTAACCTAACATTAACATGATAAAACAATAACACTATTATAATCATTAAAAGGTTTTAAATGTGTTTAATTATTTGAATTAATAATGGTAAGTTTATTTTATCTATTTATATATGCGCTTCAGATATAAAAAAGTATGTAATATATATACAATACACTCAATCACTTGTTGATTTTGATATTAGAGTCCATTTTGCAGGTACACACCACCTCCCACTCGAAAGCTGGGGATCTAGAAATCTATAATTGAAGACTTTTTGAAGATCTCTTGTACTCATTTTTTAGCAAGAACAATTAATGTTTAGAAAATTAGCCCAATAAAAAAATTAGAATTGAGTAAAGACAAATATAACTAGTCTCACAAATACATCTACTTATGGTACCACTTATTTCTAACCTGTAAATAAATCCATAATTTAATGATTAAAAAATCCATAATTTGACAAATTAATGCCAATTAAGACAATTTTTTTACCAAAATAAATATTTGTTTTTTGCGCAATTAACATTGATATTATAAAAAAAATTTATAGTCTAAAGTTGAACGGGTTTTAGTAATACAAAATGTAACCCATATGAACTTCAGTAGAAAAGTTAAGTGTTTTTGTTTTGATTTAAAGTAAAAGAAGATTAAGTAAAAAAAAAAAAAATTCAAGCAAAAGTAAATTGTCTGGTATAAAACTAACGTAATAAACTACAATTTATCTTTGCACAACTGTATTCTATGAATCTTATACTTAAATATATTAACTTCGGTCAATCCATTATAAATTGGTTGATCTAGTGTATGCCAGATACGACCCACTTTCTTATTCATTATGATTTAGTATTATTTAGAAATCGAATTCCGTAAAGTCTGTTTAATTTATATTTTAGTATAACCAAATTTAAAATAATTTACATTGATATTTTTTTAACATTGAGTTTAGGAGGAATAGCTTGTTTTGAGAACAATATTTTGAAAAGAAAATTATAAAAATCAAATTTAGTTATTTAATATATTATTTTTAAAACTCGAAAATTCTAAAATAAAACATTTGCATTTTGATGTGTAGACTTTAGTACAAAATAAGACTTTTCATCTATATGAAAATTAAGTATACATTGAATGGTATTTAAAAGGATTTTGGTAGCCGCAAATGTGAATTTAGACCAAAACAAACGGCCTATAAATCCAGTCATTGATAGCCCAAAAGAGACAAGCAAGGGACAAAGACACTGAACATGTTTAGAGCAGACCTTTACTGTTTGTTCTTCTTTAGGAAGTGGCCCAACCCAAGAATATTGTACCCTTTCACTCCATTCTTTGCCTTAGATTATTTCCCAACGTAGCAATTTCATGCACAATAATAACAAAATGGGCCCTACTGGATCTTCATTTGAGCTGGTCCATTCCATTGGTGGCAATTAATTTTAATTTTATTCATCTTGAATAATGCAATGGATAAATAGTTTCTGTTTTGCTCCAAAGTTGAAAGGGAATTGCCCTTTTCCTCTTTTGATGATCCTTGTCATTTTTATAGATATGAGTGGTTATCATGTGGGTAGGGAGAGTTGAGAAATATCCAATACCATGCTTTCCCTCACTCACCACCAAAAAGGTAAACCCCCTTTGCTCTACAATTTGACACCCCTTTTTATTGACCTAAAGTGAAAAGGAACTATCAACTATCTTTAGTTTAGTGCGAATGATTCTGGTTTTCCACTTGCGTTTGGAGTGTATTATCAATCAAGACATGGGGAGATAGATAGATAATCATCGGGAAAAGAATGTTCTTCATTTGTTTAATTCGTGACGCATTGACCATTTCTAATTTCAATCATAGATACATAGCATAAAATAAATTTATCGTGTTTTTCATCTTAAAAAAGAGAAAATAGTCAAAGTAATATATTCATATTAAAAGTCATCATTTTGTATATTATAGTAACATAATTTGCCCAAAAAAGCAAAACATGCGGAAGGAATTTTACTCGAAATGGAATCCATTTTGTTTCGGCTCATTGCATTAATTTTTCATATCTTTAAAAATGTATTTTATTTGAAATTTTGAATTGAAAAGGAATGAAGACAAATATGGTTGTCCCGAAAGGTAGTGTCAAAGAGGGGAATTAAAAAACGAAAGGGAGTGAGAATGATTGTTGGGATAATAAGGGATTGGGTAAAATTGGGGAAATAAATATATAAAAAATTAATAATTTAAAAAAAAAAAAAAAAAAAAAAAAAGTAGAAGGTTTGGAGAGAGAAAGATGTATGAAGGCATTTGCGCTGTCTTGGCGGGACAGTCTGGCTTGCTTATCTTCGTACCTCGTTTTTCTCGCTTACTACCATACTGCCCCTTTTCTTCTTTTTTACTTTTCTACCCTTTCCTTTCTATTTTCCTTACATACAATTGATTGGAGTTTGATAAGCAAAGTGAGCATAGCAATTGATAGCATTAGAGGGTGAGGACTCAGGGTAATTGAATCTTCGTTGGGTTTGGTTTAATTTAATTGGTATTGCCTCAAAAGCTAAGTAGGTTGAAGATGATGACCACCTATAGTATATATGTAGCATAACGTCTATGATGTGATGAATGATGTGTGTGATGTGATGTGTTCCTTCCATCACCAAAATTAGATTTAACTCCATCTCCATGTGCCTTTCATCTATCATTGAAATTGGAAATTCGATAATTTTGTTTCATTTTATGTTGCAAAATTAAACCTTGATGTGATAAGCGGAGAGGGAGACATCCCACACATGTTCACTTTTACATGTTTATTTACAACAATTTTAAACATAAGATAAGAGTCAATTTACATTGACCCCTTTGTTTAGGCAAGTCATTAATGTATTGTCCTTCCTATTTTGGGTGTATCGGAGTGAATAGAAAAAATATTGAAAAAATAGATATATAAGGTGATGTTATTAAAAAAGTAAAGATAAAAAAATGAGGTAAAAGTAATAATGACAATTTTTTCAAATTATATGTACTCAGAAAAAATATTAAGGTAGAAAGTTTAATAGTGTTAAAAAAAATTATACGATCAATTAATTAAATATAAATTTTGATATAATTTTTTTAACTTATTTATAATAAAATTCAATGATGTGCTATAAATAATAGTTTATGATTAAATAACAATATAAAATTATAATTTTTACTATAGTTATATTATCAATCTTCTCTAAGTTAAAATAATGTGTGATCGGTGAAAAAATATTCTTTGAATGCAGATTAATATTTGATTGTCAATTTTAGAATATTGCATGAATTATGTTCATAAAAATAATACTTACATAATAGAGATACATATGTAACTGTATAAATATTTCAATACTCAACTCTCACTTCATATTTGAACAAAATTTAATACCAGTATCATAATGACGTACTAACAAATAAGATGTAATAAAATATTAATTTTTTTTTAGATATGTAAAACTATAATTTGAACCTAAGCAAGTAAAAAAATTAACATACATGTTACCCTCGTGTATAGTATGTTTAAACCTAGACATTCTAATTATATAACAATAATTATAGAACACAAAATAATGGAAACATACTTTTGTGACACCTATCATAAATAATGTTCATCAATAACAATGCATAAAACTAGTGAAAGAAGCATAAGACATTTAAATTAAGAATAGACCAACAAACAAAATAAACTAATTCAATTTTTATGTTATCAACAACTCTAAGATCACCATAAAATCTTATAATTTAATGTCTCAAAAAATCTTTAATGAACCCACCAAAAAACCAATTGGACCTAGTTGCCCCAAACTGTTACTTTAGAAATAATCCGTACTTCATTATAATATATTAAGTACATATTGTTTCAAATACATGCAAGGTTTCTAAAATAATTGATAACATTTTTAAATATTGTTATGGCTAAAATTTATAATTAAAATTATTAAAATTTCATTTAATATTAAAAATGCGTTACATTATATTAAATGAGTTTTTCTTTTTAATATATTGATATTGAATTGTTAGAAACATTTCCATTACAAAATAAAAACAAAAAGAGATTTGATAAATAATTTAAAATAAATATTTAATATAAATTTTACCTAAAATATTATATTTTGTTTTTGTTTTGATAGATTTAATAGCAACTATTTTATTTTCATTTTTTTTATGTTTAAGAATTTGTAAAGACAAGCAACTAGCGAGTATAGATGCATGTATATAACTTTCAAAGAACACATTTGTGAATATTAAAATTGTTATTCATACGAGTATGAAATCGACTATAAGTTTTTTTTTCCTTTTCTTTTTCAACGCAGTTATGAAAATTAGTGTTATAACATTTTATTCAAATCTTACTTATTATCATACATGGGTGAAAGTGGGATAAAAAGAATAAACTTATAATTATAAATTTTCATATTTACGGATTAAATTAATAGTCGAGGAGTTTCGATGTAGGAATTGAGTTTTGTAAAGTGAGTAAATAATTTTGATTATTGATTAAAAAAATTTAAGAATTGATATTTGAATATGTGTACTATTTGTTATGCATTTCTTAGTTTATCAAAAAATATCTTCTTTTAAACAAGGAGACTAATTTTTTCATAAATTTGATAGACACAATCAATATATATATATATATATATATATAATTACATTGGTTTTTCCTGAAGTCTTTTTAAATTATACACATCCTTCATTTAGTTTTTTTAAGTGAATATTACTGTTATTTATTTATTTAAGTAACACATATAATCCTTTAAATAAGATAACATTATTTATATACTATTAATAAAAAATAAATTAATAATACAAGTGTCAATAATTGAATAAGATTTGATCTCACACTTAATTTTAAATCTTAAATTATATCATAAATATTATGTATGTTATGATTTAAAAAATATAATATTTTTAAAAATGGGTTGATAAATTATTATTTCAAGATTAAAAAATAAAAGAAATAAAAAAAATTATAAAGAAAATAAAGTATTTTACGCAATTTTTAAATAAATAATGGATGTGTATAATTGATAGAATAAACAGCAATAAATTATATCAAGTTTAATATCAAGTTGAATAATGAAAGTTGCACTCAACAACCAATAAACAGCAATAAATTATATGGCTAAAATGAAAGGGGGAAAAAAACACAAAAATAAAGGTGAACAAACGGAATTAAGAATAAGTCAAACCACATCATCCGTTCCCGTTCCCTCATTCTGCATTTGAATAAGATTGAATTGATTTGACATAATCACTTATTTCACTTTTTCACTAACATCAAACACCCATATAATTTGAGTGACGAGTGGATGCAGTAGAAATTGATTGATGAAATTGGTAGAAATTAACGCAGGAAATTGGGATAGAGATGAGATCCCATCGCTCAGTGAGAAACATTTATTCAAGTGAAACTAGATTCACATACACAAACATTTTCTCTTTTTATAAGATTCAATTTAGTTGGAAGAATTAATTTGGTAAAAGAAAGGGTGCATGGAATGGAAGACAGAAGGGCAGGGAGGAGTAGGAGTAGGAGGGGAGAGTGGCAAAATGGTAAAAAGGGAGAGAAGGATGTCTGTAAGTGTAATGGAAGGTTATAATAATTAAAATGGCATTATTATTTATTAATGAAAGCTTAATATTTAATAATAAAATGGAAGGAAAAGAAAAGGAATTGAAGATCCAAGTTTTGGCATCTGGAGATTAATGGCGGAAGAGAGTAAATCTAGCGAGGAAAGTGTGAAGCTGTTCGTAGGGCAAGTGCCGAAGCACATCACCGAAGCAGAACTCCTTGCAATGTTCAAGGAGTTCGCACTCGTCGACCAGGTCAACATAATCAAGGACAAAGCAACTCGCGCTTCACGAGGTACGCTATTCTCCTCAACAAACCTCCCTTCTCTCGCTCCTTCCAACCCTAATTTAGGTTTCCCTCGCAGGTTGTTGCTTCCTCATTTGTCCCTCCAGGGAAGAGGCTGATAAGGCCGTCAATGCCTGTCACAATAAGAAGACGCTACCCGGGGTCCGTTCCATTCCTCTTCCTCTTTCTTCTTTCTTTTTTTCTTCTTTTCTTATCAATTATCAATTATCAATTATCATCCATCAATTATCAATTATCATCCATGCTTCAATCGATCCCTTTCTCCATCTCCTCCTACTATTTTACCATTTTTTTTCTTTCAAATAAAACTCTCTTACTCTCTTGCTTTTGCATTCTCCACTCTTCCTTTAAGTTCGGATTTTCGTGCAACTCAATTTTTGTTGGAGTTTTTATTTTTTTTATTTTTATTTACTTTTTGGGCCCGAGGGTTTCAGTTTATTGACTTTCACTGTTATATTCAGCCTGAGATTAGTTATCCTGGGTGATATTAATTAATATATAATTTTACTATTAATGTTTCTTTTGTATTAATGCGATTGAGGTCTTGGGTAGGCCTTGACCCTTGTTGACATCAGAAAATAGAACAGAAATGCAAATGAATGAATGTAATTTTATCGAGTGTTTTTCATTGTCGTGATATGTCCATTTGTTATACTTATAAAAGTGTATATATGATTGACTAGTCGCGTTTTATTTTTATTAGTTAATTAGTTAATAAATGCGTTTCATGTAATGCGAGTGGGTTATTGTAATTCTTGTCACCCTTTAACGTTGAGAATTTAAGGGTGTGTTTAGTTTGAGAAAGCGTTTTCCGGTTTTCATTTATGTTTCTTCTAATAATTACAATAGTGTCACCATGTTTTCACATTGTTTTCAAAAAGATTTGTGCGGTTTCCATCACTTGCTGCACGAACATTCCGAAAACGGATTTCAGTGTGTTTTACATTCTGGTGCATTTTCTTAGGTCATTGTATTCGTAGTTATTAATATTCCTTTTGTCTGAATCTGACATGCATAAACAGTTAAGCCCGTTCGGATGCATGATATTTATGTTGGATATGCTAAATTGAAAATAGAATATCTTAGGAACCGTTTACTTGTGTTTTCATTGGCTATTTTCACTTTTTAATTACAAAACTGTCACCTTGTTTTCAACTTGTTTCCTATTTTTGAAGATCTATACATGGAATATTGAAAACAACTTTTGTTCTATTTTCTCTTTTTGATGTTTCTTGTATAAATCTTTGAAAATAGGAAACAAATTGAAAACAATGTGACAGTTTTGTAATTAAAAAAAGTTAAAACAGAAAATAAAAACAGGAAAACGGAACCTCAGGGCTGTTTACTTCTCCGTTTCTACTATTTTCACATTTTAATTACAAAAATGTCACATTGTTTTCAATTTTCTTCCTATTTCAATTATTTGTACACAAAATAGAGAACAAAGAATTTATTTTCAGTTTTTCCTATGCAAATCTTGGAAAATGGGAATAAATTGAAAAATAACTATGATCCACTCTCTTTGCCTTTTAGGCTCAAGGTTGGAGCGACTGCGTACCCTCCTAAGTCGCCAACCAACCGATCTTCACCTTTTTGGCTCAAGGCTAGAGGGACTATGTACCATTCTAGTTGTCAACCAAATTGAGCTTATATCTATACCTATATATAAAAGCAATATCCTTGTTTCATATCCACATTTATTTGACATGTTTACCCTTTAGAAAACAAAATATGAAATAACCTTACATTTTGAAATCTTTAAAATTTGATCAAGAAAGACAGTTTCGGAAATATAGAACTATCACAATTATTTTTCTGTATTTTTAATAATTACTCACTATTATATAATTTTTATTTTTATTATTATTTTTTAAATAATTTATGGAAGTATGAAGTGCCTTTTATACGTTAGTAAAAATACTTATGTTCCATCATCTTTGCCTTTCAGGCTCAAGGCTAGAAGGGCTGTGTACCCTCTAGCGATTGAAAGCATAGCACTAACTAACAATACCATGAAGGGACACCTTTCCTATGATAGGGAGCAATGCTCATCTTTCCTCCTAGGTTGTTGTCCGACCAACCATTGGATATCGGTTGGCTAATGGTTGCCTTTGGCTAAAAGATTGAAACATTTGTGATGCATCGATTATATAGGGATATCAATGTCCCACTATAACAATAAGAGAGTAGGCGGTCATCAAAGATAGACTCTATAGTGGATAGATTGAGAATCAAGGGGAGGGTCTAAGAGGATAGTGGATAGAAACTGCCTCTAAAATGGGAGGAACAAGTTTTTAGATATAAGGCGAGGCTTAAGATATAAGGAGCGGTCCTTCACTTATCTTTCCTTTCTTTTGCTTTGACGACAGAACTCTCTGTCTGTCTATGGAACAAGGCCTAACAAGCCTGTGATAAGTTATCCTGGACATTTGTAGTTATAGTATTTTCCTGTGAATGATTATTTATTTTTGTTACGAGTCCTAACTAAATAGCCATTTTAGTTTTTTTTTGTACAAGGCTATAGGTATCATTCACAAAGGACAATCATGTTCGAGCCGGATAGGATTATTATGAACAACAAAACTTTTCCTATGAGCATAAAATTTTAGTTGATTTTGTTCTTAATATATCTCATTTAACAACTAACAAGAATATAAGTGGTGTCTTGGGCACCCTACCCTTAATAACATCAGAAAATAAAAAAGAAATACAAGTCATTGGACAGAATATAGAAAAGTATTTATAGTTGAATTAAATGTTTTTATTCCCTGAACTTTTATCAAATTTTGTTTTTACTCCCTGAACAAATTTTATTTGATTTTAGTTCCTAGAAGTTTTCTTTATGAACAAAATTTTTTTACACTAGGGACCAAAATGTTAATAGAAAAAAAATTCAAAAATTAAAAGTGAAAATTGACAAACGATTATAGTGTGTTTGGATAGAGAATTTAAATGGAGTAATTCATTTATTTGAAGAATTTCAATTTCTTTGAGGTGAAATATCTTGTTTGGATGAGGAATTTATAAGGAATTTGAAATTCAAGCATTTGTGAAATTCCTTGAAATAGTAGAATTTCAAATTCTCCCAAAAGAGTAAGAATTTGAAATTCCTCATTTTTTTTCTTCTTATTTCACTTATATATTTTATCTTATCTATTATCTCTTCATGTTTTTAATTATTGAATATTCAAAAATATATTTAAAATTATTAAATATTATCTACTATTAATTTTTAAAATTATTAAATATTTAAAAATTAGCTAATATTTATTTTTTAAAAATTGAATTTAAAAATTTCAACATATAAATATATTTTTAAAATTAATTTTATCATAATGAAATCAAATTATCATATCCAACCTAACAATTTAAAATTTGAGAAATTTGAATTGACTTATCCAAACAAAATATTTTAAGAATGATAGAAATTAAAATTAAAGTAATTCAAATACCAAGAATTTAAAATTCCTTGAATTTGTAAAATTCTTCATCCAAACACACCATTAGGGATTAAAATTAATAAAAAATTTGTTCATTGACTAAAATCAAAATTTGATAATAGTTTAGAAACTAAAAACATATTTAATCTTTTATAGTATAATTTTTATTACCGTGAATATACACACACATACACCTATGCACTTGTTATTTTAAGTATTAATTTATTAATAAATATATGTAATGTATGCAGATGCATCGTGTAATTTCTTCATTCATTTCTGAAAGGTGAAAACCATGACTAGAGTATTTTAAGGGTATGCTTGGTTTTAAAAAAATTGCCTTGTTACTACTAATAACAAAGTTACCTTTTTTCCAAATTTGTTTTCCCCTGTTTTTAAAAATTCATGCTGCTTTCACTGCTTCCTGTAGAAATAGTTGAAAACAGGATACAAAGTGAAAGCCATGTGGCATTTTTTTTTATTAGTTAAAATAGGGGAAAAACAAATCAAAGAACCTTTCTTCAATCCAAACAGGCCCTAAACACCCTATTTGGATACTCAGTGGTTCCCTGATATCTTGATGCTCTCAACTGGGACCTTTTCCCTTGGCATACATAACAACAAAGTTTAATTTCTCTACTTTCAATGCTAATTGATGGTAGAGATTAGGTTGATATTGCAACTAGTTCAAGTGATTAATGTAGTGAGTAGTAGTGACTACATCAACAAGTAAATTTCTGAAAATTCATGGAAACCATATCTGAATTATGACAGTTCATTCTCAAATTAGATAGCTACATGGCCTTGATTATGACAAAGGACGTTGACCCAAGAAATTATATAGTTTGTGCTTCTTATCCGTAATCTTTAATTTTATTTTTACATATATGTTGGTTGTCAATTCATTATAATTATGGCCTTTATTTCACAGATAAACTATCTTTCTTATGATTTTCTTTTTGTGTGTGTATATATGTGTGTTTTTAACGACTTCCTGGATCAGTGTTGAGCTGACACTTGTTAATATTATTATGTTCCTAGGAGAGTTATCAAATTGACTAACTTTTTTGTGATATAACAAGGGTGTTGTAATATTAACCATGAATATTCAACGGAGACACCTTATATAGCTTCCATTGCCTTGATCCATTATGTATATAGCCCTTTAGATTTTGAGATGATAGGTAAGGCTGTTAGCCCCTTCAGTAACTACTCTCAGCACATTGCTTATTGTTGAAGTTCATTAAGAAATGGTGGGAGGAGAAATAGACAAATTTGAAGCCTCAATATAGCTAATTATTCATCTAAGGAGATTGAAGGGAAAACCCTTTTAACTAGTACATAGAACCTTGCCCAGAATAAAGTAGACTTTTAAAGATTTCGTGAGTGGGAAACAAACATGTAATTATTGAAGAAATAAATAATTCTAAAATTGTTTGTAAACAACGTGCTAAGTTTCTTGACAGAGTTGTGGTTTGGAGAACATGTTCATTAATTATGGAACTAGACTTGTAAATAAATTATTATAGTCAATAAATTTTATTTTAATAATTAATATATATATATATATATATATATATATATATAACTGTGAAAATTAATTGAACTCAATGTAACATGAAGAAAAATATCTGAATATACAAATAAAACGCAATGATAAACGATTGAAAACATAATAATATGAAGTATTATAAAAATTAAATTGCATTGTGTCTCAGCTTCAAAAACATCAACATCTACAATATGAGCTAATGCATTAACCTGAAAAAAAAAATCTTATAACTAACTTATAAGAGGTGTAATATTAAAATGCTATAAAGATATATTAATTCAAATAGAAAAGAAACAAAATTAAATTTTTACCTTATACAGTAATTATATCCACCAAAATCATCCCCAAGGAATTTGCTTGCAATGGATTCTTAAACTTTGGCAGCCTCCACAATCTTATTATATGAACTCTTATCTTCTAGTCAATTCTCCCCGCTGCAATGTCCATTAGTAATGTAAATCTCTAAGCTATTTCTTTTAAAAAGAAGATGAAATTTATAATTGTTATAATTTATGGAAAAAAAAAACTTCTTCGTCCATCAAAATCATCTCCAAGGAATTTGTTTGCAATGAATTCTTAAACTCTAGCAACTTCCACAATCTTATTATATGAACTCTTATCTTCTAGTCAATTCTTTCCACTGCAATGTCTTTTAGTAATGTAAACCTCTGAGTCATGTCCTTTAAAAAGAAGATGAAAGTAAAAAGGATAAAACTTTTAATAATATCTTCACTAATTATATTTTTTTTGTGAAGATGAAAATTTCAAATAGAAGCAAAAATAAAAACTACACTATCCAACAATGAAATTTATAAGTATTATAATTTATGAAAAAAAAAACCTCTTCATCCACCAAAATCATCTCCAAGGAATTTATTTGCAATGGATTCTTAAACTTTGACAGCTTCCACAATCTTATTATACGAACTCTTATCTTTCAGTCAATACTTCCCACTGCAATGTCCTTTAGTAATGTAAACCTCTGAACCATGTCCTTTAAAAAGAAGATGAAAATAAAAAGGATAACACTTTTAATAATATGTTCACTATACATTAACATTGAAACAACCAACCATTAAAATTAAAACTTCATACAAGCTTACCTAAAAATGGTTTTCCTATGATTGATAGAGAAGGTTGAATCCTCAGATTAGAAGTTAAAAAGTACCCAAATCAGAAAGTGGACAATGTATATATGGAGAGAGTATTTTTAGAAATAGGGAGTATGATAGAACTGGACAATCAGAATGAAGTTTTGAAAAGAAAAATGCTTTAAAAATTAGAGGATAGTTGAGATCAATTGGCATTGAAAAGTTGCAACTAATGCATAGAAAATAGATATCCATAATTGCTTCTCTGAGCGGAAGATAAAATGCAAGCAATTTAATGGAAAACGTATAAAGCAGAAAAGAAGATGAAGAGTTTTTCTTTTGTATAAAGTAAAGAGAAAGAGGAAAGGTTTTTCTTATGTTCAGAATTTAAAATAAAAAAATAAAATTCAGAATAATTATGATAAGATAAAATTACATAAGTACCCTTATTTTGAGCGGGAAAAAAGAATCACAGACTTCCTTCCTTTTATTATAATAAAGATAAAGATAAAGATTTAGGCTTTTATTTGTCAATTCAATACAAAACCATTTTGATGATGGCCTTTTCTTTCCAAAGACGTTTTTATTCATTTTTTTGGAATTTGCTGACCTAGTAATTTACTTCCTGGCAGATGCCCTTCTAATGGCTTCTGCCTGCTTGATGAATTATACTTGTTGATTGTTCCAGATGGAAATATGCATAAAAAACTGAATACAATTGAAAATTTTGATTTATTGATTATCCTAACTCCAAAGCCTTCTTAATAATGTCATGGAAGTTATTTCTTTAATGAACATGTGATATGATATTATTCTTGTTCTGGTTTTGAACATCCTGTGTTTTTCTGTCCAATTCAGGCATCTAGTCCATTACAAGTGAAGTATGCAGATGGCGAGTTGGAAAGATTAGGTATAAAATATTTTTATTATTTAATTAAAAGTTTTATTCAGCAGAACAATTTGTGAGAATTATTCATGTGCCAGAATTCCTTTTGTTATTTGAGGCCATGCCTTGAAAGTAATTTTTCTTTTGTCCTCTTGAATTCAGAACACAAGCTCTTCATTGGCATGCTTCCAAAGAATGTTTCTGAAGTTGAAATATCTGCACTTTTCTCCAAGTATGGTACTATAAAAGATTTACAGATTTTAAGAGGTTCTCAGCAAACTAGTAAAGGTGCTGATTTCATGCCTTAATCCATCTTTTATTTAGGGCTTCTGTAGGCATTATTCATAGTTCTCCTATTTTGTCGTAGGTTGTGCATTTTTGAAGTATGAAACCAAAGAACAGGCTATTGCTGCTTTGGAGGAAATCAATGGAAAGCATAAAATGGAGGTCGGTGTTTATTAAAACCATCACCAGAATTTTTAACACATTTTTTAATTTGGTAGTAGTACGATTTTATTAAAAGAATTCATCTATTACATATTTTATTAATCGAGGAAAGGGGCGAATTAGACTTGATGTACAGGATGAAACTATACTGTTAGTTGATTGATCGATAATATTTAGCCATTTGCTGGTACTATGATTTTGCTGATGCATTGTATGTGTAGACATGGCTTTAAAACTGAAATCTCGACTAAGATGGCATGATTGATCATAGACGCATGGACGATTTTAGATTCAATAACATGTTTTTGGTTCCTTGTTTGTGGTAGAATGGAAAAGTGCATGCCTTTAAACTCGATTACAATTTTAGTTGTAAATGGTGTTTGCAGTATTTTGGACCTTCAAGCGGCATTCAGCCACAAAATCCTGTTGGTGAGGGACGTTAACGTTTAATCATGTGTCTCAGATTTCATTATAGATGCAAAAATACCTATTATCTCAATTTTTTATAGTTGTCTCAATTTGGAAATCTAAGAGTAAGACTGCCTTTGTCCCTAAATTGGTTTGTATAAGATAATGTTTCAGGCTCAGGCTCGACTCATTATTTATATGACAGTTGACAGGCTCAAACTGGATCCAAGCTTGGAAAGGGGAACTCAAGCTATGGCTTGTGATGTTCATTATATTTTGCAATAAAATGTGCCCAAGCTGAATAAATCTCAAGCTTAGGATTTTTACACATTCACAATTAACCCCTTATGCATGGTTTCGGTCAACACATATAATAACAATATATATGAAATTATAAAATATTTGAATTAAAGCTTGTGAACTTGGAAAATGTTGGCATAGTGGAGTTAAACTAGCATCTCATTTGCTTACAACCAATTGGGTTAGGATTTACTAAAAAAACACATTTCCTGCTGCAACTAATCTTCCAGTGGGATTACCTCTGAAATGTTAAGCTTCACCTATACACTATTTTTGTTTTGTGTTTGCATAGCGCTAAAGTCATTTGGTTTTGTTTGCTTGATATGTTTACTCATACATGACAAACATCATAGATATTGCTAACTTGACAAGTATATTAATTCAAATAAATGCAATATATGATATTTGTTTTGTCTTCCATAGGGTTCAAGTGTTCCCTTAGTAGTCAAATGGGCTGATACTGAAAAGGAAAGACAAGCTCGAAGAGCTCAGAAAGCACAGTCCCAAGCTTCTAATGTACCACATACTGATTCTCAGCACCCGTCATTGTTTGGAGCCGTGCCTATGAGTTATGTTCCTCCATATAATGGATATGGTTATCAGGTTGGTTCTAACAAGACTATTCTTTTTTCTTTTGCATAATTATGTCTTCCAATCAAAAACCATTACGTTTGTATGTTAAAGTTAGTTACCATACCTAACATCTCGATGAGATACGTGTGATAATAATCATTTTCTCTTTTGATAGGCCCCTGGAGGTTATGGGATTATGCCATATCGCCTGCTTCCAATGCAGAATCAACATGGTTTCCATAATATGATGCCTCACATGAATCAAGGAAATGCATTACGGCCTGAACTTGGCCCCAATATGAACCCTAGAAATTATCATGTGCCTCCTGCAAATTATGTTGGTTCTTATCCTGCTGTGCCAGGTCTACAACATGCTGTGGCATATCCTGCAGGAATGATTAGTCCAAGGCCCATGAATACTTCTCCCGGTTCTGTTTCACCTGTTGGTGGAAATAACAACTCTGCTGCATCTTCTGGCACCAGTAAAAATTCTGGTGGTCAGGTTGAAGGTTGTTATCTATATCTTATTTGTTCATTGGTGTTTGATACATGTATACTTATGTTTTACCATCACTCTTTCCTTACTGCATGAAAGTTTACTCTGATAATTCTACTTCTACTTATTATTTTATTTTCTGACTTAGGACCACCTGGTGCCAACCTATTTATTTATCACATACCTCAAGAATTTGGAGATCAAGAGCTTGCTACTGCTTTTCAACCATATGGAAGAGTTTTGAGTGCTAAAGTTTTTGTTGATAAAGCAACCGGTGTTAGCAAATGTTTTGGTAAGCTTGTGCTCCATTTATTAATGAATTTGATGGTTTTTGTGTGGAGATTGTGTTTGATGAGCTTGAATTTGCAGGGTTTGTTAGTTATGATTCCCCCGAGGCTGCTCAATCTGCCATCGGTATGATGAATGGATGCCAATTAGGAGGCAAGAAATTAAAGGTCCAGCTCAAGAGGGATAACAAGCAGGGTAAACCATACTGATGAAGCTGACAATGGAATTTTGTATAATTCACATTGTAATTCATGACCCATCTGATGTTAATACAATTTGTAATTTTCTGTAACATGAAAGTTAAATTAGACATTGATTATTAATTTATTGATTTTTCCCCCACAACGCTTCTTTATTGTATTATCTTTTATTACATTCATCTAGGTCCCAGATAAGAAGATAACCTTTTGTTTGGCTCCCTTAGACAGTAACCACTATTTTCGTATTTAACTTTATTTTTTTGTCACATGTAGTGAGGAAATATTGTTTACCCCAGCCACTGTCCGTATCTGAGTGTATTAATCTCAGCAAACATTGATCAATTCTCGATGTAACACATTCATGTGAAATGTCACACGTGGCGCGTGAAATAAATGTGCACTGATAGATTAATTACTTGTATAATGTTTTATAACAAAATTGGAGAATAATGGACAGTGACAAAAGTGGACGGTGGCTTTTGGTTAGAATAGGTGCTAATGGATGCAGTATTGAACTTAATTAAACATACAAATATGTAAGCTGAATGTGTTTGGTAATCTTATGAAAATCAAGAATCCTTTCATTTTTGCCTCGTTTTCCATTTTGGATCTTCCTCAATCCTCCTACTAGGAAACTCTTGTTTTGTGGATCAGCTTTTGATATCATGTGTTAGTTTCATTAGTTTTTTTTTCTTCCCCATATGTATCAAGAAATAATGCGTGGTTGGACTAAAAATTAGTGCATCTTCATTTGGAACAGTGGTCTACTTTTGTGGGAGACCCTTTATATCAAAATTTGGGAGGGGCTGAGAATTAACTTTAGAGGACAAGTATTTCTTGTCCACAAAATATATTAGAAGCAAGCTAATAATATTTCATAAAATGTAAGGTATCACTCTGACTATTGAGAGAGATTTAAGAAGCTCCTCAGAAAGTGCTCCCACCATTTCATCAAAATCATTTTATGGGAATTGTTTTCTAATACAAAGATGTTGGCAAATTCTGCTTGTGGAGGATCCTATAATTTAAAACTACCAGATGGGGCCTTTGAAAACAACAACGGTGCAACGTTTGATGGGCAATAGAGAAGACAAGTCATGGAGGTTGAGGTTGAGAACCCTACTTTGGTTCAAAATAAGCTTATGATCCAACAGATAGAACTTCTTGTAAGGTTTCTTGTAGCATGTGAAAAAAAAAAGAGAATATTTAAAGGGTCTAATTGTGAAGGTAGAAAGGATGATTTCTCACACTCCGAATTATATATTATAGTTTACAATATAGGAATAAACGTTTATGAACAAACACTTTTCATGAAAATTTTTACATGAGCATGATATTTAAAATATTGTTTTATTTTCTAAATCCTAAAACCAATAATATATAATATATTAAAAATTAGTTATAAGTGACATTAAAAGTTGTAGAAAGAAAATATTCATGAAATAATTATTTACTGATATAGAAGGGTGTATTTGAATATTTATTTTGAACGACAACAACCATTAGAAATGTGGATTGACAATAGAAATGTATTGAAAAATAAAAAATGAGTAAAGCAAACATATTTTAAAATTTAGAGTCTGTATAGTAAAATACGAGTTTTTAAGTCTCCATAGATGAGTATAACTTACTCTTAATTATAAGCATATGCATTCTATTGTAATGATTCTATTTCTATGTATGCATAAATCATGAACACCATAAACTTGTTTTAGACATATTAGGTTTTGCTGATGCCAATGACAATTGCCCACACGCTTCATAGATGTATGCTGCCTGCCTAGTGCCTTCCACAAAAGTCAACCTTCCGATTATCATAACTTTTTTCTTTAAAAAAAGAATAATAAATAAATCAATGGCCACACCAACCAACAATATATGTCCCATTTTCTTTAATTTTTCCTAACTCGATTCAATGAGCACACCCACTTTTCCCACTTGATGTTTTAAGGTCATTTTTATTTTCACAAAGGAAAATGTTCTCTACATAATTTTTGGAAGACAAAAGGAAAAACCTATACATAAGACGTAAGCATTTAACTTTCAATATTTAAACTTATACAGTTATACTACATGCCAAAAAATAGCAAATATATATTTAAAAAAAGTTAAATTAATCATACATTTAAAACGAAATTCATTCCTCTAAATTTTTACGTATAACATCTCTCTTCTTTGTACCACGAAGAAAGTGAAAGTGACATGTGATGCAAGCATGACAACCGGAACAACGAAACCCAATTCACACGTGCAGAACAACTCAACGGTGATGTTTTCCTTTCAATGGTTACTTCATTGGGTTATTTATTACTTTATTTAACAGTTCTTAAGTCAAGTTCAATTGTTTGCCGTGAATCATAGGGGGTTTTCTTTTACTTTTATTTTAAAAATTTTAATTTTGTAAAAGTAGTAGTAGTACCTAACCCCTTCTCTCTTGGTTCATTATATTGAACCTTTTTGGAAACGTAACACAGGTCCAAAAATGACCAAAGATTTTTCTAACTTGTCTGCCTTGTGTATCATGCACCCCATAACGTGTTCGCATATGCATTATCAAACACGGAATTCTTAGTATCATGACAACAACACAACACACACCAACCTAAGGTTGGAGAATGTCACAAACAACTTGTACTTTATTTTTGCCTTAATCATAGCTTAGTTTCTTAAACTTCAACTAACAATGTCTATTTTTCTAAAAGATTAATACTTGACTAACTCTAATGCAGCAAAATTTTCGGACTCGGGACATTTTCTTGCGTTAGTTCCTAGTGTTCAGAACTATCACATTAGACAAATAGAGACATACGGATTAGTACACAAATATTAACATGATATTAGATTGGTTCGAATATTTTGAACTATACACCTCCCGTATTTGATATAAATCCAACCTAATGTACACTTTCATTGGATTAGTGCAAAAAAATTATTTATAAATATGCCTTTTTTTTAACACTCCTTTAATTAATTCTCTTTTGTAATAAATTTTATTTTTAAAACTATCTTTTGCAATGTTATAATCATAACATTGACCAACTCTATCAAGATACTGAGTAAGTGAATCATTAGTTAAACCAGTTAGTTACTATTAAATTGCATGAACTTAATATATATATATATATATATATATATATATATATATTAATTTAGTGTAAAAATTATTTTTATCACATATTTATAAAAATAAAAAAAAACTTGTTAGTATAGTAGTTTATTGACCTTTAAATATAATTAAAAATATTATTTTAAATTAAAAATATATTATAAAACTATTTAAATCACAAATATAACAACGAAACATAATAGTCATTTATATAACATTTAAAAAGTATATTATTGAAGCTAATACACATAACTAATATAAAAATTAAAGCTAATATACAAATTATTTGAGTACTTTTATCAAACACTTACAGGTGTATTAATGATTGATTAGAATGTAAATTAAAATAGTTATTGTACAAGTCAACAATCTTACAATAAATTATGATTTATAATTAGATGACAGTGTAAGATTATTAATGTATGATTTTTTTTCCTTTTTTTTTAATACAACTTATACATAACTTATACATAATAGGGGCTAATATATTTGATAATTAACCACTTAAGGAAAATAAAATTGATGGATTTTTTGAAAACGTTTCCATATTTTTAGCATTACCGAAATGTAATTTTTGAAACTAAGAATCACACTTGTTAAAAATACTTTTCAAAAAAAGTATATTTCTTATTCTAATAAATACTTTTCAAAAATATATTTTAAAGCAAACCTTCATAAAATACTTTCTAGAATGTTATACATATTGTTTCAAAGAAAAACTAATGAAGCCGAAGGATGGAGGTGCAAAGAAATGGAACAAGTGTTGCAAGAAAATAGAACTAGTGTAAGAAGGGTGATTGTGAAGGGTGATTTTTGAAAAATATAAGTTAAAAATTTAAGTGTATTTGAGAAATAAATAATGAAAAAATATATTTAATAAATAAAGGTGATTTAACCCAAGTCTTTTAGACAATACACCTCCCGTACATGATACAAATCAAACCCGGTCTACACTCTCCTTTTGGAAAATTCCTACACCTAAAAATAAAATTCAACAATTTCGTAAAACAAAAAGTCATCTATATATCAAACTTGACTAGAGAGCCATGAACTTTGAAGCCTAGAGGCAAATAGAGTCAAAGGCTATCCTAGAGGAGTTACGATCCTATGTACGAAAAAAGAAAAAACGTGGCTATTAAGATAATTCCCATTTATGAATTGGCTTGGATTTCTTCTAGAAGAGTGTTGGAACATGTCCCTATTGCCATTGGACTAACTAGTTGCTATCCTCTAGGAGAACATGACATATTTGAGGCAAATCCTTCTCCTAGTAATGACTATTGACTAGTTCCATATGTTAGAAGGCCATGGCTTAGAAAGATTGCCCCATCAATGTCGCAAAAAGTATCAAACAAGGCACACCCTTTTGATTTCACTATTATTTGAGTTGCTTGGAGATGCCCTTGTCTTGTGTTGGCTCCAACAATTGCACAAATTCAAGAACCGTTGCCTCTTGTTGCTACAAGATCGATGGACATGAAGGACCCTTTTGATGTCTCTTCTTCTTACATGCTTCTTGAGGCAAGTGGTGATTCTGAAGCTGATTGTTATAACCCCACTATGGGTGAACATGGTTATGAAATTGGTAGAGCAGATGATGATGCTCAATCTTGCAGCTATGATAATTCTGAGACTTGTAATGCTGCTGAACTTCATGGAAATGAGTCTTGGAAAAATGATGATGATGATGAAGATGAAAAGAAAGATGATGTTCATGAAACTTCATATTGTGATGATGATGATGATGAGATGCAACAACACCAGAAGTCCTGTGTGTCTGATGATTCAGAACAAGAGTTGGTGGATGAGATGGAAAAGAATAGGCAGTTCTGGGAAGCTTGTTTGGCATCTTGATTGTGTTTGTTGGAATTTCTTTTTTCTTTCAATAGTACTCATAAAATCATAGGGTCTTAGCTTCTTCACCAGTATTTATTCTTTTAAAGAAACATGGGGGTCTATTGAACCTGTCTAAAAGATAAAAGCTTTCAATTGTATGTATGCCTAAACTGATTCGTTCACAATTCATTGTGGAACATATATAAACTGCAAAATCATTATAATAGCCTTGTACTTGAATTTTTTGGTAAATTGTTTGGTAATACTTTTTAAATTAATGATCTTTTCATATTATATCATTCATCAATCTTGTTGCAGAATTGGTTGATTCAGTTATCTTTTGAAATTAAGATGATCATTATCACTGTATCAATCTAGATTTTCTGACTTTTAGATGGGAAGCACAGCACAGAGGTGCAGCAGGCTTGATGGGCAGGAAAGTAATTGGCTTTAGTTTAGACCCACCAATTGAAAATTCTACCGTTTTGATGAATTTCTGATTTTTTTTAGTGGATAATTATTGCAATATTAACATGTGATCTTTAGAATAATTGGAAATCAATTACGGTTCAACTCAGTTAATATTCTATCATTACCAGGTATGATGGAGCATTCAAATCTCACACATTATCAAATAGCATTATTGTGTTAATATTTAAAAAATGTATTTTGTTTGGTCGAGTTGGTGGAACTTCATGAATTGGGTTAGTGAATAATAATTGGAATATAGCGTGAAAATCAATTGCTGTCCAACTCACAGTTTAGCATTATAATATTATCTTATATGATGGAATTCAAATTTCACACTATCAAATAGCATCGTCTAATGTCTTTAGCAATTTTTTTTTTTAAAAAAAAAAAAGTTGAAGTAACGGGACCTGGATGAATCGTGTTTTTAATGTTTCTCTCAAACTAGAGGACTCTTCACATTGCTTGAGGAGAAAATTTTGGAAAAAATAATTTAAAATTTACAATACATTGAAAATTGATGAAATTTAAAACACTAAAGTATGGTCAAATCTCTTAGGTAAGTTTAATTTTGATTCTATAAATTTAAAAAAAAAATTTAGTATATATAATTTAAAAAAAAAAATATTTTAACCATTTAGAATAAAAATAAATTGAACGTAACATCACATAGATTTAATGTGTTATTTTATTAATAATGACACTAATAAGTAAATTTTGTACAACAAGTTTAGTAATAATAAGTGAGTTTTATATAACAAATTTATTTACAATGTTTTGGTAAATGATTTATTTTTTAAATTGTAAGGATTAAAAGAATTGATTTTAAATTAAAAACAAATTTACCTCATATTTTAAAGATTAAAAAATATTTAAATTTATCTATAATTTGACTCGTGATATTTATATTCATCTTTGATAGAAGGAGGTAAATATTATAAAGGCGTTGGAATTGTAAGTAATACATTAACAATTATATTTTTCATGACAACCACTGTTATATGTAATGAAAACGAATTCTCTCCCACCAATTCCTATCTAGGAGACAAGAATAAAGAGAGAATAGGTGAGAGAAATAGAGAGAGGACACCAAAAAAGACTTGATCCCTCCTATATATAAAGAAAATCTTGTGTACAATTATAATATCTTAATCCAAGTTTAAGAGAAAAAAGTTTGCTGTCAGCAAATATTTGAGTTTGTTTAGATATTAATTATAAATGTTTTTAAGAATTTCTCTATAAAAATAAAGAATATTTTTTGACAAATAAATTCTTAAAAGTGTTTATAAATTTATATCTAAACAGATGATATCGTTTTTGTAACTCAAGTTTGATACTTAACTTCATAGGTTGGTACACAAATTGGAGTAGGTTATCGAACTTGTAATCTTTGATTGGATATATTCATTGAGTTGAGACATTTTCGTGAGTTTGAGCAACAGATGTTCAAGTTACATAATTTCTCGCGTCTAATTTCTTTGTAACACTTTTGTTGTATATTTCCATATTTGATGTTATCCCACGAGAATTGAGGGTGATGATATATAGGATTCTATTATTGTGAAAGGAATTCAACATTTAGCTACCAGTAATGTAATCTGGATCCATTACCACCAAATTTTGACCATGCACAGATACAAACAAAGCAAGCACCATTTCATGTTAAACCAATCTCCCTATTCCCTAAGAATTCATCAATGCATACAAAGTCCACCTATGTGAAATTTGAAAATACACGTAGCTACTCCTGAGATACCCATCCCATCATCTACCATATTTAGAAATTAGAATTGTCCAGTACTGGAACATACAGAATCAGGTCAAATTCAGCCCTAAACTGAACATAACCTCTGCCCACAATCTACAACAAACAAACACTTCCTACACCGTGTACTAATTAATTTACACAAGCAACCCTGCTTGTAGGGACAAAATCTAAAACAAGGTACTTAAAAACTGCTTAGAATACACTCAGTTATTAACTAGATGCAAACAATGGAACTAGAGAAACAGAATCTGTAAATTTATCAACCATCTCCACATCATTGGTGCTAGCACTTTCTATTGATGGACTACTTGTGTCAGCATTTGATTCCTCAGCAGTCAGAGTTGTTCTTGAGTCATCTTCATAAGAGGGACTAGAGCAAGAATTCACAGTTTTGATATCAGTAAATGATAAAGCAGATTCCAAGTTATAGTCAGAGCAACTCTTGGGGCTCTCTAACTTCTCTTGCAAACACCCTGCAGGTTCTTCTGAGAATCTTTTTGTTTTCTCATCCAAACGCTTCAAGAAGCATTCCACTATCTCACTTACTGATGCATTAGCCTCCCCTTCCTCTTCACTGACATGACTGTAGCTAACATCATCATCATCATCTGACTTGGTCCCTCTCAATTCATCACTGGTATCCATTTCTTGCTGACTACCATAGTCATCCTCAGATTGGCTTTCAGATGAACGAGATGACATGGGAGAATATCCTGCTGCTGCTGTTTCTTCACGTTCTCTAAGTGTCTTCAGTATTAGGGTCTTCAGTAAATTCATCACTTGGACAGCATGCATGAGAGCAGTTAGTGGATCAGACATCTGGAGACAATAAGAAAAAATGAGAATTAGGAATACTAGATTTCCTGTTTGCATAGTTATCATCATGTGTATGCATGCTAGTGGTAACAAACAACATAGTATTAAGTATGCCTTATGTAAAAGAAGATAAATTGAATTAAAATATGGAAAATGCTAGGGCACTGATTAAGGAACCAAAAATAGAAAGTTTGTATTCAAAATTGTATATGCACATTTTCCTGTGTAACTTAATTTAAATTTTCAATGAAAAATTTCTACATATTAATTTCTTAACCAATGCCCTTAGAACATTGGTTAGCAAGACCCTTAAAAAATAAGCACATTAAGTATATACATGATGACATGAATAACAATTATAGAAATTAATGGTTTAGAGTATAAGCATAAAAGGTGTAAGGAAACGTACCTGAGTCATATTTGGAGCAAAAACCATTGCAATGTTTCTTGCATCCATTTTGTTATGATCCTCTTCTTCTACAACATCAGCCATAAGATCAATAGCCCAGTTGAGCAAGGCTGATTCAGTTGGCTTTAGTTGCTTCACAAGCTGGACAGATTCTTCTTCTGTATTGCACTCAAGAACTTGCTCGGGGGAAAGTCCGTCTAGCACTCCTGAAGGAAGTTCTCTGAACCATGCCTTGATTAGGCCAGCCAAACAATGGACATCAATGTCATCTGGCACAATGCCACTATTCAACTGCTCCCTCAAATGCTCTTCTTGACTGTTTTCTGGATTTATGCGAAATATCCCTTCAGCCTGAAAATTCATTCACACGAGAAAACAAAAATGATAGTCAATGAGTCATTCTCACAAGGTCGTAGGTGATACAAATGACGAAGTAAATCATAAATTTGTTATCTACCTTTAAGCCTCCCTGTGAGTATAATCGCTCCTGCATTAGCAATAGAATAGTGGGGACACTGTTCCCTTTTGAATCATAGGAACACTGCATTGATTCTGCTGAGACGCCAAACACACTAACACTGCAATATTGACGATGCAAATCGCATCAGAATAAGAATAAGGACATTAGATATTAGATATATCATACAGCTCGATGATGTTTAGGAAAGAAAATAAAAGTCGGGAAAAATAATAAGACATGATTTAATATTTTTGTAAAAAATTAATTGCAACAAAAAATGGCTTATAAGAAACCGTAGATGCAGATAGAATAAGTACATAGTTCGATGAATTTATACTAGGCATTCCAATTCATGCTTTATTTAGAAAGACACTCAATCCTATTTCTAAGTTCATTCTGTGGCTAACAAAGCATATAATCGACATGCACCCCAAACCAAAAAACACTCACAAGCTTCCGCACTTTGCAATTGTGTAAATCAAAGAAACTTTAAACTAGGTCGCACCACATAGCTTGCTTGCATTTTATGAAGTATTACTGTACACGCAAAAGCTTAAGATTTAAATGGTGTCTTAGAAAAAAGTAATTTTTTCTCCGATAGGGTTTCAACTTTATTTACCAAAGAAAAAACACAATTTAATTACCACTACATTAGACCAACCAATAATAAAAATTATATAAATACTAATAGTAAGTAACATTTTTTTTAGGCTAAGGGTGGCTTATGCAAATTATATAAATTCTAACGGTAACTCTTTTTTTAGGCTTAGGGTGGCTTATGCTTACAGCAGCCTTGTCTAAAAAAAGGACAACTTTTAAATCTCACATTACCGTTAGGTATTTTAGCAGCAAATAAAGGCAAACCTTAATTCGCTTTTTAATGCAACTAAAAGGCAACCTTAATTCGCTTTTGAATGCAACAATCTAACTTTTTAGTTCTGCATCCCCTTGTTTGACTTTTATTCCACGCAACGGAAGAAGAACCTCATCGAAGGATAATGCACATTCCTCCATCAGCATTCAACACACAGTAACAGTAGAGAACCTTAAAGTTTCCTTCTCTCACACAGATAGAAAAACAGAAACAGACCCACCAACAATAAAATCTCGAAACACAAAAAAAGAAGCCAAAAAACTAAACTTTGAACACTCCAAGCAAACCCCATTTGGATTACCTAGCACTAGGAACCGGAGCGGGGACATGAACTTCTAACTCAAGGGGGAGACCGAGGAAGCCATTGAAGCGATCGAAGGTGACATGACTGACATGCTTAACGTTTGTGGGCCATCCGATCTCCATGGGATGATGAACGGCGGAGATTACATCGTCGGGACTGTCGACGCTGCAGGCCACCATGGATTTCCTGAGCGCCGCCAGAAGAAGCGCCACGGGCGACGCCGGGTTCTGGTCCTCCTCGGCGCATCGGCGGCCCTTGGTGAGCAACACTTGGCCCGTCATTCTTATCTTGACGAGTGCACGAGTGGAGACAGAGAAAGAGAGAGAAAGGTTTTAAATTTGAGGATGCGAGTTTTTTTGTGTTGCATTCATGTTATGTAGCTTTGAACCTCAACGGCCACTCGTTTTTCAAATTTTGTTTGAGTTGGAGACCCTAACTTTATCTTCACTGTTATGTCTTTTCTGTCCTTCCTCTCTCTACGCAATTAACACCACTTGCCACTTGCCACACCACATTAACTTCTTCTTTTTCTTTAATTAATTCTTACACTGCCTTGTTAGCTCCGTTTTTTTTTATTTATAAATGTTTAATTATATATTAATTGCTTCTTTAACTTCACTTCAAAACTTTAATTAAAATTATAAAAAAAGTTAAAAGACTACTACTAATATATTATATATTTTTTTATTATATAGCATTTTTCATGTTATATAATATATGTGTGTGTGTGAATTGTTTGCAAAATCTTAACATTTTAGAATATTGAAAATAGTATTTATTTCTTATAGAAAGAATCATAGGCTAACCGTTAGCATAAGCGCATGATAAAGGAAAAGAATTCGTTCGCCATAAAGTTATTATTGTGAAAAAGTGATCTCATTCTAGTTCGAGAGTCGGCTAAAACGATACATTCAACAATGTGAAAAATAAAAGCATCGAATTCGGCATGTGTACAACTATTTACCATGCGTTCAATAAATCAGTAAACTCACTTTTGTTAAATGCAAGTCCCTAATGGTGATTTGATACCCATCAAAATCATGAAATTTTACGATTTATGAACATCATTAAGCTGGTGTACTTTACTTGGATGAGTAATGTGGTTGGCGCAAGGACAAATTAACAAATTCCAATGAACCAAAGAAAGACATTCCGTCCTTGGCAATGGAATTCGAATTTTATGGAAGACCGTTGCAAAAGAATGCGATCGTTCTTTTATGAACACTTTCTTTGTTATGTATGAGTTATTGCTTCATCTTAGTTTCGGAGACAACTTTTGCATGTCCAACTAGTATGAATCTTTTTTCCAGATTCTAAATGCTTTATGAGAAATGAGATGAGATGCCCTAGTAAACGTTTATGTTTATGTTTACGTTACAACCTTTGCACCACCCAAGGAAATAACAAAAACATTTGCTTATTTTATTTTATTTTATTTATTTGTTATTTCTGGTAGTAGTACACTAGTACTCATAATTGAGAGTCCCAGCAGAGTGTGAAGATAGAAGAAGTGTGTGGGTCCAAAACAAGTGTGAAAAAAGGAACACAAATACCCCATTGTTGGGTAATTGTGGGTCAGATAGATTAACATGGGATTGGGATGAGACACTTGGAGACTAACATGGGAGGGCCATTTAGATTCAATGCAATCTACGGAAATATGGTAGTATTTTTGAGGAATTTAACTCATCTATGATAAATAAATAGATAAAACAAAAATATGGTTTCTGAAAACATTAGAGATGTGTTGTGTTGAAATTTACCATTCAGTTTATACCTACAAATATTTGACGTACATTCAGTTTATCATCATTTTTTTAATCAACGATTATTATGAATAAAGTGTAAATTTTTTATTTTTATAAGAGTTAAATCTAGTAACAAGTTGTACTTTTTATAGTTATTTTACAATTCCTCTTAATTGTTATTTGCTTCTCATTCCTTCGGAATTATAAGATTATGAAAGCAACTGACATAGTGACACAAATACATACATAAATCATTCAGGCGAGTGTTTGTAATTTGAGTTGAATTTATATAATAATTAAGTTTTGGTTTTGTGTGAATTTGGTCAAAGGTCTCGTATACAGAGAAGATTGTTGATGTTTATAGGGCCAAGGGAGAGGCTCCTCTTGTTACTTAAAGGGGCCCCTGGACCCTGTCCCTTCATATTTTTTGTTTTGCGTGTACTTTGTTTTTTTTTTTTTTAATGAAAAAAAAATAATGAAAACTCCTCAAACATATGTTTTTTTGTTTGATAAAATTTTGTTTTTTCCTTGATGAAAGCAGTTTGATCCTTGAAGAGGCAAAACCAGTAAGTGTAGTTTTGAAGTAAGACACATAATGGAATAATAGTGTTGCACGTCTTTTGTGATATGATTACGCTCTTGTTTCAGATATGTGATTAGGTTTTATTTATTTTTAGGAGTTTCAACACGCGGCTTTCACTTTAGAGACGCAACCAATGGCCCCAACTGCATTCAGAACCAATAAATTAAGAGCGTCCTCCACAAAATTAACTATTTCATATTTGTATATTAAGTCAACCTTTTTACTTTATTATTCTATACTTTCTAAATTACAAGGCTATTTTAATGATTTATTAGTTTCCAACATTTTTTTTATACTTTTATCTTCACCATTTTAATAATTTTTGCATATACTATCTTTTAAAAAATAAATATTTAAAGTTAATAAAGAAACCTGAAACTATAATTACTAAAAATATATTTTTTATAAAATTAAAAAATATATATAAAATAACATATGCCATTTTATATTTATCAATTTTTCAAAAAATATTTTTATTAAATATTTTTAATTCAATAACTATAAGATTTTGAATAGGAGTTTATAAGCTTTAAACTAACTCATGAGCCATCACTTAAAAAACATATAAGTTGTTGGCTGAAGTAGAACACTTGTAAATTAATTTATTGAATCAAAAGTATGTACTTGTAAATATAGTATTTTTGGTTTTATATATTGAGAACCAAAACAACTAACAATGGATATATTGTAAGAATAAAAAAAAGAAAAAAGAAAAAATACAAAGACTAAAAGCAAAAAACTACTTATAGGGACATAAAATATCTTTCAATCTTCTTAAAATTAGTTATTCAATTACTGATAAATATAAAATGACTTACTATAATATATTTATACAAATTTTATACAGATTTTATTTTTGTTTCATAGAGAAAAAAAATATTTTAAGGCATATATAGTTTTATATTCTTTATAAATTAAATTTTAAATTCTTATTTTTCAAAAAAAATCAAATAATTTATTATAATTTTAAATAAATAATATAAATTGTTTATTTAAAATTGTAATAAAAAAATCAAATAAGTTTAACTAAAGTAAACTAACCTGTTTTCAACCAATAAATCAAAGTAATTTCTTCTTACCCAAAAAAAAAAAAAAATAAGAAATCCTCGAAATCAGATTCTCTACCAGCAATATTTTACAGCACAAATTTTAGCTATTGATTACATTCTCTATGTTCTTTGACTACTTTTACAAGAACCAAGTAATGGTACGGATTTTGCAGAATTGTGGCTCCAGAGATGTTTAATTGCAGAGGATCATTGGAAATTCATTTCTGTTTTGTGTTGTTGATTAGAGTTAACTGTGGGTAATTCAACCAAAAAAAAAAAACTTCACATAGTAGTGATGGCACTAATATTATTTTTTTCACTTTTATTTATTATATAGATATAAAATAAAAAATTAGATAGGGAGCAAACCCATTTGATTGTTATGGGAAATTAGAATAATAAATAGCGATCTTAATTTCAGGATAAATTGTTATTAAATATCAATAACAAATTAAAAATACATAAAAAATATTTTAAAAAATATATATTTATCTTTTGATGTCCACTTTCTTAAGAGTTTATACCCCTTTATCATATTTCAAAAAAATTCCACTGATGTGTCTCTTAAAAATAAAATAAGAAAAAAAAATTGTATACACAAAAAGTTAATTGCCTCCTCTATTAATATTAACTGTTTAATTATTTTATTTTTATTTGGTAATAGAGACACAACTTGTCTTTTTTTTTTTTTTTTCCCTTTTTCATTTAGAGATATATAATGTCAAGTCCTCTTCAAATAGGAATTGAGATGGGACTAAGTCTAACAGAATAAATAGTTTCTCAGTGAACCAAGGTTTAAATTCTCTCATTCAAAGATATGCATATTTAATTAAGTCTTGACTGTAATTTTATCTCTAAAAGACAATAAATATGAGAAGAAAAGAAATCTCTATTACTATACTATTTAGGAAGCGCTCATGTGCCTTCTACTCCAACTTGGATTTTAATTTTTTAAGACTTAATACTTTTATTTTTGTTTCTACAAATGTGTTGTTTCTAAAATAATTGTGTTGAATCCAGGTTGGATTTTAATTTTAGGATATAAATACTTTAAAAGAAATGAGATAGACGGCGGATCCCACCTATATTGTTGGATGCTAAAGCCTTAAGGACTAATCTCATCATAATTTTTGGCCTTCTTTGCTAATATGGAAGAACAAGCTTTCTCCAAATCTCAACCTAATTTGTTTCTTCATTTACAAAAAAAACGACGAGAGTTTTGTAGCTGTTGAGATTTGTTCAATGAATGGGAATTGTGTGATTCTAGCATTATCTCTTTCGAACCAAAACATCCACACAAATCCAGAAAGCAAGTATAGGAAAGGATAAAAAATAATAGGTTTTAAGAAAATTAGTACTTTAATCTTTAGTTTTTTGTTCTAGTTTGATAATCTAACTTTTCTTTTGTTATATCTTAGTTGTTTTAATTTAGTCTGTTTTATCAAATTATTAGTTTTGCTGACATCACAATTGACAAAAAAAAATGTCAAAGTTTTTGGTAGTAAAAAATTGCCACAATTAATAAAAATGACCTAATTAAAAAACATAAAGAAATAAAAAATGCCAAAATAAAATTTTAAAAAGAGTTAGAAGAACAAATCTAAATAAACAAAATAAAGTTAAAGAATCAAATTATTAATTTTATTTAAATCTTAACATACCCATAATCATATTAAATAATAAAATATAATGTTACATATTTGTGGAATAAATCAATTGGCACTAAATACCAAAATTTATAAATTATGTTTTTTTATTAAAAAAAATGAATTTTATCTATCTACCTGTCTAATTATTAAATTTAAAAGTTCTTAAAAAAACACAACAACTTTATAAAATTTTACAACAATCTAAATTTTAATTGACATTTCATTCCTTTACTTAATTTTAACATATGCATACAGTTTTCAAATATATATGTATATATATGTATATATAACTATTTATTATTAGATTACATGAATGTAAATTCTTTAAATTTTGACATATATGATGATTAATATAATATTACATTAAAAATAAAACGTGGTATTAATATAAATTCACATATATAATATAACAGATAAAATCAATTAATCTTATCTCATTCTGATTAAAAAAATTGTATCTATATATTTTTCCTATGCCTCCCATGATCCGTGCTAATGTTCCTAATTGAAGTCTTAAGCAACCATGTGCCGTTAGGACTTAGGAGTAGTATATAGACGACAAACTTGTGAACAAATAGAATGTTTGCGATGCCTTTGACAAATTGACATACATAAGATTGACTTGGTTGCTGAATGTTTCTAAATCCTTTGCACTGGCTTTCAATATGTTAATCGTTGACATTCGATCACGATAACAACCACAACAATTCATACAACTACCTAACCTATATACATATCTGCAAACATTGAATTTGTTTTTGTTTTGACGATATAACATGGGGCTCTAACATATGTTTTTCCCTCAAAAACACAAACTATGTATTTAATTGCAGGCACATTTTTTTAGCCGGGTTTAAATGATGAACACGAAACCTCTATACCATTGTCAATAACCTTCTAATCATACGCAATTTTAGCCTAATAGTAACTTTTATTTGTCCAATTAAATATAGTAATTTGCAATTTTCATGACTACATTTGCCTATTTGATATGAAGTTATGTACGTATATTCTGGTATAAGCTGTATATACATCCCACTAAACAAAAAATAGTTCTACATGCATCACATAAATTGCCTAGTAAGGTGAAATTTCTATATTCTTCATAATAATGACTGAGAGTTATCTTAAAATGTGCAGGAAATATGAATGTACACATCTCAGAGTAAAATTAATCGTCTGGTATACAATATATGCTCGAGGAGAGTAACCAATAATTTCTTACGTTTTGAAGATTCAACATGTGCATCTTTATTTCTCTCAAAACTCTAAGGGACACTATAATGTACATTGAACTAGTAAAACTACACAGATTCATAAACAACTCGCTGGTAGAGAACTAGAAAAAAGAAAGTTTAAAAAAGGGTTGACCCGCGAAGCTTATGACAGTGAAGAACATCCGTGCTGAGTGCTGGCACATTCTAACCACTGTAGAATTCAACTCTTATAACACAGACTCACCGAAAATAAAAACTCTTTTCAACACAAACTGACTTTATTATAGAGTGCCATTACCAATTAAGAGAAGTGTTTCTAAAATTTAATTATATATTCTATTTCTAGAAAATATCCACTTAAACCAATAGTAGGTAGCGAGATTATCTTAATCCAACTAGATACATACATGCATGCAATGATTGAAGTTGCAATTAAATATAATATGGTTGAACCTGGTATGAGGGCACAGGTTCCCTCTCAAATTAATCTTTCCCACACAATTTTTAGCATTATAGTATGTTATGCTTAACTGGATTTTGATAAATTAAAATGTCAAGGAATGCCTATAAAAGAGAGCAAATGTGTTGATGTTAAGCATCACATTCACTAGTTAAGAACACAGAAGTGAGCAAAGGATTTAAAGATGAATACAAGAGTTTTTGTTGTGGCTTGTTTGGCAGTGTTCTGTATCCTAGAGGTTTGTCAAGGAGGAGACCTCAGAAAGAAATTTTACAGGAAATCATGTCCTGATGCCGAGGAGATTGTAAGGACCAAAATCCAGACACATGTCTCTGCAAGGCCCGATTTGCCTGCCAAGTTGATTAGAATGCATTTTCATGACTGTTTTGTCAGGGTAAACATTCCTAGCTCTTTATGATCAACATTTACACCCTATGTTTGTCATTTCCTTGCAACGTGTTTTGGAGCTACGTACATAAATCATAATAACTGGAACAACATTTCAGGGTTGTGATGGCTCGGTTTTGCTGGACTCCACTGCCACCAACACTGCAGAGAAGGATGCCATACCCAATTTATCTTTGTCTGGCTTTGATGTCATAGATGACATTAAAGACGCATTGGAGACAAAATGCCCTGGAATTGTATCTTGTGCTGACACACTAGCATTGGCAGCTAGGGACGCTGTTTCTGTCAAAGTAATTAAGTTAATCATTACATGATTCTACGCTTGCAGATTATAAAAACAAATTTACTTCACAATCATATATAAATGCTACAGAATTTGCATGGTTTACGTATATTTTACTCAATGCATGTTGCTGATTCATAATATTTGCAGTTTAATCAGCCTACGTGGGAAGTGCTCACCGGTAGAAGAGATGGCACAGTATCCCTAAGTAGTGAAGCCCTAGCCAATCTGCCAGCACCTTTCTTCAACTTCACTCAGCTCAAACAAAGCTTTGCTAATAAAAAGCTTACTGTGCACGACCTGGTTGTGCTATCAGGTACATTTTATTTTTTATAAGTTCGTGCTAAACATATATGATAAACACTAAGAACATAACTTAGATGGAGTTCCTACTTCTAAAACTATTTTCACATCAGAATTGGAGTTTCAATTCATATAATAAGGGTTTACATCAGATGTCAACAAATAATACTAGATAAAATTTCAATTTAATAAAAAAATAATACTAAAAACACTTTAAGGAACTTTTGTTCAAAAGCTAATTGCAATGAAGGGGGCATCCAATTGAAACAACTAAACTAACCTCTTTGCAATGTATGTGTATATATAGGAGCACACACAATTGGGATAGGTCATTGCAACTTGTTCAGTAACAGACTTTTCAACTTCACTGGAAAAGGTGATCAAGATCCTTCTTTGGATCCCACTTATGCCAACTTTTTGAAGACAAAATGTCAGGGTCTGAGTGACACCACCACAACAGTAGAGATGGATCCAAACAGCTCAAACACCTTTGACAGTGACTATTACTCTATCCTTCTCCAGAACAAGGGTCTGTTCCAATCAGATGCAGCCCTTTTAACAACTAAGATTTCAAGAAACATTGTCAACGAATTGGTCAAACAAAACAAGTTCTTCACAGAGTTTGGGCAGTCAATGAAGAGAATGGGAGCCATTGAGGTCCTCACAGGTTCGGCTGGGGAAATTAGGAAGAAGTGCTCTGTTGTCAACTCTTAATTAAGACTTGTTTACTTGTTTTAATTTCCTATGTTTCTATTTCTACATTTTTTTTTGTCACAATTTAATGCGGGTTGGCAAGCCGTTAAATTCAAAATTTCTTTTGTTATATGCCTTCAAATTGGAGTGAGAAATTTTAAGAAAAAATAAAGTGATGTACTAATCTGTTGTTGCTTACAAATCATTATTAGTAAGTTGTTGATTTTTATAATAAAAATAATAATTTTTTTATTAATTGTGATGTGATATCTTTTTCTTTTGGTAAAGTTCTATAATTTTTTTTGGTAAAGATTGTGATGTGATATCTTATTAGTCGAGATTACATAACTATTAAATTCTTTACTTACTTTTACTTCAAATATGTTGTAAGTATTTTTTTTTTTTTTTTGTGAGAATAGAGAAAATAGTTGTAACTATTTACTTATGCTATATTAGTTAATATAAAATCTCTAAAATCCTTTCGAGTTGAGTTTGAGTGTGTATTGAACAAACTATGCATGATTTAATGTAGGATACAAGTCCAACAATAATCACCACAGCTAGCTATCAAAAACGGGTCGGGACATTGATCTAAAAAAAATTGAAATTAAGATAAATCTTTTTTCACATTAATTATCTGGAAGAAAAAAAAAAGAGAGACAAATTTGAATTGGTTAAACAAACTCTTTTAATTTTATTTTGTTTATACTCTAAAATAAATATGATTCCATACATCACTTTGGATCAATATTTATTTTCACATTAATCAAATATAAAAAGTATAATTAAAAAAAAATTCTATAAAAATATGCAAAGTGATTTTAGAAATATTAAAATAACTAAAAAATATTTTAACAATGTTTAAAAAACATTTTAAGAAAATATTTTGAATGTTAAGCATTTTTTTTAAAAGAACTACAACATAGTGCAAAATTTATTTAGAAAATATATATTTTTCTAAATGACAACTAACAAAGATTAATGGTAACAATACTTTTCAAAAAAAAAAAAATTCATCGGTCACCCAATTATATAAAAATTGAAATTAAGATAAGTAAATCCAGAAAGATCAATCTAATTCTAAATATATTGTTATATTTATTGCTTTGCTAAAAAAAATAATGGTAACCAAGTATATTTATCACTCAAATATATTAAAGTTGAAATTGAAATAAAGTTAAACAAATCTAAAAAATCAAATTAGAATCACTAAGATTGGCTAAGTTGGGATAATATACATAAAATCATGTATTTAAACTTTAATATTGTCATTATAATTTCAATTGATTAAAAAAAATTAAATCAAATTTATTTATTTTATATTTATTAAAAGTAAATTTAAAATTGACGATGAATGAAATAATATAATAAATATGTTTATTATAATAAAAAAAACTACTCAAATTACTTATTTAATTATTTTTCAATTTTTTAATTCTTAAAAAATTGAGAAATACAAATTTGTTTTTATAAAGATAATATCTTTTTAAAATGATAGAGTAAATGTTTTTTGACATGTATGGACAATTTTTTTTCTTTCAAAAACACATATAGAAATATAAAATGAGAAGAATATATGAAATTATTTTTTTTTCATCAATGAAAATTAGTATATGTATAAGTTAATTTGTAAAATATAATATTTTTTGTTATAATTGTAGAAGATAAAATAATATATGTGTAGAAGATAATATATGTTTGAGGTTGGGGTAATATGCACAAGGTTCTAAATTTGAACCATGGTACTATCATTGTAATTCTAATAGACAATAAATATCAAATCAAATCTATTTATTTTATATTTTTTAAAAGTAAATTCTAAATTGACGATAAATAAAATAATATAATAGATATTTTTATTATAATAAAAAAAAACTACTTACAATTATTTATTTAAATATTTTTAAAATTCTTAAAAAATTGAGAAAGATGAAGTGTTTCTTTTGATAAAGATAATATTTTTTTTAAAAAGGATAGAGTAAATGTTTTTGGCATGTTTGGACAATTTTGTTTTGCAAAAATACTTATATAAGCATAAAATGAGAAGAATATATGAAATTATTTTTTTCATAAAGTAAAATTAGTATATGTATAAGTTAATTTGTAGAATTTTTTTTTTGTTATAATTGTAAAAAATACTATTTTTGAGTAATTATAATATTGATACTTAATATTTATCATCGAAAATAATGATTAATCTTTATTAGGACTACGAACACATACAAAATAAATATTTTTCTTCGGACATAATCTATCCCATAAGGTGAATAGAAGATAAAGAGAACCTCAACAACATTATTTTTTATTTTTTATACAAAATTATCAATGACTTAAGATAATATTATATTATAATATAAATAAAATACAAGTTATATGGTAAAAAATATTTATTATAAGTTTTAATTATAATATAACTTGTGTATTTTAAAATATTTTTATTATAAATTTTACTTTAATAAAACAAAATTTTATCTTACTTTAATAATACTAGTTATATATTTAAAACTCATTGTTTAGTCCATAATTAGTAAACTCACTTTTAAAATTCATAATAATGAAATTATATGATAATACAGAATGATACTTAAAAAATATATTGAAATTTAATTTAAAAATAAAAGATAAAAAATATTATTAAAATACTTTGAAAAAAAGTTTAACTGAAAAATATCTTCTGAAAATTAATCTTATCTGGTATCAATTATTCTAAACTAGTATTTAAGCGTGTGTTGATTTCTATCCTATTTGTAATCTATATCTATAAAGAGGATAATATTTAAATATTTAAATCGTAAAAAAAAAAAAGAAGATAAAAACATAATCGTAAAATAAGAATGGCCCAAGCCCAAGAGGAGGCAAGTCCAGTATATATATAATAATAATAACCTCGTAAGACAAAACGGTGAAATTCCACTCTCCCACTTCCTCAGCCTCAGCCACTGTCACCAATAGTAATGAGCAATAGCAAGCATTCTTCTTCCTAAGCTTCTTTTCGTTCGCCGCAGCGTTTCCTTTTCCTTTTCCTTTTCTACTCCAACAAGCCATTCCCTTTTCTCCTTTCTTCTTCTTCTTATTATTATTATTATTAATAATTATTATAGAAACAAAGAAACAAACCCTGACGCAACGATGATGCTCCGAATCCGAAGCCGCGACGGCCTGGAGCGCGTGAGCATCGAAAACCCTCAGACCGCAACGGTCTCCGACCTGAAGCGGCAAATCGAAACGCAATTGGGAATCCCAATCGAGAAGCAAACCCTCTCCAGCAACCAGAACCTCCTCCTCGCCAAATCCCCCCAAGATCTCCTCCGATTCACCGACCTCTCCAACCCCGCCGGGCCCCTCTCCGCCCTCCCCCTCGCCCACGGCTCCATCCTCTTCCTCGCCTACGACGGCGAGCGCCGCGTCCCCGGCCCCGCCTTCAACCCCGCCGGCTCCTTCGGCCGCAAGATGACCATGGACGACCTCATCGCCAAGCAGATGCGCGTCACGCGCCAGGAGAATCCCCACTGCCAACTCGTCTCCTTCGACCGCGACTGCGCCAACGCCTTCCAGCACTACGTCAACGACACCCTCGCCTTCGCCGTCAAGCGCGGCGGCTTCATGTACGGCACCGTCTCCGACGACGGCAAGGTCGAGGTCGACTTCATCTACGAGCCTCCCCAGCAGGGCTCCGAGGACCTCCTCCTCCTCCTCCGAAACCCCGACGAGGAGAAGCTCGTCGATGCTATTGCCGTCGGCTTGGGGATGCGAAAAGTTGGCTTCATTTTCACGCAGACCATTAGCCAGGATAAGAAAGACTATACTTTGTCCAATAGAGAGGTGCTTCAGGCTGCCGAGTATCATGCTGAGAGTGGCTTGAAGGAGTGGGTTACTGCGGTGGTTAAGCTTGAGGTCAATGAGGACATGGTCGCCGATGTGCATTTTGAAGCGTTTCAGATGAGTGATGTGTGTGTTAAGTTGTTCAAGGAAGGCTGGTTCGAGACGGAGATAAAGGAGGATCATGATCCCAAGTTGTCAAAGATGAAGAAAGACGTCGTTGTTGGAGTTAAGGATACTAGGGAGGTTGACAATGATTTCTTCTTGGTTGTCGTCAAAATCTTTGATCATCAGGTATGATTTGTTGCTTTTGCTCTTTCTTTTATTTACCCCATGTCTCTTAGCAATTACCATGTTTTGCTGAATTCTGGTGCGCGTTTGTGGTACTTGTGTTCTGCCCCTAGGATGTAATTTAGTTCTGCTGCTTTCACTGAGATTCCCCATTTTAGGATGAGCATTGTTTTAGGATAAGCGTTCTCTCATTGACTGATGTTATGGCCAAAGTAGTATATTTAACTGGGGAGCAACTCTCGCCTTGCTAGCTAGCTTCATCAAGCTGAGTTAGGTCCTATCCCCAGATTCTAAACTTGGTTGCTTTCTACTTATATAGACTGTGTTGATCATATCAGGAGTTGATGTGGCATCTCCAAAATGTATCAAAAGAGTGTTTTTGATGAACTTTTGTTTTAGGATAAGCATCAAAATAGTTTGTTTGGCGAGTGGTATGAGGTTTTATCTTCTAAATTGATCATCGTTGTGCTTTCGTTATGATCATTGATATTTTGGAAATATGCGAACAAGTGCAGTTGATGCTATTGCTACCACAATTGGGGTTGCGGAAACCCCAAAACCTTGATGTTCCCGACTGTAATTGCGGTTGTGGACCATTTTTTAAAACTGATAATTTTTTTGAGGTTGACGTTTGAAAGGGGAATGAATGGAAAGGGAATATTGTAATAATTCTCCCATGTTTGCTGACTTGAGCATTTACGGGGATGGGCACCGTTTTAATCCCCTCCCGATTGGGTGATGAGCCTTGCTTTTCTTTTAAATAATCTTTATTGTTTTAGTTGCTTCAATAAGTTAAACTTTATGCCCGCTACCTCCTCTTTTCTTCCCCTATTATTGTTCAAAACATGGAATGGACAATCCTTTCCATTTCATCCAGTCTCGTTCCCTTCCTAAAACTTCCATAGATAGCATACTTGTGTTTGTGGGTTGCGTGATTGTCTCTTGCCAATTACTGTGTGGTGTCTGTCTGTATCCACCTCTTTCTCAACCATATTCAATGAAGCCCTAATGAAAATGAAGGTAAATACTACATGGACACATTTTCAAATATGTTCCAAGCTTATCCATGTCAGACATGTCTGACACTGGTAAGGCTGCCTTCCAGCCATTTTGGTGCTAAGGGTAAAGCAAGATCTGAGTGAGCTAAAATTAGCTGTTTGGATAATTGTATATAAGCAATTTAAAAAAGTTTCAAAGAACATTGAAGGGTTTTTTGATTTGCAAAATTGTATCATGCACCTGACTTTTATATAGATTCACTGTGCGTCTAATTTAATTTTGTTAATGATGAGGTAAATAGCTTTACACACATCACATAGTCCCTTCCCTTGACATGTCTAGTTAATTAGGTGTATATTGGGCATCTTTTTGCTTTAATAAACCAACATATTCTTATTCGTTATTTGTGTCTACAACACTTCTTATTATATACTGCAGTCATATTATGATGATAAGGTGTAAATTAATTATTAACACGTGCTTTTGTAGTTCCTTGTGGAGCATGGGGTAACCTTCAAATTCTTAAGTTAGACAATTGGATGTTTATTTTTGCAAATTCATGTTGAGACTTGAGACTAATATTGGGTACAAAAAAGTTCCTTGAGTTGCTAATGATGGTCATAAGCTTACAAGCAGTCTAACTAATATAATAGTTAGATTGATTGTAAGTTTTGAATTTCTGGCCATAAAAGAAGAGAATAGATGTATCAGCACAAGTTAATTCCCATCTTTTTGAGGATGCGCCTCATTAGATTGATAATTGGTTTCAGTTGATAGTACAATACTACAATCAGAGAACACCGAGTCAAAGTGGTTTTCTTCTCTTCCGTATATTGAGTATAATAATTTAAGGGGGCATGGTTTCAGTGGGGATTGATAATTTGATATGATCCAATTGTTGGGCTTGCCTACTATTAATTTTTTTTTACTGTTGTGTGTATGGGCTTAGTGTGTTCACATTATGATTACACAGATTTACATAACATAGTAGATTTCAGCTTGTGACAATAATCAATGGATCATCCCTGCAATTTAACTAAAAATTGATGAATAGGGGCTAGTTTAGTGCAAAATAACATTTCTTTATTCAAGCCAAAAGATATTTAAGTCAATGAAGGACTGTTTACCATAATGAGGGTTAGATCTGTTAATGATTTATTTATTGATCTGATATTTTGATGTGGTTGCTCATATTTTTAATCATTGATGATAATAAGATAAGATATTACTTAAAGGCTAAAGCTTTTTCTGCTTGCCATGCATGCAAACCTTAGCAATAAGATTCATCTGTTAGAGCTTGTAAATTATAATGTCATGGAATTTACATTTGTATTGTCACCAAAATGCAGGGTCCACTTACATCAACATTTCCCATTGAGAACCGAAACACTCAAGTAACTATGAAGGCGCTGAAGAATCATCTTGGACGGACAAAAAATCTTCCATTTGTGAAGCGAATTTCTGATTTTCATCTTCTTCTTGTGTTAGCGAGGGTTTTAGACCTGAATGCTGATGTTCCTGCATTGACGGAATGTGTGCAGACACAGACTCCCGTACCGGAAGGTTACCAGATCCTCATTGAGTCTATGGCAAACACTGCTTGATGATGTATGCAGGTTTTCTGGGCTCATTTATAATGGTGACATGAGAATTATGCACTCTACATTCAGGTCCTTTGCCGCAACATGGTGCATATTGCCCCCATAGCACTCACGGAATGTTTGTATGTTGGTAATTTGTACATTGCTTGTTTATAGCATTGCTGCGGAAGATCTTGGATCTATCATTTTACTGAAAAAGAGCAGATGTGGTTCACGTTTTAATGTTTAAATTAATTAGAGATAGCTCCTACCAGTAGTCACTATTTTAAGTGCGACAATGTTACAAATTATAGTATGAAAACAGTGTTTTAAATGCTTGTGTTCAAAGCTCACTGGGGTGGCTTTCCCAGGCACTGGGCGTGTAGCCGAATGTCAAGCTTGGCTATGACACTTTATTAATACTTATTCCTCATAAAGGTGTCAGGGCATGCATTGAAGTCTTGTTCAATTATCAAGTTTAGCATAAGAATTTGAGTTAATCACTTATATATTGCCTTGTCTATTATACTGAAAATGTATAAGTGATTAATTCTAAGAATTTAAGTTTTTATATCCTATGAATGTCAATGTTACCATAAGGTAAGTTATAGTAAGGACGAGGCTGGAATATAACAAGTAAATCAGTTCATCAATTAAAATCCAAGTGTGATAATCGTTATACATGTTTTGTTTTCATTGGAAAGTGGTATATACTAGACAGTGTTTTGGAAAATATTGTTCCCCGACATTCCAGTTTTTTTATAAAAAAAAAGTTGTATGTGTTTTTTAATAATCATGTCATTCATACAAACTATTTACTGTTAAAAGTAATAGTTAATTTTTGTCCGGATTGAATGCACATATTTTTCAATGAATATAGACTATTTCATATTTATGGTCATGATTTCAATCTCGACAACTTGAATAAGAGATATAAATTGTTATCATTTATTTTAATTGATGGTAAAAAAAAGTTGTATGTTTAAAATAATAATTAGAGTTTGTAAAAAACAAAACTGAAAAGTAATTTTATTTATTTTATGTATTTAAAAGTTATGTTTATTTTTTTAAATGAATGACCTATTAGATGATAATGATTATTATCGTTATTTTTATTGTTAAAATTATCATCATATTATTGGTATGAATTTTGTCAATTAATTATAGTTACTTAACTAGATGAATTTTAATAGAGTTTCAATTCCAAATCATGTATTTTTATACCGAAATTTGAACTCAATACTTTGTTTAAGGAGATTAACTTTAGTATCATTTAGATTAACGATTTGTTGGTTATTAAATTATTATTTTATATCGTCATTAATGTAACAATCTGGCTGATCACTACACGCGACACCGCACACTAGAAGCACCGAACAGAAAAGAACAAATGTATATATATAGAGTCTGGAATATACATATATATGATCCAATCTGAACAGGGTTAAAGTGTACAACAAAGTACATCATCAACTGCTACACCAAGTAGCTAAGCAACAAAAGACACAAAACATCCCAAGAGGATCCGCTCCAACTGTCAGCTACAGACCTATCCCTGCTCTGCTCCCATACATAGTATGATCATCACAGTCAAAACATCATGAAAACAACAAAGGGTAAGCTAGTGTAATTAAAAATTGACGTAAAAATATATGGTAGTATGAATAGCAACTATCAGCACACAAGTACAGCTCTTTCTACATTTTAGTAATTCAACAATAACGGCACCGCTCAGCGGCTATAACAGCACCACAATAGTGGCTAACAGCACCGACATAGCAGCTATAACAGCACCATAATAGTGGCTAACAGCACCGACATAGCGGCTATAACAGCACCACAATAGTGGCTAACGGCACCGACATGACGGTTATAACAACACCACAATAGTGGCTATCAACATTCAGCTCAGCAATAAACAACACAGCACAGCAACGCAATCTACAGTACAACTAAGTAGTACTCGGATCTCGGTCAGAAATAATACTGGAAGGCACCTCGTGCAACCGTACTATCTCCCTCACATACAACTGTGTCAGCTTCTCCAAGGACCACTTGATGTTGACAAGCAAGAAATGCGCACACTTGGTCAACCGGTCAACAATCACCCAGATAACATCACTATTCCTAGCTGACTTAGGCAACCCCACAATAAAATCCATAGTAATGTTATCCCATTTCCACTCGGGAATTTCAATCTGTTGCATCAACCCACTCGACTTATGATGCTCTACCTTCGCCTTCTGATAGGTCAGACAGGCCGCCACATACTCAGCTATCTCCCTCTTCATACCAGACCACCGGAAAGTCTTCTTGAGGTCTTGGTACATCTTAGTCATACCTGGGTGTATGCTAAGTCTGCTCTTGTGACCCTCCTCCAGCACAGCTCTCTTCAGCTTAGCATCCTGAGGTAGGCAAATTCTGCCATTGAACCTCAAGATTCCATCTTCTCCCATCTTAAAGCCTACAGCCTTCTCCGTACCCAGCATTCCAAGAAGCTTCATCAGCTCGGAGTCTTGCAACTGCTTAAGTCCAACCTGCCTCGAGAACTCATTAGTTATGGTAACCATCCCACAGCTAATGTGATCCTGAGCTAACTCCACACAGAGATTCAAATCTCTGAATTCCTCAACCAGCTCCAGCTCCTTCATCATCACACTTGACATGTGGATGGATTTCCTACTCAGTGCATCTGCCACTACATTGGCCTTGCCCGGATGATACATCAACTGAAAGTCATAATCCTTCAGAAACTCCATCCACCGTCTCTGCCTCATGTTCAGCTCATTCTGATCAAACAGATACTTCAGACTCTTATGATCATTGAAGACGCTGAACCGAGCACCATACAAATAATGCTTCCAGATCTTCAAGGCAAACACCACAATAGTGGCTAACGGCACCGATATGGCGGTTATAACAGCACCACAATAGTGGCTATCAACATTTAGCTCAGCAATAAACAACACAACACAGCAACACAATCTACAACACAGCTAAGTAGTACTCAACACAGCCTACTACTCACAAGTCAGCTCATCATTCTAGAGCACAACAATATTGTATAATAAAGCATATAAGATCATCAATAACAGCACAACATCATCCGCCTATTACCACTCAACATCACATTTTTTAGCAATAACAACTAGTTAGCACAACATAAACATCTAATTCAGTTTAGTTCAGTATAAAACAACCACTTTCAGCAAGTTCAGCAAGGTTAAATAACTAATAACTCATCAAGTCAACATCCTCATACGCGCCCGGCGCACTCATAGGTGCGCCCAGCGTGGCACATCCAGAGGCACCAGGGGGCCAGCGCGCCCGACGCAAACATGCTCGCGCCCGACATGCCTCAGTCAGAGAGCTCAAGGCTCTCTCGCGCCTGGCGCAATACTCAATTACGCCCAGCGCAAGCCCAAGCAGAGACTCTCAGGAGTCTCATGCGCCCGACGTAGCCTAACTCACGCCCAGCGTGGGTAAGGCAGAGACCTACCAAGGTCTCGCGCCCGGTGCAATTCGCATTGCGCCCAGCGCCCTCTTGGCAGAGACCCCCAAGGAGCCTCTGCACCTAGCGAATCCAAACGCGCGCCCAGCGCGGAACCAGAAACCCCCAAATCAAACCACCTACTGATAGCGCGCCCGACGTAGTCCAAGCCACGCCCGGTGTGGGCCATCCAGAGGCTCACATTCACAAGCTCGCCCGACGCACACACCTTTGCGCCCGGCGGGCTTGCCCAAATGAAGCCCCCAGGTGGTCACGCGCCTGGCGCGAAGAACTGCGCCCGGCGCGAAGAACCGCGCCCAGCGCGCAGCTCAGCAATAACCCACCAAGTTCGAAAATCTAGTCCAAAACCTGCTAAAACTTCCATTTCCAGCACATGCAGTCTAGCCAAAAGCCATTATTTCCATCAAAGATCAATAAAAATGATACATTTCCCACATGCAACCACAAAACAAGAATTAATCAAGAATTTCTTCAAAAACCCCAAAACCCAAAAACCCTTTTATTTCATCATTCTCAACCACAATCATCAAACTTCAGCAACCAAATAAGTTCCTAGAACTCAATTTCATCCAAAAACGACGAAAAACCTAGCTTCTCTTACCTCGGTACGAAAATCCGAGCTTCGGGACCACGGAGATCGGAGAAGAAGAAACTTGAAAGCGAACGGAGAAAGGAGAAAATCTTCAGCTAGCCCTGCCTAGGCTTGATCAACACCTTCAATTCAAGGTCACCACAAGGAAGGAAATCAGAAGCAAGAAGAAGGAGAAGGTGAGAGTGAATAAAGAGAAAATGAGAGTTAGAGTGAGTGAGGAAATGGAGTCGAGAAGGGAAAAGGAAAAAGGGGTCCTCACAATTAATATGAAGCAAATTTTAATTCTCACATGTTAAATTTCTCTTTTGTTTTTTCCTAATGATAACATGAAAGAAAAATCAGATGTGTTTGTTCATGTATGATGATATAAATAATATTTTGTGAAATTTTTGAATTATAATAAAATTTTTAGTATTAGAGATTAAATTACAAAAAATATCAAAAATAAATAAATAAGGGTCTAATTATAATTTTTTATAGTTTAAAATTATAATTGAAAAAAAAATAGAGATCAAGTCATGTATTAAACAAACCTAATTAAAATGATCGTGTGAGCCCTTTATTCTTCTTCACAAAATTATGCATGTATTGTTGCTTATGAACTACATAATTTTATTTGGTTAAATGAAAGTAGGCTATGTCAAAATAGGTGTGACAATGGAAAAATAGAAATGATGAAAATTGTTTCTATACATACATAGAATTAAATTTGCTAGCATTACACACTATCGAAAGTGTATTTATTTTTAAGATAAAAAGTTTTTTTGCATTTTGTCTATAAAGTTGTCAAAATGACTTATAGTCACGTATTAATGGGTTATTTTAAAATGTAATTAGTGGTTAAGATTACTCTCGAGACTAATTTGAGAGATATTTGTTTAATTCTTTTTGTGATATACCTTCATTCAAATGTCTTGATTTTTTTACATTGTTTTAGTCTAGAACCTATACAAAAATCGCCTGAACAAGTAAAATACCAATATTTATTCATATGATTTGGCTTTGGAGATGTGCAAAAGTTATAAAAAAAAAAAAAAAGTATGAAATTTTGGTATTTCAATGATATTGATTGGTGCTTATGTATCATTATTAACAACATCAAAAATTTATAATCCATTTTTTCTATATACAAAACAAAAAGGTAAGAAGAAAAAAGGACTCATTACTTATAACGTTGTTTAGTAATAAAAACAAGAGATTTGTCACTTTAAAAAATGAATAAAAAATAAATGATATAAATGATGTGATAAGTTAAATTACTGAGAAGACATAGTCATTACTTAACGAAAAAATTTTCTAACACTATACAAAACTTTTTTTTAGGTCAATTTTAAAAATTATGCAACCTTTTATTGCATTTATACACATGCCATGAACAATTATGTGTACAATGATATCACTATTCTATTCATCAATTAATTAAAAATTAAGTTATTTATTAATGTAAATTTAAAAGCTAATTAAATAAGTTAACTTAATTTTTATTAAACCAAGCTAAACAAAGTAATTAATTACAATAATACGTATATATATATATATATATATATATATATATATATATATATATATATATATATATATATATAAACTAATACGTATTAATGGTTTGGACCTTGGAGTTTGTGGTGTAAATTATGTTTAGATGGCGTGGTTTTGTGGTGGTAAATAATTGTTATTTGGCGGGAGATTTCTTACTCTTATTTGGAGTGACAGAACCCCAATTGTTGTTTCTCTATCCTCACGACTCCACCGTGAACTTGAAATCGTTGTGTTGCAGAAGCTCTACGCTATTAGCAGATGGAAGATCCAGCTCCACCCTCCGAAGCTTCCAATCGCCCTCGTGTTTGTTTCACTTCTCACACTTGCCACTAATCTTCCTTTGATTCGGCCTAATTTTTTGTTTCGCTTCTTTCAATTATGCAGAAGAGGGGCAGACCTCCTAAGCACGTCGCCAAGGAACCCGATGCCGACGCCGAGAACCGCGACAGGATCACTGAGCAAGCCGACCGAGAGAGTTCGCCCGACGATTCCGCCGAAGCGCGCCCGAAATCCAAGCGAAGTCGTGCTTCCGAAGGAACCTCAAGCGTCGCGTACAACGTCTCTGGTCAAACCTTGATTGGTAAACTTAACACTCTGCTACTTTCCCTGCTGCTCAAATTTCTAGGGTTCAGGTTTTTAACTTACATCGTTGTGTTTTTATATTTTATTTTTTTACCATTTTCGTTAATACCGTGATTCCCGAAATTATGCGTGTTTTTTAATGTAGTGGATTTGTATGTGTATTTACTTTTTAGGTATGTAGATTTTGATTGAGGTTGTAGATTTTCTTGTATGATTTTCTGTAGATGCAATCAAAGGTAATGGCAAGTCTATTCCTCATGTGGTCAAGTTGTGGATTGAACGCTACGAAGAGGATCCGAAAGCTGCAATGGTTGATCTCTTGACAATGCTGTTTGAGGTAATATAGAATTCTCAAGCAGCTACAATGTTTAAAGGACCACTAGCGATAGACAATTTAGTTTCATTTATTAATCAAGGGCGAAAAGTAGATTTGGTAAAAACTTGGAAACACTGTTATTTCATCAATGCCAAAAAAATAGCATGTGGAACAGGTGCGGGAAGGAAGGGCGGGACGAGGCAAGTAGCCAATCCCTTGCTGGTATTGATTGATTCATGAATTCTGATGGATAGTGACAAATATGAAATTTTAAATGGTGTAGGCATGTGGAGCCAAGTATTGCGATAAAAGTGCATCGATGCTAAAAAAAATACATATTGATTTATTTATGAACTCTGATGGGTAGTGACAAAAAAGGAATTTTAAATTGTGTAGGCATGTGGAGCCAAGTATTGTGATAAAAGTGATCTTGTGGACGAGACTGATGTTGATGATGTTGTAGTTGCTCTTGTCAATTGTGCTAAAAGGGTATACAACTTGTTCTCTCTCTTTGTCTCTCTCTCTCTCTTTTGTTTCCTGTTAGTGTTTATCATTTTTTTTTAAAATTCTAATTTCTTATCAGTGATAATGCTGATAATATGCCGTTACTAAGTCTTTGGCCTCCTGTCTTGTGATTTAATGATCAAATTATGAGTTAGATGTGAACATTTATCCTTGCGTTTTCTACCTTTGATATTTTAGGGTGAAGTTGAAGACTATCAAAATTCCAAAAAGAAAGAGATTAAAAACTTCAAAGAGAATCTAGAAGCATTCTGGGATAATTTGGTTCGCCAATGTCAGCATGGCCCATTGTTTGATCAAGTTTTATTTGACAAGTGCATGGACTATATCATTGCACTCTCATGGTTAGTATGACTACCTAAAACTTCAGATTTTAGGATAATTTATATATGCAATGACTTATGTGGTGCTGTACTCATGTAGCACCCCTCCAAGAGTTTACCGTCAAGTTGCATCCTTGATGGGTCTTAGGCTGGTCACATCATACATAACTGTTGCTAATATGCTCGGTGCTCAAAGAGAGACTACTCGTAGACAGTTGGATGCTGAGAAAAAGAAAAGAACCGAGGGGCCTCGGGTGGAGTCACTAAATAAAAGGTTTTCTGAAACTCATGAAAGAATAACATTGTTGGAGGAGATGATGCGCAAGATATTTACTGGGTAGGAGGAGTTTGCTAAACTAAGAAACTATTTTTTTAAAAGGAAAAGAAAGCAACGTTTTGAGTATTGTATTTGATGTGACTGTATATCTAACCTGCCTATTTAATGTTTTTTTGAAGGTTATTTGTGCATCGCTACAGAGACATTGACCCAAATATTAGAATGTCATGTATTGAATCATTGGGTGCCTGGATCCTGTCATACCCATCACTTTTCCTGCAGGATTTGTACTTGAAATATCTTGGATGGACATTGAACGACAAAGTAATGAATAGGTTTTAAAGTTCTAATGATGCAACTTTTAATTGTTCATGTACTATATGACTTACTGCCTTTCTTTAACTTTTACCCACACCCTCCAATTTGTAGAATGCTGGTGTAAGAAAGGCTTCTATAAATGCTCTGCAAAATCTTTATGAGGTGGACGATAATGTACCAACACTTGGTTTATTTACCGAAAGATTTTCTGTCCGGATGATTGAACTTGCTGATGACATTGATGTTTCTGTGGCTGTTCATGCCATAGGTCTTGTTAAGCAACTACTAAGGTCTGAATTTCAAACCTTTTTCATTGATTTATATCCTGTTTACTGGTAAGTTTTTATGCAACAGAATGTAAATAGAAAATTGATTTATTGCTTCACTACAGACATCAACTTATTCCTGAAGATGACTTGGGTCCTTTGTATGATTTGTTGATTGATGACCCCCCAGAAATTAGGCATGCCATTGGAGGACTAGTGTATGATCACTTGATTGCTCAAAAATTTAATAGCTTCCAATCAGGATCAAAAGGTCTGAAGTCGACTATCCATGAGAATTTTCACTTTAAATTGGATACCATTATTTTGACAAATACAATCATGTGATGAAGACAATTTCTTTTCCAGATGAACCTGGTAATACATCTGAGGTCCATCTGAAGAGAATGTTGCGAATTCTGGAGGAGTTCCCACAAGATCCAATTTTGAGTATTTATGTAATTGATGATGTGTGGGAGTACATGACTGCTATAAAGGTATGTGTATGTAATCCTTGTTAATAATAGGATTCAGGAAGGATAGGAACATAGTGATGCCTTTTCTTTATGACCATCATCTCTTTTGTTTGATTGGTTACTCATGTATATTAGTGGATTGAATATTCCAATCCTAGGAAGTGCTTTTGATTGGAGAGAGGAATACAATGGATGGGGATAGAAGGATAAAAATAGGCTACATATTAAGATTAGAGACATCACAGCAGGGGATCGAGAAGTGAGGAAGGTAGAATCCCATCGGAGAAAAGGTTTAAGAGCAAAGAGAGGGAGAAAGGGAAGTGGGGCAAGAAATTGAAGGAAGGTATTATTGGGCCCTCTAAGGCAGGGATGTTGGAAAAATATCTGAGGGCGTTTATATCTTTATTTTCTGTTTTTCAGTGTAGTAAAGAGGAACTTTCCCTATTATAAGGAGCTATACACCATTATTTCTGATTAGTAAACTTCAGTTAGGTTTGTTGCTTGGGTGTAAACTTTTTGTTTGAGTAATATCATTATTGCATTATAGAATTTTTTAGAGTGGTATCCGTATTGCATAATCTGTTTCCTTATAGAATGATTTAGAGTGGTATCCATATTTCATAATGTTTACTTGTCTGTTTAGAATTATTAGTCTAATAAGTATGGATTTGTGTTATATATTTTGTATCACATTGCATCAAATCAAATCAAATTAATATCAGATTTCAAATAATTTAGCGTCTGTTCTCTACCTAAAATACCATAATTTAAACCCCTCAAACAATTGAATGGCCTTTACCACATAGTTTTCAATTGTTCACAATAGCACTGTGATCACAATTGAGCAGCACCTTGCTGCCCCTCCAATGGCCGTCACATTGTGCCTGGCCACTGTGGCCTTTGTGGTATTTTTCTTGGTGAATTGTGGGTGGAAGTGTGTTTCTTGTTAATCTCTTCATGTTTTTTGCCCTATATCATCTGCACCGTGTTCTTGCTTCTGTTTTTCACTTTTGCAACACCTTTCTGCTTCCTCATTCTCTTCAACCTCTGTTTTGCAACTTTTGGTGAGACAAAATGGTTGGGCGAGGAGGTGTCTGCTGATGGGAGAAAAAGGCTAGGGTTTTTTGTTTTATGGATGAGAGAGGATGATGGCTTTTGGGAGAAACAAGAAAGAGACTTGGGTTTTTTAGTTTGTTGGGTGAGAAGTGTTGGGCTTGCCCCCAAAATTGGGCTGCTCTCCACCCCAAGTATTCCTAAAATTGGGGAGTTTTAAAATTTAAAAATATTAATACATAATTATATATTATATAATAGAGACAAAAATAGAACATAATATATAACTATATAAGAATATACATATAAATAGAAAATATTATAATTAAATAAAATTAATATATATATATATATATATATATATATATATATATATATTAATAAGATATTATGCCAATGATCAGCACCTAAAATTGTTTCAGTCATATTTTCAACATGTACAGATTAATATTTAGTGGTTTCTTGATGGTAATCAATATTTTTTTATTTTTGCAGGATTGGAAGTGCATTATATCCATGCTCCTTGATGAAAATTCATCAGTTGAGCTCTCTGACAGTGATGCAACAAACTTGGTGCGGCTCCTGTGTGCATCTGTGAGAAAGGCCGTGGGAGAGAGGATTGTCCCTGCTACGGACAACAGAAAGCAATACTACAACAAGGCCCAGAAAGTTTGTGTCATCTTGACTTTTCAAGTTTTTGAATCCAAGTATCTAATGTCTGATTTTTTTAAATCCAGCACCCAATGATTTAGTTTTTTATTTTTACTGGTGTTTGATGTGTGTGTTGCACATGATGTTTAATGTTTATTTGAACAAAGTAAAAGTTTCAGAAAACCATGCTTTCATATATACCATACATAATTTTCTTCTTGCTGTCATTTATATATTTATTGGATTTTTTTTTGTCAGCTGTATTTTCGAAGTACATATTTCTGATTACTTCGGGCATTTGTAGTTAAATTGTTTGAGTATCAAACATTATGTTTGCTGGATCCTTGATAAGTAACAATTCTACGAGTACTATTTGTAAATGTTAGTTGTGATAGAAGGTTTGTTTATTGTTTGTAAATCTCTTTTCTTCCATTTGATGACAGGAAATATTTGAAAATAACAAACAGGATATAACTGTTGCCATGATGAACAGTTACCCATTACTCTTGCGTAAGTTCATTTCAGATAAAGCAAAAGTGTCATCACTGGTTGAGATTGTTTTGTATATGAACCTTGAATATTATTCCTTGAAAAGGCAGGAGCAGGTTGGTAAATTTTTCTTCTAGGTTGTTTAAGACTGTTAATGTTGTTTCTGGAAAACTGATTAGTGTTTGCTTTTCAGAATTTCAAAAATTTACTGCAGCTCATAAAAGAAGCATTTTTTAAGCATGGTGACAAGGACCCTCTGAGGGCTTGTGTGAAGGCAATTGATTTTTGTTGCTTAGAAAGTCAAGGGGAATTGCAAGATTTTGCTCGGAATAAATTAAAGGAACTTGAGGATGAAATTATTGTTAAGCTGAAATCTGCAATTAAAGAAGTAGTGGTATGGTCTATGCAACTTAAATGTCATATTTACTGTTACTTTTGGTTCTCATAAGAGAAACTTAACATATAGTGAGATGACAATGCAGGATGGTGGTGATGAATATTCTCTTCTTGTAAACTTGAAGAGGTTGTATGAACTCCAACTGAAAAGATGTGTGCCTATCAGTAGCCTATATGAAGACATTGTCATGGTGCTACGGGATTTTAGGAATATGGAGGATGAGGTGTGTAAGTGGTTGCTCACAACAACATTATGTTTTCCATGACATTGTTTCCAGTGTTTCATTATTAATTTTTTGCTTATTCCCATTCAGGTTGTTGGTTTCCTGCTTCTTAACATGTATTTGCATCTAGCTTGGGGTCTACAGACTATAGTAAATGAAGAAGCTATTTCTGGAGAATCCTTAACTTCTCTTTTGTCCAAGCGTGATACTTTGTTACAAGAACTTGAATACTTTCTCAACTTGGCTGCTAACAATAAGGAAGGGACTAAACATGGAAGTGAACTTGCATGCAGAGTAAGAGAGCTCTGAATTGTTTACCTTTTTCTTTCTCTAGTATATGTCATGTCTCAATTCTCCAGATTTGGTCTGATGAATATTTTATTGCTTGAAGGTATGCATTATACTTGCAGAAACGTGGTTTTTATTTAGGACAACAAATTTCAGCAAGACAAAGCTAGAAAGATTAGGATATAGGCCAGACGCAAATATGCTTCAGAAGTACTGGGAACTTTGTCAACAACAGCTTAATATTTCAGGTGACCACTGACAGATGTGCTAAAGATGATGAGCTAGTACTGAAATTCATCTTATGTTTCATGATTAAACTGAAACAAATTACACAATGTCAATTTTTGTTGTCTATTGTCTTTAAGTTGAACATGGTGTTTGAAGTTTATATTGCTTGTCAAAGTTGGTGTTAATACGATTAGATATTCTCATTGATGTATCCTTTATCCTTCATATATATATATTGTGTAGTGTGTACCCTTGTTTTTAGTGATAGAAGTCTGTTTTGCTTGTCTATGAATTTTCAGATGAGGCAGAAGAAGAAGATGCTAATGAAGAGTATGCTGTGGAGACAAATAGAGATGCTGTGATGATTGCTGCTGCAAAGCTGATCGTGAATGATATAGTTCCGAAGGTGGTCTATTATTTTGTTTCTGAAAAGTTATGATTATTGGCATTATCTCTAGGAAAAATTATTTTAGTTGCTTCTGAAATTTATCATGTTAAACTTTGGATATTCCTGATGCAGGAGTATCTTGCTTCTGAGATTATTTCTCATTATGTGATGCATGGGACAAGTGTGGCTGAGATTGTAAAGCATCTGATCACAGTTCTGAAGAAAAAAAATGATTTGGCTCACATTTTTCTGGAAGCACTTAAAAGTGTAAGTCCTTTGAAGTAGTTTTATAATTGATGTTCCTCAATGCTGGCTTATATATGTGTGGTAGATGAAGTTGGGTTTTCTTTTGTCTTTATGAGGATACCAGTACCTTTAGCAACAATAAACAGTCAATTTTTAGTCATGTGTCCTGTTTGATTTAAATATAAATGCAAAAGCAATTTGCTATATTTTATATTTAAATTGATCCATGAAACTAAATATTGTCATCTAATTGCTAAGGGGTCAACTTCTTAATAAAAAGCAAGGGTACTGGAGTGGAGAAAGAAAAAGAATATTATATTTCAGAGTGGTTCAAATTCCAAACCCTTAAATTTTGCACTTTTAGCTTGGGTCAATGTTGACAAAGTTCAATACAGGGTCCACTTCTTGCCTAGAATACGCAGTGCTACTGTGCTTCTTTCTTGGCAGTGCTTTATGGATAAAGCATTTTTGTTTGTATTGGTAGGAAATGAGGGTCTTTGTTTCCACTATCTTCTGCCTCAGGAAGATTACCATATTTGTATTTCACTGTCCTGTCCCCTCTTCTATAGTTCTATTCTTCACCAGTTTATTTTGGCAGGCATACCACAGGCATCCTGTCAAAATCTCTCGAAATGAGGATGTTTCTTCAGAGAAAAGATGTAAAGATCTGGGCGATCTGGCTGCTAAGCTTTCTGGAACATTTATTGGTGCTGCTCGGGTCAAACACAGGCCTGACATTTTAAAAATTGTCAGAGATGGTATTGAATATGCTTTTCTAGATGCTCCAAAACAATTGTCATTTCTGGAAGCAGCAGTACTTCCTTTTGTGTTAAAGCTCCCTGCGGCAGATATATCAGAAATGTAAGAGTTTGTTTCTCATTTTGTTGGTGTTATTTGGAACCATTTGCAGCAATAAACATTTTAATGCATCTTCTTTATGAATAGTATGAAGGATGTTCAACAGCGAAAAGGAAATGTCAATACAGAGGAAAATCCTAGTGGCTGGCGACCCTACTACACATTTATTAACAACTTAGAAGAAAAATTTGCAAAGAATGAGGGATTTCAAGGTAATTTATGCATGTATTTTCCATTCTTAGTTTTGTATCATATAGCCAAATGCTTTTTATCATAAAGCAACAACTGATTAGATCTAACTGAAACATAATATATAAAATGGTTAGTATTTGTTTTATGCATTTTGGAAAAGTTCATTTTGGATCCAACGTGCTAGGCTTGGCTTTGCTGACTTGATCATCTACTGTTTTTCTCTTGGTTGATATTCTTGTGTTCTTACGCTTCTCTTTTTACAAATGCACTGGGAAGTTATGTTGTATGTCTGCTGCCTTATCATTTGCTGGACATTTGGTTCATGCGGGATATATCCCCTCGCATGGATTGTGTCAAAATACAACTTGTATTATTACGTATAGTCATAGTGGTATACTAGAATCCCAAATTTGGTGGATGGCATGACCGTGAACTTAGCTTGGACATATTAAAGTAAATACTTACCAAGTGGCATTTTAATTTGGTGTAAGTGAGAACGTATTTCGTTTCTTTGATCAATAATCATGGGCTGGTTTGCACCCTGTGTTAAAGGTGCTCTTAACTGAAAAATGGTAAAAGAATCGAGAAAGTCTGATTTATTCATTAGGGGACGCTCAATGGTGTATGAACAGTGCATAATTTGATTTCTGTGGCAAATAAGATAGCTGTTAATGTATGTATTAATGTAAATAGGCAGGGTTATAGATAAGTAAATTTGGTTGGCAATAGTGAGGATAAATTAAAGTTTAGGTTCTATTGGATGTTTAATGGTGGCTTTGCCATTGTCATAGCATACTGGCAGTGAAATTGAATATCATGTGCAGGTAGTGGGTATATTAGTTTATTAATAACTTCAAATATTATTTGGCCTATTAATTTATGTTGCGTTGCTCTAGTAGGTTTTGTCTGCTGTTAAATTTGCTGTTTATCAAAGCTGTTTGCATTTGCAATTGTAAATCCCTAGGTTTTTCCTGTTCATTTCTTGTTAACTAAAGTTTCTCTAGTTCTGTAGTAGTGTCTCAGTTTCAATGACTTGACAATTGCTTATGTCTGTTATTGTATATATCCTTTAGATTATCAAGATAGAATAGTACTTTAGTTTTGACTGCTTTCTTGAGCACTATGGTTCATGTGAACTAAAAGTTTACATTAGCACGCACCTTCTTCTGCTACAATTTATATTATTCTCAATTTTAGTTATATTTAAATTTAAATTATATCAAAGACCTTTTCTTTTCTTTGCGTGTTACATGATGTAACTAAGATGACAAGGACGGATTACTATGTTTGGTAAAGGTTTTTTTAATGAAATAATCAACCTTTTAAAATTCTCTTAAGAATCTTTTAATTAACTTTTTCGGGCCCAAATTGATTAATACCAAACACAATCAACATAATGACTGGCTGAGATGATCATTTTCAGATGAGAAAGAAGGGGTTTCTGTTAGGCGTAGGGGCCGTCCTCGTAAAAGGCAAAACATACCAGGAAAGAAGCTTTTTGATGAGCAGAGTTCAAGTGAAGACGAGGATTCCATTAGTGCGTATGAACATGATGAAGGGAGAAGACTAGAGGAGGACGATGAAGATGCTCCATTGATACATTCAATCAGATCATCATCCAAGTTAAGGTCGCTGGGAGTTTCTAGGGAGGAAAGCCAAGTTCAGACAAAGACTGGGAATTCTGTGAGAGCTACAGATACTTTATCTGCTTCTAGAACCTCAGGTATATTGCATTAGCAAATCAAGATTTGAATATCAGTCTTGCTGCTAAATACCGAGTTGAAGACGTTCAGAGCATTTTAAAGCAAATTTTCATGTCTGACTTTTCAAATGAAATTTGCTTTTCCTGCCAAGGTAATTGAGATATAATTCAATATCATTGAAGTGCATGCTTGATAGTTGATATTTTCGCCTATTTTTAAATTTCAAATTAGTCATTTTGTGGTGTACTTGCTTCCTAATGCCCCGACTTCTCTTTCTCGTTTAATGTTTTAAATAACTTGTCTTGGAAATTTTATTAGTAATTCAATCTTGTTTTCTTGAGCTTTTCTGACCGAGGATGCAATTTATTTGGAGATTTTACATCTATAATTTTCTCCTCTGAAACAAGAGACAACTAATTGTAGCTGTTATCTTATGCTGCTTTGATATTATTTTTTTCGTGGTTAATGTTGCCTCTTGTTCATGTATGGTGAATGTTTGGTTCCAAAAAAATATATAATTTAGTTATTTTTACCCTCATTTCTCACCCATAATGGTTGTTTTCCCCACTAACTTCTGTCCCTTGGTCTTTAATTGTGCAGGGGCATCAAGCTAGTCTTCCCCAGTTGTAGTTTACTATTATATGTTGGCAATTTCTTTGACAAATATTAATTACTAGACTTTGTAAGATTAGTTTTACTTGTTTATAATTCAACTTGCTGAATGTTTATGGAGCTTGTTCTAATCAAGGTTGACGGCCTTACTGCTGTAAAGGAATTAGTACAGTGCCATGCCTCTTGACGGCCAATCTGAACTGAGAAGTTAGCGTGACATTATCTTCTGATTTTAAATATAACCATGGTTGTCAACGTTTGTCCGACGTAATTGCCCATCTTTTTTTTTAAGTGTTAGTAATTATTATGTTATGTTGAGTGATTTGAATACACTCTACCTTGTCACTCCAGCTTTTATGCCCCTCCCCCAGATCATCGGACTATTTTTTCACTCCTCATAATAACCCATCGTGAGCAATATAAATCATAGAATGGAATGGAATTACGTTATTTTGAAAATATAGGAAGTTTTGGACTTATTCCCTGCAAATGAAAATCATAATTTCACAAGATATTTTAAAATGATCAAATTAAAATTTTTTTAGAAAATAAATTTAAACAATTCAACTATTAAATTACATGATATTATATTATAGTTGTATATACCAAAATTCTTATAATTTAGAAAATTTTAAATTGTATCTAATAATAAATATTTATATATATTTTAAATCTAATTTATCTTAAAAATAAAATGTTAATTATTGAATAATTAAATCATTGTCATGTTAGTCACTTCTACATCTAGAGGTGACAAAAAAAAAACTTATATTCAGATAAAGTTCATCGGAATTTTAAATGGATAATTAAACTTATATTTGTTTAATACTAGAGCGAGGACAAATAGAAAAATACTTATCTATGTTTTTAAAAATATTAAAAATATTTTTAATTATAATAATATATTTTAATTAAATTTATTTTTATATTAAATATGTGTCATAATTATGTATTTTAGTATACATATATGTTACAAAATTATTTTTAATATAAATTTGCATTTTAAAATAATTTAATTTAATTTTTATTTTATTTCTTATCTTTTTATTTAAAACTTTACATTTTCTTAAATATATACAGACACCTATAAATATTCATAATTAAATAAAATTTTCATAAATATCTGATAATTACTATTCACCCCACCCTGTCTATGATCATCGGAAAAACCACCGGTGCACCACCCTCATTGTTTTTATTACTTTGTTATTGATACCTGCTGCTGATGTCCAACAGGTGATGACTTCAAATGAGAGAATGAATATGCAAAAATAACTCGAAAGAATATGTTTTAAAAAAAAAAGGTGCAACCGTTAAATTTTTAATATATATATATATATATATTTTACCATCACTCATTTTCCATTTTTTTAATTTTCAATTAATTGGATAAAATTAAGTGTTCACAATATTTAAAATGTTATAGATTATAAATTTTTGAGGGCGGGGTGAACAAGTAGCTTTTTTTTGGACTTTTTAATAATTTATTACTTGGTCGTAAATTAAGTGTGTAAAATAAAAAAGAGAGATTAAAATTGAAGTATATTTAAAAAATAAAAATCAATATCAACTCAGACTTTGAACATAACAAATAATTAATTATCTATTCAAAATCCAAACTCCGCATTAAAAAAAAAAAACCAAAATAATTTTAAGAAATGAAGAGAAGTGACAGAAAAATAAAATAAAACACAGGTGTGAGATGGGCTACTCGAGGCCCATTAACGAAAAGCCCGTTAGAATAAGCAAAACCCTAGGGATCCCAACTATAAAATGATTGCGAATAAGTCTTTGAAAGGTGTTAGCTCCTTCCTTCCACCGAAAGGCGAGCGCAGAGTGAGAGAGTGAAACCCTAGGTTTTAGAAAATGCCGGCTGGTCACGGTTTGAGATCTCGCACGAGAGACTCCTTCTCTCGTCCCTTCAGGAAGAAGGGTACCATCGCCCTCACCACCTACCTCCGAACCTACCACATCGGCGACTACGTTGACATCAAGGTTAACGGCGCCGTCCACAAGGGCATGCCTCATAAGTTCTACCATGGCCGCACCGGTCGCGTCTGGAACGTCACCAAGCGCGCCATTGGCGTCGAGGTCAACAAGCAGGTATATCATTACCCTAACACCTAACACAACACTATTCTCGTCCTGTTCAATTAGGTTATTATCATTTTCATTAACAATTATATGTATGCGCTTGATTGCTGTTCGTTTTGTTGTTACATTTATTTGTCTATATTGATGTCAATTTCAAGGTTCAGATGTGTTTTCGGTGTTAGCCAACACGCGTGGTTGTTCTGGTAGCATTTTCGGGATTAGGTTTTAGGCTGAGCCATTAATTTTAGTTTCTAGGGTTTTAACTCTGGTTGGAGGATCGGTCTAATTGAAATACTGTGTGTGGTGTTCAGGTTGGGAATAGGATTATCAGGAAGAGGATTCACGTGCGTGTTGAGCATGTGATGCCTTCACGGTGCACTGAGGAGTTCAGGTTGAGGAAGATTAAGAATGACCAACTCAAGGCTGAGGCTAAGGCCAAGGGTGAGAAGATCAGCACCAAGAGGCAGCCCGAGGGTCCTAAACCCGGGTTCATGGTTGAAGGTGCTACCTTGGAGACTGTTACTCCCATTCCTTATGATGTTGTTAATGACCTCAAGGGAGGTTACTAGAGTGGTCTTGTTGTTTGTTGGTTTTTGCTTAGTATTTTTGTTTGGATTTTAGTCCTTTTTTTTTATTGGAACAGCTTTATAATTTATCGTGAAAACATTCAGACTCTCTAAGTTTTGTCTTGGTTGATTCTCTAAATACAAGGATATGTTTCAATTTTGCTCTTCCTCAAAGTGCTTTACTGGATTATTCCTGCTTATGCTTGCTTGATATGTGAATACTGCTTTTCATGTAAGCACGAGGTCAATTAGCGTTGCGCGTGTAAGGATGTTGAATGAGAGGTTCGATGTAGGTTATGACCAAGGTAGCGATACTTGGTTTATTGATATATATGTTTAAGATGTTTCGCATTTGGTTCCCAAGGTACAAGGTATTTGGCACATCTAAGGAGGTTAATGAGAGAGCGAATTTGAGCAAGTTTTGTTCTTTGGCATTTTTATAGGGTTGTTTTGCGTACAATGTCATATCGATTAAATCATTTGAAAGAACCTGGCTGGACAATTGACGCATTGACGCATGTATTAACCAATTCATTTGGGGATAACTATCTCAGCGCTGGCTCTACATAGTTTTATTTTCATTACATTTTTATGCCTATTAAATTAATGTAGGCACTCGCTTGAGTGTAGATGATTTCGTTTCCTCATTATTAATTAATGTCATTCTTTATGAGATGCCATGATAATCACTCTTTAAAATATATGATCGCTGCCTTCATCCCTTGTATGGATTTGAAGGTTAAGTGGAAAATAAACATTTTGGATACCTTCACCCCTTGAAAATATTAAATTATATAGTGTTAAGTTTTTACGAACATGGATTATTCTAGTCATTTGTTTGATTATGGAGTTCTATAATTGCATATTTTAGAGACTGTTTTTAAAGTATATTCAGTTGAGTAAACTTTAGTAGTAAATTGAGTGTTTACAGTTGATGTGAGCTACAAGCTTTTTTTATCTGCTAATTATTTGAAGTTTATATTCGAGAAAGGAAATCCGTTGGCGCGAGTTAACTCCTTCAAAATCGATTAGTTTCTGTATGATCAAATAAGTCAATAAATTAGAAACAGCATTCTTTGGGCGCTCCTTGAAAATCGTTATGTATGTGTCTGTGTGCTCAATATTTAAGTAATTAGAAACAATATTCTTTGGGCCTTGAATTTTTCATTATTATTACCATTGGGCCATTCTATGTGTAAAAAAATTGCCCTTTGCTGATAATACCGAGTCACTGAGTTGTAAGAGGTTAAATTAGACGTTTAAAGGTAATGTAGATCGTATTGCTGTACTGTCGCTCATATTAGTCTCCCAAGTAATGTTTATATTTGTGATTTCTGAATGTGTTTTGCCATGTTTTGTTTTGTACATTGCCGTCGCACGAAGTCTAATTTGATAAATAAATAAATAAAAAAGCGTAATTTTTTTTATCATTATTATTTTTACAAGAAAAAGACTTGTATCATGTCATTTGTAACAATACCTTGAATGTAGAGGAAATATTCAAAAACATAGTGACCAACATGAAATTTATTTTTTCACTCAAAATAATTAATGTTGTCCTTTAGTGGGAAAAAATCTTCCTGATATCGAGCTTTTTGCGCATCACCAAAACCCTTCGGTCGGATGAAACTTGTGAGCCTACCGCATTGCACGGTTTACAATTTGATGAAGAGTAAATAATGAATGAAGGATAGTGAGTTTTTTTTTTTTTAATAATCTTCGTAAGAGTTATAATTATGATAATTTTTAATTGATTGATAATGTAAAAATATTTCAACAGAAATTAAACTCTTGAATGAATTTACTTTGGAATTTCATAAAAAGTAATTGAGTGAATACAAAGGAAAGAATAAGTGCTGGAGGAAAACACTTTGTGACAAGCCCTACAGAAAGCAGAGTAGTGTTATTAGATGCTTTGATTGGTTAATACTCTTCAAGTAAAATTGTGTTACGGATACAGACGTGGCAAACAAAGCATGGGGCAGATGGTGTTTCAACCTTCTGCATCACTCCTTTCCTATTCTTGGTAACAGCTGTCGGTTTTAAAGATCCTGGTTTTGCTTTTTGGTTTTTGACTGAACTAAACTTGACCATCCTTTGTATATACCCGTCTCTCACTCACCTTAAATATCAATCTACTCCCCTTCCCCACTTCTCACTCCTTCTAACAACACCTTGAGACAAGTGAAGACGACCAGATGCATGTAGGAAACATGAAAACACCTTTCACCCTCTCCCATCTCCTGCTACTGCTTATTTTTTCTGGTATTTTATTTTTCAACTTCCTTTCTCTTTCTCTTACTATATCAACACTACATAATCTCTATGTTCATATGTCTCAATGCCTCCCTCCTTAGTCTCAAAGTGCATGTGGATTATTTCTTCGTTTTCTTCCATTTATTTTTCCGTTCTTATTCTAATAGTGAAAGTTCATTGGGCAGCTGGATTAGCCTCTGAGTTTGTAGTGCGAGGGCGTGCTCATGGGGTGAAGATCCCAGAACATTGGTGCCACAAGCTGATCCATTTAAGCAATTGTGAGTTGCAGAAATGTTTTCAAGAGTGCTCTAAAGAACCATATGGCATTGGAGAATGCAAGGACTCTACTTGCTTCTGCACATACTATTGCAAAGATCCTCCCTTATAATTTCTTCTTCTTTTTTCTCTTCCACGTGCTTTTGTGCTTCTTATCTGTGCCTTACAAATAGCAATTACTATAATATAATATACACGAGTCGTCAAATAACATCTTATACCGAGTTTATTAATAATTTGACCCCAAAAGTAACGCAATTAAATGATTTTCACTGACATGGGGTTAAAGTTTCATCAAATCTACACATTCAGAAAGCACACCTGGTATATTAACCGTGACTGAACAACATCTAGCATTGCCAATTAGATTAATCTCTCGTAATCATGTCTGATATGAAAAGGCCGCGAAGGGTTTCATAATTAATAACCATCAGAATATAATAAAAAAAATAGAGGGAAAATTAAACGGAGGATTTAAAAATTATTTCAAGTTATTAAGCAGCAATGAAAAAACTTGGGTCAATAAACGGATCTTCTTGTATACATGGTGAGATTACATTTAAATCGTGTAATTGTCTCATTTAGTAGCCCATAAGTTGGTGTGCGTGACCGACCATAAGATGATCCACTTCCACTGTTTATCTGAGTTTAGTTAATTGACTTTTTCTTTTCTGTTTCTATATGTTGATGTGGTCGGGTGACCGATTTATCTATTAATTGTGAAAACAATATCATTCTTTTTCTCCTAGGTTTAGACAGTGTAATGTCATTTCTATTAATTGTGAAAATAATTTCATCTAGCTAATGTAATGGGTGGTCCAACTCTTTGGTGGAGGCTGACAATGTATAATAAACCATAACAAAGCGATCAAGGAACGATCCTTCACTATGCATTAAAATTATTTAACAATGTTATATACGATACATTGACTATGCATTAACAAAATGAAATTATAATAAAATATATCATTGTCATACACACAGTGAATACATACTACAATTATCTTTTGGCGAACTTCTAAGTGAAAAAAATGTCACACTTTATTTAATAGAGAGAAAAATAAGTACCACAATATCCTTTAACACAATAACATATACCATGTCTATTATAGTCATCCACTTGACTAAACTAACATGTTAATGAAAAAAATGTAAGTATCAATTAACAATATAAAAAAAACTCTGTATAACAACATTTTACCGTATGAACAATCAAGGATTGCTTTATTTCATCATATCTTTCATGGAGTTTATTTTTAATGGTTATTTTACCCCCCAACACCACACACACACACATAAATAAATAAATATATATATATATATATATATATATATATATATATATATATATCATGGATGAAATTATAATGATGGCAGTTTAGTTGGGCCGATTATTTAATGAAGCCAGAGAATCTAGATTCTAGGCCCATGATGTCCCTGGCGAGGGTGAAGACTGAAGAGGAAGGAGGGGAGGGGTATCAGTATTCTGTTTGTGAGTTCTAAGATGAACAAGATTCCGTGGATGAAACAGCAATGGCGAGGCATAGTGAAAGTGCGTCTGAAGTGGGTAAAGAACCGAACCCTCGATCACGTGATCGACAAGGAAACCGACCTCAAGGCCGCGTGCCTCCTCAAGGACGCCATCGTCCGCTCCTCCACCGCCTTCCTCACCGCCAACTCCGTCGCCGACTGGCAGAAGCTCCTCGGCCTCACCGTCCCCGTCCTCCGCTTCCTCCGCCGCTACCCCACCCTCTTCCACGAGTTCCCCCACCCCCGCTGGCCCTCCCTCCCCTGCTTCCGCCTCACCGACACCGCGCAATTCCTCCACTCGCAGGAACTCGCTCTCCACCAAACGCACCAAAACGACGCCGTCAGCAACCTCTCCAAGCTCCTCATGATGGCCCGCTCACGCGCCCTCTCCCTCCACTCTCTCCACGCGCTCAAGTGGGACCTTGGCCTACCCGACACCTTCCACAAAACCCTAGTTCCGCAATACCCTGACACCTTCCAATTCCTGAACTCCCCCAACGGCGTCGTTTCGCTTAAACTAACGCGCTGGCCCGAGGAACTCGCGCTTTCCGCTTTGCAGAGGACCAACGAGGGTGGGACCCACTACCGGGAATTCAAGCGGGGGCAATCGGCGTTGGCTTTTCCGATGAAGTTTCCGAGAGGCTACGGTGCTCAGAAGAAGGTTAGGGCGTGGATGGAGGAGTTCCAGAAGCTTCCCTATCTCTCTCCTTATTCCGACTCCTCCAAGATTGACCCCAATAGTGACTTAATGGAGAAGCGCGTTGTTGGGGTTCTGCACGAGCTTTTGAGTCTCACTCTGCACAAGAAAACCAAGAGGAACTACTTGAGGGGGTTGAGGGAAGAGTTGAATCTTCCGCATAGGTTTACCCGCATTTTCACGAGGTACCCGGGGATTTTTTACCTCTCGTTGAAGTGCAAAACCACGACGGTTACTCTCAGGGAAGGGTACCGGAGTGGGAAGCTGGTGGACCCGCACCCTCTTGCTCGCCATAGGGATAAGTTCTACCATGTGATGCAGACGGGGCTTCTCTATCGCGGGGATGGCTCGTTGAAACGTGACGAGAACGATTCGCTGCTTCGGGATGATGAACTCAGGAGTGAAGACTCTGAGGAGGAGGAGGAGGAGGAGGAGGGAGAGGTTGAAATGAGCGATGATGATGAACTCTGCGAGGGTGAAACAAGTGAATGAGGTTTTTGATGCTGAATTGTGTTTGTATGATACAAGCTACGGGGTGATAATTGCTTTAAAGAAAACCATTTGCTCATTGCTCCCCAGGTTAGTAGTTTTGTTCTAACTAATAACTAGCTTCATGACTTATTAAGTATCACAGTATAATGAAAGAATTCTGGAATTCTATCAGCTTTTAGGGAGTGAATGAGGGGAAGAACATGGCACGAGAGAATTGTGGTTAGTTAGTTTGGGTAGACTTAGCTCTGGGCCATGTGCAAGTTCGTTTCTTTTTGTGAGAGCTTTGAGCCCCTCTTTTGGTTGAATGAAACTCGTCACCAGAAGTACTCTTCTGGGTTTCCTATCACAAGCCATGTTTGAAATGTAGCTGCATAAAGTCCACATCATTGTAATGGAATTATCTGGAGAGGTTAGAATCAGCTACTCCCCAAGGATTTGTTTTGGTAGTCCTCCAATACTATTCCTTTTAAAACTATTTATGTTATTCTGTTAGGAATTTTTTCAGGGTAGGGAAAACTGCGTGAAGAATGTTAGAGTAAGATAGTAAGTGGTTGTGTTACAAGATTTACTAGTTTTCAGGCCATACGCAAGTGCCTTGCAGAATGAAGTTGAATAGACTTTTCTCGCTTTTACAATTTACTAATTAAAATACTATCTTTTTTTTTATTCTCACATTTTGACATTTACTTTTGTTCAATGTTCAAATTCTTCTTTTCTTGTTAAACTATCTCATTTTTCTCGCATGTTTTTTCATAGTTTTGAAAATTTTGAATTGTGCATCACTATAATTAGAATTGAGGAAAAAGCTATAGGCTCCATATTTTTCTAGCATCTGAAATGCATTTGGAACATTTGTAGTTTCTACTGGTAGAAATTCAAGAACCATGTCCAAAGAATTGGCAAATTGACATTGGACCTGCTTGCATATTCGTAGATAAGTATGATTCTCTGGCTTAATATGGTCATCTCCGGAAGTTTCAGATATTATTGCTATACCTCCAGAGAAACAAGTAAAGCTTTATGAACTTCAAAATTTCTGTAGCATGCTAACTGCAAGTCTGCAACATAATAGCAGATGAATAACCCATCAGATTATCGCCCCTTGTAAGAGTAATAGTCCATTAAGAAGTCACTGCCTCGGGTGAAGACTTGAATGAGTAGACACATTTGTTCTTGAACTATGTGATAAACTTTTTTGACCCATAAAGTTGCATGTGTTTAATTGATTATAGTCGCTAATATTATTGGCGATTCTCAGGAAATTCTGCTGGTCTTGAAGGGGATCCTTAAGCCAGCTTGTTAAAGCTATGGAGCATGTTGGAGATCATTGAAACTACTCAAGCAAGCTCGAATAGTTCACGAACATTATTTATCAGCTGTAGCAACTAATCATGTTACGGTATTCATTATTTTTTACCACATTGGCGATCTGTCAACCAGCAATTGTGTTTGATTTTAAGGTGGAAAATTGAGTTGACAAATGACATAAATTATAGGAATTTACCCCCTATATCGAAAAAATGTTGCAACGAAATATTATGGTGCATTTGGTTGGCAAATATTCTTAGTTTAGAAAAAAAAAAAAAAAAAAAAAAAAAAAAACTCTCATATCCTCTCAAGATTGCTACTCATCTTCCTCATGTAATCACGTTAACAGCGATCATCAAAGGAGGTATAATTTTAACTTTTAAGCATGTAAGCTAAATTCAACCGCTCACAGTAAATAGGACATTGCATTTATAGATTTTAAGGACTAACATATAAGTCTAACTAAGCTTGTCTCTGAGTCGAGGTATCATATAAAGGATGGATTTGAATAATCTCTTGCGAGTAAAGAAGAACTGATGAGGAGAAACGAACATAGATTTTAGAATGTAAGGATTGATTGTGATAGGATATGAAACTCACTTATGTTTCCATTGACACGCTTGTGGTATCGCCGGCACGTGAAATTCTAATCCTTAATAATACATGCATGTTCAGAAGGGATAGCGTTAGCGTGTGATGCGATACAACTTATCTATGGACTATATGCTACCAACGGAGAAGAGAAATCAACCGTTTAACTGAAATCCAAAAGGCAACGACCAACTGAATCTCGAAAAACATTGGGAGAAAAAAAAATGATTAAGATTCTCTCATGGTAAATTTTGTTGTGTTTGTAAGTAAAAAAGATATGAAATAATCGTAATAAAAAATATCATTATTTATTTCGTTAAGAATTAAGACCAATTTTCACGGTTCATATGTTTAATGGGTTGTTGCTTCAGGCCCTCCTATTACACTGGGGCCTCCTTTACATACCCTTCTACTGACTAGAACTGCCCTTGTTGAACTGGAAACCAAATGGGTATTTACAATTATCTAAATATTTAAATCAGCAGAGAGTGTAGTGATCTAGAAGTAGAAGTAGAAGATTTTAGATTTGATGGGTATCCGTACAGCACTAGTCGGTGTCTGAATCGGCATTGGCATTGGCATTGGCATTGGCTCCCTTAAAAGGTAGTTCTCCACCCACCTAAGACCTAACGCATTGGTGTTCTGAGATGGCTCGTCTTGCCACCTTATCGGAGGAACCGGTGAGCGAACAAGACAAGAAAAGAAGCTCCTCCAACAAATGGCGCAAGTGGAAGTGGATATCACTGTTCCAGAAGAAGCAGGACCTCAAGATCCTCCTCAGCGTCCTCGCTTGCCCTCTCTTCCCCGTCCCTCTCCCTCTCCCTCCCCACTCCATTCCTCCCCACCTCTCCTCCTCCGCTCACTACATCATCCAACACTTCACCGCCGCCACCTCTTCCCGCAACTTCCACGCCACCGTCAAGAACGTCTTCGCCACCGGCAACCTCCAAATGTCCGCCGTCGATCATCTCGGACTCTCCCACTCTGGCTGCTTTGTCATCTGGCAAATGTTCCCTCACAAGTGGCTGTTTGACTTGGTTGCCGCCTCTCACAAGGTTCTCGCCGGTAGCGATGGCACCGTCGCTTGGCGCCATACCCCTTGGCTCCGTGCACACGCCGCCAAAGGCGCCGTTCGCCCTCTTCGACGCGCTCTTCAGGCAACTTCATCTCTTCTTTTTATATTTTCTATTTACTGTTACTCGCCTCATAAATTAACTCTTACTTTCACTAGCGTAAGTCAGATTATGATTAGTGTCTGATATATTGGGAGTATCGGCAAATATCCCACCATACAAGCTCGGTACGATCAAGTTTTATAGGATTGAGATAGGCTGAAATCCATGATATCCTAGATCATCAAAAAGGTTCATATATCCTAGATCATTAAGAAAGGTTTACCCGCTGTTTATCTACGTAACAAGTTCGTTAGACCTTACAAGTTGATTTTGTAGAGTTAAATTTGACTCAAATTCAACTATTTTAAGAGGAAGCATACTCGTATATCAGACATTTGAAAGGGATCTGATACCAAGTTACTTGTTATGTCCAAATAATAATTTTTAGTAGTGATATTATTTTAGAATTTGAGTTTAATTAAGAGTAAGAACATATTTAAATACAAGTGTAGAAAGATTTTTAGAGCTTTATACTGAAAAATATTTTTTATTTTTAATTGATAAACTCTCAAAATTTCTTATTGTGGATATCTAAACCGGCTCTAACTCAATGGCAGAAAGTACTATTTCATGAGATGAGAGCTGTCTCTCACCTGGATACCTATTTTAACTATGTAATTAGGCAATATGGGATCTCAGACATTAATATGCCTGATTTGTTTGTCTATTTGTTAATGTTGTTGTTGCGGCTGCTGGGTATTTAATTCCTCAATTGTTGTTGGTCGTGTTTTTCGGATCCAAGTTTCATGTTAGTGAGATGGTATTTTTAATTATGATAACTATGAATGGCTTCAACTTTTGTTAAATAATAATATTACGAGGAATGAGCGCTTTTAGGAATGAGCGATGTCCGGGCATGGGAGAAGGGTTAGTGAAATCTCTGATGTAACTGATGTGGACTCCTGATCAAATGTCTTCCAAATTGCTTTTTAAATTTAATGAATGCTGGTTGCTGAAGATTTTGGTTTATAATGGATCTTTGTTTTCCGACTAAATTCCCTTCATTTGTTTGATCTAACCACATTCTTCTGTTTCCTTTTCTTATTTATGGAGGGGTCGATGATCACGTGTTGCTATTTTGTCATGACCTACTCACCCAAGATTCTTTGATAAAAGAATCATAAAGCTTAACATGACCAAGACCATATTGTTTTAAAGTTAGAAAATAATTCTCACAGTTTCAACAAAAATGGCCCATTTTAAAGTAAATACGAAATTCAGATTAATGTGCACAAACTTTTCAATGGTTCAAAATTAATTCTATAAGGATGACCAATTTTATAGGAGAATTGAATTGATGTAACTCTTAAATTTCTAACTACTTTTATGTGGAAAAGTTGGCTTTTAGGCCATATGTAGTGGTACCCTATGCTACTAGAAACCAAGAAGTAAATGTTGACCTATTTGATAAAAAAAAATCTTATATGAATTGCTTTTAGAATAAAAACACCCAAATATAAATGACTTCACTTTAAAATCAGTTTCATTCCAAAAAAAAAAAAGTTTTTGCAAACACACCAAATATGTAGTACAGTGACTTGACTTGATTGGCATATAAGTGATGTCTGTGCTGTTTGCCACTGCGGAACATGAGTAGTGATGTGAGTGGTTATGTGATTGTCACCCTTAAACGACAATTTGTGTGTACGTGTTGTAGGGACTGGACCCTTTGGCAGTTTCTGCTGTATTCTGTGCTGCGCAATACATGGGAGAAAAGCAAATCTCAGGCATGGATTGTTTCGTTTTAAAGGTGTCAGCAGATCAGAAGGACCTGGTGGAGCGCAGTGATAGCACTGCTGAGATGATCAAGCACGTTGCATTTGGCTACTTCAGCCAAAAAAATGGGCTTCTAGTGCACCTTGAGGACTCTTACCTCACCCGGATTCAATCACCTGGGACACACCCCACGTATTGGGAGACCTCGATGTCAACCAAAATTGAGGATTACCGAATGGTGGATGGTGTCATGATTGCACATGCTGGCCATTCAACTGTGATCATCACAAGGTTTGGAGACAATCAAAAGACGGGCCCTGCCATCACACGGTTGGAAGAATCCTGGACCATTGATGACGTTGCATTCAATGTCCCTGGCTTATCCATGGACTGCTTCATACCCCCCAAGGAACTCAACAAACACTATCCACATGAAGATCTAGATTGGAGATCACCCTTGCATGAAGCATGATCAAAACCTTGGAGGACTTTTTGCTAAATAATTTACTTGTTTTTCATAATGCTAACTACTATTATTTGGAGTATGTTTGGATACAGATTTATAAAAGCTTTTGAAAGTTTTTCTGATCTTTATTTTCTTTCAAATTTTCATTTGAAAATTTCTCAAAAATTTTTTTAAGTTTGTATCCAAACTAGTCAACACTATAATATATATATATATATATATATATATATATATATACATTGCTTTTGTAATTGTGTATTACTGGTTTTGGGCATATATAACAGATTTCAACTGTTAATTGTGTCTCTGGCATGTGATTTTGGGCATAATAGATGTCTGTCGGCTATCAGTTTGTCTATGGAATTTTACTTTTTTGGTTCCTTGTATTGTACAAGCCTGGATTTGTGTCCAGTTTGTTGGGTACCTTTTGGCTGCTTTGAACTATATATAAAGAAGTGTAAAACTTACGTTCTTCTGCTGGTTAGTTATATGATTTGTGCATGACCCTTTTTCTTTTTCAAGATTTGATTTGAAAGGTACTATTTAAGTGGTTAAAGTTTCAAACGCTCGTAGGAAAATGTTATAGATCTAGTAAGTGTTGACTTCGTTTCTAATAGTGCTGAACATGTTGCTACAGATTGAAAATATGAAATCAATAAATGTCTATCCATTGTGAAAAGATTTTTTTTAAGGTTTAAACATGTTTTTAAATATTTAATTTTAACTTAAATTTATTTTTAATTCTTTAAATTTAAATTTAATTTTTTAATTATTGTAATTTTAAAAAATCTTGTTTTAATATTTATATTTAAATTTTATTAGAGAATCTATCAAATATTGTCATATATAATTTACCTACTAATATCCCTATTAGTAAAAAAATTACATTAAATTTAGTTGATGGTGTATAATTATCTAAACTTATTATTTCTAGATATATTATTGATGATCCGATAAATTAAAACAAAATTTTTAAAAATTATGAAGACTGAAAATAATAGTTTTAAATTTAAAGAATAAAAATAAATATATTTTAAATTTAAAGGATTAAAAATATATTTAAATTTTTTTAATATCTATTGTAATATATATTTGAAATTTGGTTTTCATTGAATCATGTGTGATAGAAATATATATGTTTTTAATTAAATACATGATTATTTGTGAATTGTCAAAGGAGTCTATTTTACAACTTAGGGACCCATACCGATTGTCAAATTTGAGAATTTTTAAATCTAATCTGATTAATGTTAATTTAGATTGATTCAAGTTTTAATTTTTTTTAATAATTTGAATCAAACCAACATGATCATATTTGTGTTTGGTTCGGTTAGTGGTCGAGTATATAATAAAAATAAAGAAAAGTTAATGATAAATAATCTCGAGAGTCAAAGCTACAGAATTACATAATATAAAAATTAAAAATCATGTAAAATGGTATTAAGTACACTGTGAGCTGTAGATACATAAAGATCTAAAATTGAAATACAAAATCTTAAAACTAGTCATATCTAATAAGAATAAAATGGTGCTAACAATGAAGTTAACAGAGTTGTCATAGAAAAAGAATGTGGATAAGTCCTGTTTAGCTTCAATTGTGTGCCTCGTTAATCTTGATTACTACCATAAGATCCTTTATTTGCCTTTCTCTCCTTGCAACTTGGTACTTCCTAGAGTTATGTTTGTAGTTATTTAGCATCACAACTCTCTGACCACATGTGGAATGACATGCACTAAATGTTTTGAATATCTCATTAACATCTACTACAAAGTTTGCACCCCTATCACAAGGCGTAGCTACTTTGGCATTGGCACCCCATGTCCAATATACAATGATTAATGATTATGTGATTATAGTCAATCTCATTAATGCTGAAATGAATCAAGAATTTTCACCGAAGGATCTCAATTCCTCAATACCAAATATCCATTTTTCAGAGGATTTCATAATAAATCATTTTAATCAAAGGCTAATATAGAGAAATTCATCAAGCGAAATTAGTCACACATTTATATATTTAAAAAATAAGTTATATTTTTTTTTCTTCACCTGTTTCTCTTTTTATTAAATAATGACTTGAGCACATTTTTGACCTGGTTTGGTGCCGTTGACTGGTAAGTTTGGAAGGGCTTGGACATGGAGTCCTTGTTGCACAATCCACAGTCCTCACCATTCATTTTTGTACATCAAACATTAATTTGCCATCAATTACTTATTATTATTTATATTTATCTTGCACCTCCCAACAAAATGTCTGTCTATTTGCTAACTTTAAAGGACAAAAAATAAAGGTATAGGCTTCCATTTTTTTTCAGCAAAACTTGTGGTAGTACTTAGTTCATCTTGATTCATTTCTGAATTCAATTTATCTTCGTTTTTATAGTAAGTAAATAATCAGTTCTTTTGTAAATTAAAAATTTAGAGGAGGAAATGACGCTCCAATGACGGGAAAAAAAAAACTCTAACCTCAAATAGCATTTACAAAAATATTTGGAGCTTGAATCTACCACCTGCACTGCAAGATACAAAATTATGTCTTGCTTTACTCATTTAATTCCTCGAATTATTATACATGACGTTTTCTGATAAAATGTGTTCTAAAATTTAGTTTATAATTTAAGTTAAATATTTTATTTAATTATTCTATTAACTGATTTGAGCTAGTCTTATGTTTTGTGTGTAGCAAAAGGTCAATAACCAGTCTTATATTCGGTTACACTAAGTTGTGTGGTTTCTAGTTTTTTTATTGACTATAAATATGGGTTCTCTTGCTCAGTAGAATTACATCCGTGATTAAGTATATGTAATATTATGGATCCCGTACTTTAATAGATGATTTGTATTGTTTAAATCTGAATGTAAAGTTTAAAGAAATTTTATTTAATGTTGAATGTGGTATTAAATATTAGTAACAAACATAATATACATTTTGGTAGTTCTATTTATATGTGGTATTAAATATTAGGTCATATTTATAAAGAAAAGATAATGAGGTTAATGAAAAATAAATTTTTATTTCAATTAGATTTTAGTGAATGAGATATATGTTTAAATTGTATTAAAGGAAAACAAACTAAACAAATATCAAATAAGTCTTCTACAAGAAGTAATAAACTTCTAGAATTGATATACATTGATATTTGTAGACATTTTGACGTTTCATCTTTAAGCAATAAAAAGTATTTTATCACCTTTATAGAAGATTTTTTACATTATTGTTATTTATATCTTTTGCGTGAAAAAATCTCAAACAGTGGATGTTTTAAAGGTGTTCATTGATGAGTTAGAAAGACAGATAAAAAAGTGAAAGTTGTAAGGTCTAATAGAGGTAGTGAATTTTATGAAAAATCTAATGAAAGTGGACAATATTTAGGTCCATTTGCTTAGTTTTTATGAAGAAAATTAAAAAAAACTCTTGAGAAAGAGGAAGAAAGAAGTTGCGTTAGTTAATAAAACTAACTTAACTTCCATAACCTCCTTTAACTTCCATTTTTCAAATTCTCTTTTTTTAATGCCTAAAATTATCCTTTAATGAAATAAGATGGGAAGGAATTAATTTTAATAACTTTACCTTCCTTGAGTGGACATGACTCTTGGAGTGAATTTTAAGGTGAATCTCCTTTAGTCCTTAGTTAGTGTTTGAGTTAGGTAGGTGGTTGAGGGTTAAACCCTTAACCAAGCATCTAGGAAAGGTTGTGCGATTTTTTGAAGACGACCAGTAAACTAACTTCACATGTGGCTTGGTAATGCATGTCAAGGTTGTGGTATGCTCATATCCAACCGTGTCATTGCTAGCCGTGGAATTGGACTTTCTATAGTGTAAGTGATGAAGTCCAAGTAACCAAAGGAGGGACAGTTATCTCATTGGGGTGTGATCTACCTAACATTATTAGGTGCGAAAATGGTATGGTTGGATTGGTTAGGACATAATCATTTAGACTGTTCATGTTAATAGAAGATCTCCATAAATGAATGTGTGACGATGCATTGGTTGATGTAGATGTATATGATATTTATTGTTGTGTGTTCGTATGCATGTTTAGATGTCTTGTTTGACATGTGATGGATGTGATATATGTTTGCTAAGGTGAGAATAATTGCATGTATGTTGTTGTATATTGTTGTATTATATAGAATTATTTTTCTATATTTACATGTTTAATCTCTAGCTTACCCTTTTTATTTTCATGTATTTTAGACTATGATGATCAAATGACAAACCTTTTACGGGTGTTGGTGCTACTATGATGTAACATATATAGGAGTGTTTGACCAACATTAGGATGTAGGGTTATTTCTGAATGAATGTACATAAACACATATATATATTAGACTTGTTTATCTTGTGTATATGTGTGTGTATATATACATGTGATTTTATTCCTTGGTAACCTATTATAGTCTAATTATCTAGTTAGTTTTCATTGTTAATCATAATGATCCCATAAGTATAGCGATTAGGACGGATCATTATATAAAATATTCTTTATGAATTTAGTAAAAGAAAATTTAACATAATATTACATAAGAAAAAAGTCAAATGAATTCTCGTTACAATTTTCTATACATGAAATATTCATAAATTGTTCAAACTGAAATAATCTTTAAGAAGTTGTTTCTTTTTAATTTTTTTTATTTATTTTAAAACTTTCCATAGTTAATAATTCATATAATTAATATTTTATTTTATTATACCATTATTATTCCATATTCCTATAATTATTCTATTTTTATGAGAAATCTTAGGGAGAACTGGGAAGAAATAATACTTCAAAAGTTGTTAACTTTTTATTATTTGTATTCGTATTAAAGTTGTGCTCATAATTAATAAAATTAATGTTTTATTATGTTGTTTCAGTTTTATTTTCCTGTAATTAAATTATTTATGTGAATTTTCATTATATTTTCTTATACATGAAATATTATTTACACAAATTTTGTGAAAGAAAATTTGACATAATTTTTTTTTATTAATATTACATTAAAAACAACACATGAATTCCCGTTACAATTTCTTACACATGACATATTTATAATTTGTTCACAAGTTGTTTGGAAGAAAATAATAATGTAGAATTTTTTTCTCTTTTAATTTTTTTTATTTATTTTAACACTTTCCATAATTATTAATTAATAACTAATTTTATTAGACCATTACAGTTTTAATTTCCTATTATTAAATTTTTTATTAAAAAATTTAAGAAAAATAATATTTTGGAAGTTGTTTGGAAATAATTAATACTTCAGAAGTTGCTCATTATTATTTATTATTTATATTTATATTAAAACTGTCCATAATAAAAAAAAAATTGTTTATTATGCTGTTACGATTTTAATTTCCTATAATTAATTTTTTTACGTAAATTTTCATTATAATCTTTTATACATAAAATATTTTTTACGTGGATTTTTGTGAAAGAAAATTTAGCATAATCATTCTTATTTATATCACATAAAATAAAATTATGGGAATTTCCGTTACCATTCTCGTGAAATATTCTTTACAAAAATTTGTGAAATAATTTTTTTTAGCATAATTTTATTATTTATATTTATTTTAAAATTACTCATAATTATTAATTGATATAATTAATATTTTATTATGTCATTATAGTTTCAATTTGTTTTAATTGATATTTTTTTTAGAAAATCTCTTAAAAATATATTATGATTTATGAAGAGAAATTACTATTACAGATAACTAAAAATAAAAATATTATTACATGGAGAATTTATAGTAAAGTTGTTCGCTTTATTACATGATACACACATTAATGTTATACACTACACTACGAAGAGTACAATTTACACACTAAAATCATTTTCCCTTCTTTGACAAATATTTCTCTTACAAGTATATTTTTATAATAACATATGAAATTAATCTACTATTTAATGTCATGTTTTCTTTATAAAGATAAAGTATTGCATAATTCAACATAAACTTCTATAAACTTTTATTTTTATTTATTTTATGTATATATTATTTTAATTTATTTTTTGTTGATGTTGATATTAATATTTATGCAATCTCATTAATAAACAAAATATCATATTTTCTTATTTCCATTTCCTAATGTAATGATGGTGTAAAAAAATAATATTATTAATTCATAATTTATTATTTTTTGTAATAAATATAATAGTGATTTTTTTTTCTATTGCACTTTTTTTTTATCTCTCTTATATAAAAAACACAAGAATGAAAAATATTTATATTTATGAAATAAAAAAAATTAAATACATACTCAATTTGATTTAAACAATGGTGATGATGAATAAGTCCTTGAAAGATTTTTTATGACACCTGGATACTTAAATTTTAACTTCGTTATACAAGTTAATCTTTATGTTATATTTGGTTATCAACTCTGTTAGTTTCTTGAACAATGAACAATTAAGTATTAGGTGAACATCTATTTTTTCTTTCAGTTGGTTATTCTATCCTAATTACTATTATGTAATATTTTATTACTTTCTAATCAATAATAAACACTTTGTGTTATATTTAAATAGTTTGGTCATGGGTGTTTCAATTATAATGGAAGATTGTTGTTGGGTTTCTAAAACCTTATGTAGTTTAATTTTTTTATTACTTCAATCATCCTTAATTTCTTCGTTTATTCTAATTACAAATTTATAACCCTAAATTGGATTTACCAAAATAAATGGTTGTTCAGAAAAATTTTAAGTAAGGAAATGTCAATCGAATATAGATATTTTTGTGATATTTAATGAATTGCAAAATTTATTTAGTAAGAATAGGAAGAAAAAAAACTTTGTCATAATGAGAGTGAATGAGAAGAAATAAACTATTTAAATGTCATTTTTGTTATTTTAAATTAAATTAAAAATTAAACATTATTTTATGTATCTAAATTTACTTAATCTGAATATGTTACATGTCAATTAGAAGAAAGAATAATGTAAAAAATAACTTATATAACAAAGTTAAAATTTAAGAATTTAGATATTACGATAAATCTTTCATGTAACTATCAATCACTTCTATTATCTTTTAAATGAGTATATATATTTCTTTTAGAAAAGAGACTAGCTAATCTATCATAAAAATCATTTATTATTTCTGAAATTAGTCATTTCAATACTTTTGATTAGTTATATTAAGAACCAAAAAGTCAACTCGAAGAAAAAAAAATTGTTTTGTTTGTTCATATCAAATTTAGAAATTAGAATGTTGTTTTTTCACGTCAAAAGAAGTTGGAACATTCAATTTATTTTTACATGTTGAACAATTTTAAAACTTGATGACCATAAATTGTAAATTTTAAATTAATACATTATCACAAATAATTTCGAAATAAAAACATATAACTTATTTAATTAAAACCCAATTCTAATATTATTTACAGCACAACTGGCAACAATTTAAAAAAAATTGTTATAAATTTATTTCTTAATGATTATATTATTAGTTAGAAATATCCTGATATATACATTATATCACACATTTTTTTAAAGATATTATCTATCAATATCATCCTCCTCCAATTATTGTGTACATACATGCATCTTTGAAATTAAACTATTTTTATTTTTATTTGATTGGATTTTAGCACAGCAATGACATAGACGAGGTAACAAGGTAATTTCAAAATTTCAACAAGTGAAATGGAAACAACGATGTATCATGCACTGTCACGTCAAAACAAAATTACTACAGTAGTATTTGTTGCAAGTTAGTAATAATTGTCAATGCATTTATTGCATCCACATGTCTTTTAATAACAAACATATTAATGGGGGTGTTTGGTAATTGGAGAAATGTTAACACTTTCTTTTTTAACATTTTATTTATTAAGTCGACTTTTGATTCTAATTCTATAGCATAAAATTTAATGTTAGTATTTCTTTCAAATAAAAGTCCCATGGATGTTTAAAATTGTTTATTAGAAGAAAAAAAAGAAGCTATCTTTAGAATTAAAAAAATAAGCACATTTTTCTAAAATAAGGTAAATTAAACATACACTTAACTTATGGATTATTATTACCTCGGATATTTTCAACTGCAAAACCATTATAATCAAACGTTTAAAAAGAAAAATAAACTACGAAAATGATGTTTTTTTTTTAATCGAAATGTAACACAAATTAACAACTTTAGGGGAGAAACATTAAAAAAAATCATAAATTAATTAAATTTATGTGACAAAATTGTACCAATATAAATTGAGACAAATGATTAAAAATTTGAAATTAATTCATACTTTTCCTGTAAATGTGGGTTCGATTCCTTTAATTAGACTAAAAGGAAATTCTATAATATGAAAACAAAAGTTTAAAGTTCGGTTATTGTTATTGTAAGTTTTACTGATAAAAAAATATAAATTTAAAGATATTTTTTCTTATTTACATTGATTTTATTTTATTTACATAATTACACTTAAAATAACTGGATCACCATACACCACTGTTAATGGTCATTGAATTAATATGAAGTTACCATAACTCATTTATTTTTTGTTGTTGAAAAAAACGGCCCTCATCATTGCAGAAGAGCATGGCGTAATTTTAATTTAAAAAATTACTTTCATTAAATTAAGAAAAAATATTTGAAATTAAAAGTATAAAATTAAATAAAGTTAATTAATGAAAGAAATTAAGGGAAGTTAATAATCCTTGTTCCTGAGTTTCCTGGAAGAAAAGAGGAAGGAGCATATCTCACCATTGACTCACTACGCGTTGAAATTTAAAGCTTCTTCTCCTTCCGCCAGCCAAATTCCAACGAATCCGTGGACCACAGTCTATTCGAATATAAAATTCATGGTTCACAAAAATCTTCCCTATTTCTTAATATTCAAAGGGAAATAGAAAATACAAAAACCCTTTTCACCATTTTCTGTTTTTTTTTTAGAGAGAGAAAGAAAAAAAGTTGAATATGAGAATACCGTTTGTTCCAACTTCCAGGGTCCAATTTTGATACAGCCTCTGTGTTCTTGCAACTCTTGTTTCTTATTCTTTCTTCGGTTCCTCTCTTCTTCTCTCTTTCTTTCCCCGAACAAAAATAAATAAATAAATAAATAAAAGAAAGAGAAAGAAGAAGAATGGAGGGTGAGGGTGCAGCAGTGTGGCAAGGTGCGGTTTTAGGTGGAATACTCTTCTGGCTTGTCTCTGCTTCATACCTCAACGTTACTCGCAAACTTAGATCTTTCTTCCAACCTTTGGTTTCTCGTCACGTTGAAACTGAAACCCCAATTATCCTCCAGATCCAGGTAACTCTCAAATTCACCCAAATTGGCTTCAATTGAAAGAAACCCGGATTCTTATTCCCCCAAAGTTTTAAGCTTTTTGATGTTTTTGGTTTTCTTGCTGATTCTTTCATTTTGGGGTGCAGAGCTACGGGTTTGGATTCCTTGATGCACTTTTCTCTGTGTTGTCTTGCGTTGTTTCTGTGCCCTTTTACACTGCTTTTCTCCCTCTGCTGTTCTGGGTACGTACATGTTATGTTGGTGATGTCACGAGGTTGTGAGAATTTGCTTTTGAAAAACTCACATTTGTTGGCGTTTCGGCTCTGTGTAGAGTGGTCATGGCAAATTGGCGAGGCAGATGACGTTGTTGATGGCGTTTTGTGATTATCTTGGCAACTGCATAAAGGTGTGTTGTTCACTTTCATTTAATGATTTAAATCAACTTTATATTCAGCCATTTTGTATATGTGTATGTGATCACCGCTTTTACATGCTTGTTGTGTTTGTCACTCAACAGGATGTGGTTTCAGCTCCAAGACCTGCTTCTCCACCTGTCAAGAGAGTAACTGCCACAAAAGATGAAGAAGATAATGCGTTAGAATATGGATTGCCTTCTTCTCACACACTTAACACAGTTTGCTTATCTGGGTATTTATTATTCTTTGTATTTATTTGCTTTTATTTCTAAGTCTTCCTAGTTGGCGTGGTAACGGAGACGGATTTTGTGGCATGTCCTTAGAGCGAGTGAATTGTTGTGTTATGTCATAAAGGTTCTTAGTGAGTGACAAGGTGGCTGTTGAGACGTTAGATATCTACTCTTACTGAACTGATCATTTGGCATGCCTTATAAGTCAATTAATCTTGTTACACTTGCAATTCTTCCTATATAATTTATGGTCCAAGGAAGGAGAATAAAAATTAACTGCATAAGTAAAAACATGGAAATGCATTTGCAATCATATATTTTATCTATCTTCCGTCCATGTAACTTGAATAGATGATAGTTATATTTGCCAGTTTATCTGCTGAGAAAGATGAAACAACTTCTTTTAATTCTGTGTGTATGTCATTAATGGACTTTTTCCTTGGAATGGTTGTTTATCAGTTACCTTCTACACTATGTCCTGACTCATACTGAAATTCAAGGTGCCTATGTTACTTTTCTCGGAGTTTCTCTTGCCTGCATTCTAGTGTTTCTCATTGGTTTTGGTTGGTCTTCTATCACTTTTAAATTATTAGCACCTTTCAATTTTTGGCCTATTTCAATGTAAAACAATAAAAATTATTTGGTATTTTTTGCAGGAAGAATTTATCTTGGCATGCATAGTGTGGTTGATGTTCTTGCTGGCCTTCTTATTGGACTTGTGGTCCTTGCATTTTGGCTTACTGTTGATGAATATGTAGACAGTTTTGTGATCTCAGGACCAAATGGTATTCTTACTTCTAATTAATAAATTCAGCACAGGATAGCTTTATTCTTTATAATAATCACGGTACATGTTGGTGCTCAGATGGTAGAAACTCAATTATTTGTTATGATTACCATATTAGGAGAATTAAACTCAAGGTTTTTAGGATTTTTCCCTCCCTTATCTTTTAATCATTGTTTGTTTATAAAATGATTAAAACTACTTAACTATTTATGCAGAAGCTTACCCCCTTAATTTCAGTAATCTTGGCAAGATTTCTTTGTATTCTATCTCATCGTATTGTTTTTGTTGCAGTGACATCCTTTTGGGCTGCCTTGAGCTTCCTCTTGCTTTTTGCTTATCCAACTCCCGAACTTCCAACTCCAAGCTTTGAGTTTCACACTGCTTTCAATGGTGTTGCATTAGGAATTGTAAGCAGTTTCTCACCCTTTAACATCTGCACTTGTTTCATTTTTCTTCTTTCATTATGAATGAATATACATAAGATGAAGTAATTTCTTCTTGGTATAAGGTTAAACATAATGAGTGAAAACAGGATTATGGAATATAAATCTCATTTAGAGTCATAGACCTAAAGATGTCCTTGGCTGTTTTAGTTATTTTTATTGACCAGCTCTAGACAACTTTCAAAATTGGCAGCACCAGATTAGAATTTAAAATCTGAGAGCTACTGGGGCTATATCTGATTGGGCTTGAATGGTGACTTCACTGAGTTGGATTTGTAATGGATCGTCCTTATTGGATAGAGTAGTAATGTTTAAGTGAGAATATGCTTTACATAAATTTATGCTGAGTAATTATAGAATAGAGCCAATTGCAGTTTGATATTCTCAGGTGCAAGTTTTTTCTTTTTGTGAGAGCTTTGAGCTCCTCTTTCGGTTGAATGAAACTCATCACAAGAAGTATTCTTCTTGGTTTCCTATCGCAAGCCATGTTTGAAATGTGGCTGCATACAGCCATCATTGTAATAGAATTATTTGGAGAAGTTAGAATCGAGTACTCCCCTAGGACTTGTTTTGGTAGTCCTCCAATAATCAATGTTTTGGTTAAATAAAACACTTCCTTTTAAATTTATTTGTTATTCTGTTAGGAATTTCTTCAGGGTAGAGAAAACTGCAATAAAAGAATGTTAGAGTTCGACGCTACAGTTGTGTTAAAAGATTTACTAGTAGTATTCAGGCCATAAGCAAGTGGCATGCAGAATGAAATTATATATACTTTTTTCTCCTTTATAATTTATTAATTAGGAACTATATTTTTCTCACATTTTGACATTTATGTTTATTCAGTATTCAAATTCAAATTCTTCTTTCCTTGTTAAACTTTCTAATTTTTCTCATATTGTTTTTTCATAGTCTTCAATAAACTGTAATTAGAATTAAGGAAAAGCTTTATGAAGTCCAGAGAACAAAGTATGATTATTGGTGGCTAATATAAGTCATCTCTGGAAGTTTCAGATATTATTGCTATAACTCCAGAGAAACAAGTAAAGCTTTATGAACTTGAAAATTTCTGTAGCATACTAACTGCAACATATTAGTAGATGAATAACCCATTAGATTATCGCTCCTTGTAAGAGTATTCTAAGTAGAAATCGCTGCCTCTGCCTCGGTTCTTAGCAAAGTCATTTGTGAAATGTTGAAGTATTTGATAAGCTTTTTTGACCCACAAAGTTGCAACTTTTAATTGATATTAGTTGCTAGTATGGTTGGCGATTTTCAGGAAATTATGCTGGTTTTGGAAGGGGATCCTTAAAAAATAGGTTACTTATTCAATAGGGGAATATATATATTTTTTAAGAGCAATATGAAATGGATGGAATATTTATACACACATTCTGGGGGTGGCTGCCCCATTTCAGAATTAGGCAGAGGCCTCAGTATTCAATGTGTAATATATCTATCCTAGTTAGCGTTGTAACATTTGTTTTAATTCAATGTTCGCGTTCTTTAGGTCACTGGAGTACAGCAAACATATCATCAATTTCACCATGACAACGTTCCTCGTTTGTTCTCTACAGAAATGACTATGCCTGTATTTGTGGGAAGGATGCTCTTGGGCATACCTACTATTCTAATAGTGAAATTCTGCAGCAAGGCTCTTGCAAAGTGTTCTATTCCTGTGGTAGCAAACACCTTGGGCATCCCTATAAAATCAACCAGCTATATCCCCACATTGAATGCATCTGTAACGGGGAAGAAGTCCGAAAAGCTTAAACAAAGCTACTTGCAAAAGCTCCTTTCCCAGCACAAGGCATTCGATGTTGATACCGGAATTAGATTTGTTCAGTATGCAGGCCTTGCGTGGTCTGTAGTTGACCTAGTACCAACCATTTTTTTATATATGAGCTTGTGAAGAGATATGCTTACAATTTTGAACAGCCAGAGACAATCCTATTTCGGTCATGTATACAGTCAAATTGATATATAATGTAAGAACAATAGATAATTTCCACGCGGTGAAATCTTAACGTGACAATTTCTCAAGTCGATCCATCGAATATTTCTACAATCTTCGCGCGCCCCCAAAAATGTAAAGATTATGTTCACATTAATTCAGCTTCAGATTAATTTCATGCCTATATGTCAATCGTAGCAAGTTCAAAAAGGCTTTGTTATTCTTATTTCATGCTTTAAATTTGCAATTTTGCACTATCCTTCCTGTAACATTTCTGATGCAATTATTTTATTTTTAATTATAATAAACTCACGACATTTCCACTGTTAAATTGTGTATATGCAATTATTTAATTTTTAACTTACATCCTACAACGTATGCAGCTAACAAGTCCTGTCTAGAAAAGCAGAATTAATCTGAATAGGGGTCAAGACCCGTTAACTTTTCATCGTCAACAAAGGAATAAACAGATAGATGGCAAATAGTTATAAACGTAATTGATCTTTTAGATAAGCGTTAATGATAAGTTGAACATAATAATTCGTAAGAACAAAACTGAATCACTATTATCATGCAACTTTAACTGAAAAATGATAGAACATGACAAAAACATCCACGAGACAAAAAATCCAGTCAATATAGCTTGTAAAGCCATAAAATGGAGGTACTGAACATGAGAGAGAGGAAATAAAGACGGGAAAAACAAACAAAAAATATCCACACTTTGCTGGAACAATATGTATTCTGACAGTCATCATCTTGGCGACTTCTCCAGAAAAGGTATCCAGCAAGTTCTCGAGCGTAACAGATCAGTGGAATGTTACCTGCCTATTATACATCAAAGCAGTCTTTGGACAACCCCAAAAGCACGGAACGAGTATATCCATGGATTTAAATGCTTACAGCAATCTCATGATGAGGATGCGCAACTACAAATTAGTGCAGTAGAGGTAAACCATGATATACCAGTATGACATTCAGCAGCTACATTATAAGAAGTAATCAGGCGTTCTTCGAGTCACATCAGGCTCTCCTCTCCTAGGAGCAGGTTCAAACTGCAAGGAACATTTCAAATTTATTCAGGGGCAATCCAAGGGTCAATACTAATGTTAACATTATTTCACTGACACCAAGTAAATTAAGACAGAAAAGGACCTGGATAAATGTGTGACCCTTGCAATCATCAACCTCCAATATGGAAGCCATGTTCCCACATCGGTAACAGTAATTAGGTGCACTAAAAATGGTAACCACCTTTTGTTCCTGTTCCAACCAAAACAATGCACATATCTAAAATTTTACACCTATAATACCGAGCAAAAGAAAGAGCATGCATTAGAACAACAATTACATGAGCCCAGTTAAATCCATCCATAACCAGCTGATGAGCTCTAGCAATCAACTTAAGGCTGTTTGTGTGATTGAATTGTTCAGATATATCCTGAAAGAAATAATGTCAATTGGAATCAAAATCAAAATAATACAAAATGAATAATGGATCTCTCAATGCTTCAAAATAACATATTCAATAATGTAGAGTCAAGAAATTAGAGCTATATTTACCTGGCCAAAAGTATATCCAGCACCACGAGGAGAAATTCCCCAGCCACATCTGTCATCTGGGTCGGACCACAATAGATCACACATGGGTCCTTCATGAGGAACCTCTTGAACACGATCAAAGTTCCTAATGTTATCAAGGGTCTCAATTGAAGGTGACAGTCCACCATGCAAGCAGAATATTTCTGATTCAACCTGGAGGAGACTATATTAAATTAGTATCCGAATGATCAAAAGGCTCTAACTAAAACATATGAAAGTTCTTCAACAGTCAATCTAAACATCTTAGAGTGTGATAAAGACAAATTATCACAATTCAACTAGTCACAAACGACTAAATAATCAGACAAGTCTGTTGAGTGAAATTAGACGATAATCATGTCTAGTTTTGAAAATTACAAAGATCATTTAATGGACTATATGTTAGAAAAACATCCATATCTAGAAAATATATCATATCCATGCTTAAGCAAATTACATGTATTTGTTAAAACATACCGTTTCATCTCACAGCCTATTATTACAGTCTACTCCCTAGAAAGTCAAAACATTTTATTTTCTCAATTGAGCACAAATTTAAGCTAGTTTATCATTCGTGAAATGGATACACAGCTCAGATAAGTCGGAAGACAGTAATATAAGGAGCAATGTTAGCATACTGTTGATTTGAACTTATTGAGGAAACAGTCATATGTCATGTTTAAAGATAAGTCTGATGTAAAACAGGTGGACACCAGAGTTCTTTAAACCTCTAAAAAAAGTTAAGTACTACTGATAACTCCAATTGATTATGATATTGCAAAATGAGAATGTAATTTCTTTCAAAGGTTCCCACCATCTTCTAAATTTTCAATTTACATAATAACTAACATGAATGAATGAGATACATTTAAATCACAAACAAAACGCAAAAATAGACAAGGAAATGAGACTAACCAAAGCAGTCAATGGAAAAAAATCAAAAAGGTCTGTAAAGATCTTCCAAACACTAGCATTACCATACCTGCAAATAAATAATAAAAAAACAACCATCTCAAAAGTGAAAAAAGAAACAAGCAATCATATTGTTTAAAAGCTAGAAACCAAATGTCCTTACTCATTATGTTCTCGCTTTCAATTTAGACCAAGAATTCCACATTTAAAAGAAATACATATTCTTTACTTTTGGGGACAAAAACAGGGCAGAATTACTAATTCATTAATCATTACCTATGTTAACAAGAAATAACACTATACATCAGTATGATATTTTATAGACCCTCTATCCTTATTATAAAGCACAATTTAGAAGGAAATAATAGTCCTTTTTACAAGTCACTTTACAATTTATATAAAGCATTAATTTATTTTTCATCTTTTACCACTATTAAAGATTATGAGAACAAGTGCTTCTTATTATTATTGTATAATGAAAAGAGAATTTGAGAAATAAATGTTCTCTCTTACCTCTTAAAATCTCCAATTGTCATTTATCAATTTCATTGGTATTGGTACATAAGTTTTTATATGAAGTAATATTTTCACCTCTCCCATGAAAATTTAATGATAAGGGTAAAATTGGTATACTATGATTCAGTTAAAATCAACTAACATAACTATTTATATTGGTCCATATGATTCAGTTAAAAATGTCTTATAATAAGAACCGAAGGAGTACCATACAATTATCAAAATCACTAGTACTAAATACAACCAGATATCATACTGCTACACATCCATCAATATCTAAAACTGAATATATCTCTAACTAAAAATTACAGATCAAGAAATTACATAACACAAAATCAACAGCAAAGTTCAGATGCTCATCCCAGAACTCCTTTTCAGTACATTAAAGCAACAAGAAGCTAGCTAATCAAATCCTCAAGTTGAAATTCCAAAAGAGCATATTGCAGTGAAAAGAATTTCTGTACAGCTTATATCTAAAGAAAATTTTAGATATTCAACCATGGTAATACTAATAACAAAAATGAACATTAGTACTTAACAACATGAACTTCAATTGAAACAACTATAAGATCCTGCACAAACAATTTTTTTCTCAGGATAGAAGCATCTCATGTTTTTCACTTTTGCTCCACAGAACCTATAAATGATGGTGTTGAGAACTCACTTTCTAAGGCATTCATCATAAAATCCATATACTTGAGTAATCTGCATTAAAAAATAATAAAGGAAGAATTAGTTCATCATATAATAAACATCAAACACCTACACAAGTCTTCAAATCACAGCCAAAAATGTTCAGAAACAATAATTTATCATACAAATACGAAGCCTCCAAAACTAGCTAATTTACATGCCATTCACAAATAACTGAGTTCAGAAAGTAATTTATAGTTTTTAACGAGTTAAAACACAAACCTGCCGGCTTTCATGGTTTCCTCTAAGAATAGTAATTCGCTGAGGATACCGCACTTTCAGTGCCACAAGGAGCTGGGAATAGAACAACTAATTAATAAATATAATATAAGAAAAAAAAATAAATATCAACATAACTTCATCACACTCCACTTCCAATCTTAAAAGGCACCTTCCACAATCTAAAACAATCGTAGCATAACTGCATAAGTAAAACCTGGAGAAATTGTTCAATCCTCTAGAATATAAACAGTTGTGCATCTTTTAAACAACTGAAATGGCAAGGAACTTACTACATTGATTATCAAGATTTAGTAAAATTCTTAATGTTGCTTTAACCCTCAAACCTCAATAATCAGTAAAATTAGAATATCAATCCTGAAGCATCTCTAAAAAATTCAACTATACAGCACATTCTAAACCCAGAACTATCCGCCACTTGAGAATAGTCCCATTTTCTATTTTCATCATGATAGCAATAGAAGGGATGACTTAAACGAAGCTCACAGCTCATCCAAACTTCATTGACTACCACTTGAGAACAATTTCCCACCTGATCTGTGGTCACCCTAATGCGTGAATATAAAAAACATGTACCCCAAAGAGGTTTGAGAAAGAGAAAGAACAAATAAGTTTATCATGGTTGTACTTACTGTTACAGTCTCAACTGAATAATAACCTCGGTCCACATAATCACCCATAAACAAGTAGTTAGTATCTGGACACTGTAAACAAAACATGTACCTTTAGAATCCATACCTAAATAACCAGCAAAATATATAATCTAGACGCTGACAAAAATATATATCTTCACGTAATGCATTTTCAAAAATTATAATGTCAAGGAACTTTACAAAATATTAGGTTCAGTGATATCAATGAGTAGTTCCTAAATTTTACAATTTACTCCTCAATACCTCTGATGAACTTCAATCTTGAAAAGCTTTTTCTTTGAGAGGTCACAATTAGTTTAGTTAAGACATTCCCCAGCTGAAATAGAAGATGGAAAACAAAAAGAAATCCATAATCAGAAATTATACCTTCCCTCCAATTCGAAACAGTTCAGCAAGATCATGAAACTGCCCATGAATATCGCCACAAATTGTCACAGGGCTTTTAACAGGCTGTGGTACAGGAGAGACACCCCCAGAAAGAAAAAAAATTAGTGTTTTCTCTCCATAAGACAAGAAACTATTAACAGATGCACTGAAATACAGTGACATAATTGGTATAGGCAAACAGCTGTAATACAATAATAGCACAAGCAAATTAAGCATGTAATGAAAGAAAGATTGAAGGAATTAGATCCTCTTCCACAAAACAGGCATTAAAATTTAAGGGCGATGGCATTAGATTAATGAAACCAAATATAGGGGAAAAAATAATAAAAATGAAAATGCTAAATTTCAATAGCTCATTTCTGACTTAACAAAGGATTCATGCATAGCAGCAGTTAAGACAGCAGTGATGAAAGTAATATCAATAATCAATGTGTAAGAAACAGAAAATGGCATCATTGAAATTAAAGTCATAAGTTCAAAGACTGGAAGAAAAGGTTGCACCTGAACATTACTTTCATCCATTAAAATCTCCTTGGCCTTCTCGCATAAACCTCTGACCTACAGGCAGAGCAGAAAACACAATCATGAGTTTATTTTGTATATATTTGTTTCCCCAATGTAATAATAGTAATACCACAAGGAGTGAATGATATTAGAGATAGCTCCCCAGAAAAGGACATGAGCGCTTAAAACAAACAACACAAAGACAATCAACATAAAATGAAATGACGGCAAAACCTTTCCTAAGACAGATCACTCAGGTAGCAATGAAATCCAATCTTCAACCATAATCAGCGTTAAGTTTCAACTTATAAGTTAGAACCAAAAGCCATAGTAAGACAACACCCAATCCACTAAAACTAACATGCCAAAATATCCATGACTCTATGTAGAAAATTCTCACCAACATGTTACTATATTTAAGAAAGGACAAAAACTACATACAATTCTTTAAGTGCATTTGGTATTGTTTTCTAATCAAAACCAAAATTTCACCTCAATAACCTAACCTATGTTGACCATTAATGCAAAACTTTATTGTGCAGATTACCGAGGTGAAACTTCCAATTCTAATTAGAGAATATCATCAAATCAAATGCACCTAAGCAAGTGCATCTATGCTTTATTCTTCGAGAAATTACCTCACGTTATCTTAGGGAACTAGCAAGAGTTCACGAGAGTGTAGAACAGTTTCAGAAACAAAAAACCTACGTTATTTAAACGTGAAACCTCCAAACACTTAACATTAACATCTCTGTAACCTATAATAGGACATCGGACAATCTCCTCCGACGAAACCCGCTAATAACATACCAAAAAACCTAAAATCACGTTCACCAACCGAAAATACTATTTTATCCCCTCACAATCGCTCCGCATCAGGTCAAAACGCAACGAATCGTCGCATCTGAGTCGCCATTTTGCGAAATGAACAGACGCAGCGTTAGCACCGCTCCTATCGTGCGTGAAAAAGTAACGAGTATACGAATCGAGGATAATTGAAGACGTGCGTGACGAATTGGAAACAGATCGAAGGAAATGGAAAGGAACCTGTTGCTCGGAGAGTGGTTTGCACTGCATGAGCTGGGAGATCTGTTCATCGAGATCGTGAGAGGACTCGGAGAGCATGGAATTGGCGCCCATCGCGGCGGTGGAGAAGAGGAGCGTGGAATCTCCGGCGCCGTTGAAGTGAGTGAGGGAGAGAAGGAGCAAATAGAGAGGGCGCGTGCACAAAATGCTTGATTTGCACGGTCTCCAACAATCCCCTTTTTCTTTTTCTTTTTCTTTTTTCTTTTTCAGATTTTTTTCGGAATTTACTTGTGGAGGGAAGGACTTCACTCCCTCCAATCACATCCCGCCACGTAATCCTTTTTTTTTTTTTTACTTAAAATGAGGGGCAGTGAAATTTTTTCTTACTACTATTCATATTTTTATTATTCAACAATATTACTTTAAATTTTATTACTGAATTTTTAAAATCGAGTTCAATCTTTACGAACTTTCAATTTAGTGCAATTTTTTTATAATATTAGTCAATAAAAAAATAATCTTAAATCGACTTTTAAAACAGTTAAAAGACAAAAGATAAATATATTTTAGATTAAATATTCAATAAGTTCTATTCTTTATTCTTTAACTAAGATCTTGAAATAAAAAATGTACTTAATTTTTTATCTTCCGACAATTCATTTATACTAAAAAAAAATTCTTTAAATATATAAGGAGTAGTAGATGAGACTTTAAGTTGAGACTAAATTCGTGAATTCGCTATTTACATGGTTAGTAATTTTTTTTATTATTTTATACCGGTATTTTAAGGTTTTATCTTAGATTAATATTTGCTTCAAAAAAATCTTAGATTAATATGAAGTTTTTTTTTTAACGGTATTCATCAAATTTTGTCTTCAATTAGTTTTCCATCGATAAGTATTAATCATCTCTCCTTTAACAAAATAATTTTGGGTTTAAAAATTTAAATTATCAAAAAATATCATTCACTTTTAATTGCTTACCTTATATGTAGCTTACCAACTAATATTTTTTGAATTTTTAGATATTTGTCTAAAGTTTTTCTTGTAATAGGTGCGACAATAAGTAAGAGTTTCAACACATGTGTTTAGAGATTATAGTTATATTGGGTGAATTAAACATTTAAAGTTAGACCAAAACTACTTTTATAATATGGACTTGCATGAGTGATTTCTTTATAATGTTCATAATGCAATAACAACTACAATGTTTGCAATTACATATTGGATAATATAAATAGTGAGAAACATAGCCATTTTTAAAGATATTAACTAGGACACGTGAAAGATCATAAATCAAATTTAAACTTTCTTTGTGGATATTAGTAGTTCTCTCTACAAAACCTTAAATACGAGAGAAGTTAGAATAATAAAGTAAGAACTACCAATTTTTTTAATCGTCAAATTGAATACCGACGGTAGTTCATTAGGGAATTGAGGAAGTGCTAAGTTTGGAGGTATAATTTGTGAGCATAATGAATAATGAGTTTTAGATTTTTTGAGTTATCGTGGGGTCTTTACCAACCTCAAAGCGAAGTTATTGGGTAGCTTTCATAGGTTTTAGAAATTTTGACATGATAATATTCACAACCTTATTTACGAATCAAATTTCATTGGAAAGTTAATTAGGGAAAATGAGAATTCTTTTCAACCATATTAATTGTTTATAAAGAGGATTCGATTTTTGTTTCTTTAAATTGAATTGTTAACTTTAAACATATCCTTCGAGAAACTAATTCATGTGCAATTTTTATGGTAAAGTATGATATCACACATGACCGATCTATCAAAGTTTGGACAAACAACCTTCTCAACTTGTTTCTTTTTCGTTAGTTGATGTAAATATATTTTACATATTAGATCGTAAATTTTTTTATTTTGTTTTTACATTTTTTAAAGCATTAAAAAAACTAATCTGACTCAGACAATAAATAAGTAAAATTTAGTTAAGAATTATTTTTACCAAAACTTAACCTCAAATATTGCTCAAATAATTCAACCTTAAATTGAATACATTAATTAATTGTGCCAAAAAATTTTGTTATAAAAAAAAAAAAAAAGATTGACCAGTTAAAAATTTATTTTCATTTAATATTTTAACACAATAGTTTGTAATATAATCTTTGATTTTTTGTCAAATAAAAAAATAAGTGTTTTTTTTTTTATTTTGTAAATATTATTATAGAAAAAAGCAAGATATGCGGATTTTTTTAAAAGAAAATCGAGAGTGCTGGAAAAAAAAAACACAAAGTTCTTTTAATATAAATATTTGTTAAGTTATATTGTGGAGTATATTAAATGGCAGAAAATACTGCTAACAATTATATCTATAACCCTAACGATAATAAAGGTGATTGATTTTTTTATACACATTTTTAAAATTATTTTATCTCTTTATAACCATTTTTAACTTTCTCATATATATTTTATTTTTGAACTTCTTTCATTTTATAAGTAATCACCTACTTAATTCATAAGTAATAGTATGTATTTTTGATAATTATTTATTATTATATAATTTTATTATTTATTATTATTTTAAATAATTAACGGAATGACGGACTGTGTTTTATACGTTTGTTAATTATAATGGTAATCATTGTTAGAAGAGTTAGTACTGGTATTTGTGTAGATGACTTAAATTAAGTTTTATTTTTTTATTTTTTATTTATTTTTGTGAATGTCAAACATAGGATTCTGAGATTGTGTGCATTGGAATTAGGAATAGACTTTGTATGGGCTAGTTTATATGGCTTCGGGGCTTTCGGGCTTGGAAGTTGGAAAACCATTTGATTGTTCACAAAAATAAAATGAAAGATGTTAAACCAGCACAACCTTCATTTCCAAATTATAGTTTTGTTTTTGTAATTAATTTGTAGCAATGCTTTTATAAAATGGTCGGGTATTAAAGTTTTAATTCATTTTATTAAAGAAAATTGTTAAAAGATAACATTTATAAAAAATAATCAATTCAAACACTTAGAAATATTATTATTCCTTTTACTTTTTTTGTTTGTTTTCCTAAATTATCCTGTTTAAAAATTATTTCATTACTATTCATATATTCTAATTTTATTTATATAATTAATTACTCTACCATTTAATATTAGATATAAGTCCTAATATAAGTTTAAAAATTACCTGTTTTTCAAACTTAACATATTGTGCATATTATATGTCAATGGTTATATAAAAGTTCTATTTAAATAATAAAATATTAAATCAACTTTCACCAAAAAAAAAGAAGAAAATATTGAATGAATTTGTAATTAACAAAAAAAATATTATTTTCTTAATTTTACACCAGCCATATATTTAAATTTATTTATAATAATTTTTCACACTTTATTTTAAAAAAATATTTATTTAATTTTAAGTTAAACTTAATAGATTCAATATTAAATAAAAAAAGTTAAAGTAAATCATAATTATATATAAAAATAAAACAACAGAATGTATTTTGATCCATTAAAAAGATAATATCAATTGCAATTATTTATATTCAGCATTAGTTATTATAAATTATAATTATTAATTAAAAATTTAATATATAAAAGAGGCAACAGAATGAAAATACAACATAATATTTTAATTAAAGGAATTTTAAGAACACAAAAATTAACAGCTAGAGACTCCCAAATAACTGTTTGTTTTTTTTTTCTTCAGAACACCACTCCTTTTAAATTTTAATAGATGTAACCTTACAATGCAAAACTTTCAGACTTATCACCCTCTTTTCCCCTTTGTTTTTTAATCATGCTTTTAGCCTTCACAACATTAATTTTAATTATACATCTCAATGCTCAGACTTGTTAATGTAACTTCAATGACAATGAATCCTTAAGAGCTTCCAACAACAAACGGTAAGCTGTGAGCTGAGGAAAATGACCTTGTGTTTCAAGAATTTTGACTTTGGAATGAGAACCCAATTTTTTGTTCATGTAAGAAGTAACAGCTAGAGGAACAATAGGGTCTTTTCTGGTCTGAATTATGGTGCAAGGCACATGAACTCGTGGCAGAACCCATCTAAGGTCACTTAGAAACACTGTTTTAGCAACACTTAGTGCAACTTGTGGTTTCATTTTTAGCAGACTCTGTTCAAATTCAGCAACTGCAGAAGGATTGTTTGCACTAATAGCGTTTGGAGCAAAGGTGTGTACCCACCCTGAGAAGTTTTGCTTCATTGATTCAAATATTTTGTCTAGTTCTGATCTATTGAAACCTCCTTCGTATCCTTCTTCATCCAAGTACCTAAACAATAAAAAGATATTACTTTCTGAATGATCAAAAACAATAACAAGAAATTTCAAAGAAATTATAAATTTAATACAAGTACTTGTTTTAGTCAAAAAATGAAAAAAAGAAAAAAGAAATTTCACGTAATCTCCGAGGAACTTATATATTGTTTTTTAAAGTGTATTTTCAATATAGGGTTTAATTTTAGCACACTCTTGGTACAAAATTTAAATAGAGTAGATAGCCTATACATTTACATCAAAAAAACATTATTATGTCCAGTGATTTTGTTAATTTTTATAATATAATTATCTTAAAGTTATATCAATAACAAAAATTCTAATTAATAAAAGAAAATTATTTTTTTACAAAAAATTAATTTGTATGACAACACTTTTTTTAACTATTTTTTCATTGCATAATATATTAACAAAGAAATAAAAAAAAAATTCTTTGGATCTTAAATTTTTTAGATTAAATTATAAATAAATTTTAATCAAAATGTTCGTGATTCAAAAGTATTTCTATAATAATAAATAAGAGCACTATTTATTTATGATGAATGTAATTAAAGATATTTTTAAAATTATGATATATATTCTATGTAAAATTATAAAAAATTTAATAATTTTTTTAAATTTGTATAAAATTAAATATTTTTTGTTTATATATAAGTTTAGAGAAAGTGTTATACAAATTATTAGTCAATATATTACTCAACATGTTTCATGAACCAAAATTATAGCAAGCATTATTTTTGACATGTGAACAAATGAATACATGTTCAAACAAAGAGATGATGACCTTGGAGAGCCAGCAAGCAGGACAAGACGTTGAAAGAGTTGTGGTTTCTTTGTTGCAGCTAAGCATCCAATCATGGCTGACATAGAATGACCCACATATATAGTTTTTTTCAAGTTGAGCTCATCAAGAAGGCAAACCAAGTCTTCAGCATATCCATCAAAACTTGAATACTTGTTTGGATTGTAAAGGGAGGAACTCACGTTTGGGGTGAAAGCCAAATCAAAAAGCACCACCTTGAAGTAGCATGCAAGGAAGGGAACAAGATAATGCCACACTGTTTGGTCTGTGCCAAATCCATGAGCTAGAATCAAGGTTTGAGTGCCATTTCCATAGAAATTGGCATTTAGGGAATGAGCTATGCCTCCACCATAACCACTACACGCTGTTGCCATGTTTGTTTAGTAAGCAATGCAAGTTAAGGAAGAAATAAAGAAATGCTTAATTTTTATGATGAAGAGTGTTGGAAACTTGGAGCCTGAATATATATAACAGCCTGCTGGTCCCAAAAATTGGAAAAACGAAAGTGTGAAAAAGATGGTCAAAAGTGCTTAATTGATAGCATTATATATGCCACTTGCATGTCACTTTCTACACAACTTCGAGAAACTTTGTATGACTCGGTTTTAATTAAGATGGGTGATTCTACTCGCAGGATTTTTTTACATTAATTTTATAACCAAGTGTGAAATATAACATCCAACCAAATGTTTAGAGTTTAATTCGTTGTAATATGAGTGTATAAAATAATTTTACATAGATGATACGTAGAATTTTTTATTTTATTTTATCACACCGATGTGTTAATTTTCCTTTATCCTTCTATGTGTATTCTTTTTTTTTTTTTCAGTTTATTAGTAAAAGTACTAAATTTTTCTTGTATATATTACTGTAATTATTGCTGATTTGAAGAACTTTTACACGCAACATAGATTGAATACAAAATTTTTCATCAATTAGAGATTATTTCATAACATGTGTATAATATGTAACTACTTTGTCAACCTATCATGATATTATGTATTAATTTTATTAATATCCACATATATATATATATATATATATATATATATATATATATATATATATATATATGGATAAGGAGAGGAGCTTGTTGGGGACCGGGGGAGTGAGTCATGCCTTCCCCACCCCCAACTTATAAAATTATCAAAATAAATGAGTCATTTAATTATAAATAAATGATGAATATTAAATATTTAAATGTCATGTAAGTAATAAATTATCATGTAGTTTAAGACTGTCATGATCTCAACAGATTTTTATTTGATAAATACAATGATAAAAAATTATTTTTATTATTCTAAAATTTTTCTAGATAATCTCTCCAAAAAAAAGATTTTGGTTTTCTAATTTTGAAATGCATCACTTTTTAAACTTTAAAAGTAGTTGAAATGATACTTTATAACTATTTTTAAGTGTTATTTAAATTACTTTTCAAGACCAAAAGTGATATATTTTTAATCAAAATAATTTTAAAAAATTCAAGATACTAAAATTGAAATTTTAGCTCCTTCAAGCTACGCCGCTGCATGGATCCCTTCAAAGTTCCAACTATTGGCTGAAAAAGAAAAAAGGTTACCATTTAGCCTTGACAATGACTCCACAAAGATATTGCAGATTTCTGTCTAGCTATAAAGATATCGTAATATTCATTTTTTTTTCTTAATATTTTTAAAATTTAAGTATCTACTACTAATTTATATTTAATAAAATACTATCAAAACTAATAACTAATAAATATTAATTAAATCATTGCAATGTATTTATATATTTATAGAGTTAATCACCTATACACTGCTCGTGTAAAGTTTTTTTTATACTGGCAACCAATTATATTCTTTAATTGTGTCATGTCACTGTAAACACATTTACTTTTGACAATGACATAGCACAATTAAAGGATATAATTGATTGTCAGTGTAAAAAAAATTTATAGTGACAGTGTATAGATGATTAACTCATATTTATATACTATATTGTTATATATGAGAAGCATTAGAAACACATTTCTCTTAATACGCTTCTTTTTATTGGTTAAAATTAATTAAAAATTATAAAATCAGAGAAAGAAAGAAAAAATTATTAAATAAAGTGTAAAACTCATCATTTTTTTCAATAAATTTCAACTAATCAATAAGTGTGTTCAAAAAGAGTTAATTTGAGAATGTGGCCTTAACGTTTTATTAAGAAAAAATAACACTTCCTTCTATTTTTAACAGTCGTTTAAAGTTGTTATACATAAATAAAAAAATATAATAATTTTTTATATTTTTCATACAATAACTTTAATGTTTCATGTTATGTACTCAATATTTTTGTCCAATAATAAGTGTATGTTAGTTGTAAGTACAAATAAATTAAAATTTAGGTAAGATATAAAGGTATAATTGATAAAATAATAATTAATATAGTTTCAAATTTTGAAAATGACAGATAAATATAAATAATTTTTTTCTAAAAAACCAATAATTAAAAATGGAGGTAGTATATTCTTTTCATTAATTAAACTTCATATAAATTCTATTTCACAAGAATATTTATTCCTTCTTATTTAACTTAGTAATCGAAGGAAAGGAATTGGAATAGTAGAAATATGTGATCTAGGTTTAATCTTTATTTTTTTTTTAAAATCATATTTTTTTAATAGTTTTGTTATCATCAAAATTATATTAAAAACTACATGGTTTAAATTTAACATTGTGTACACTGTTCCAATTCCTTATTACTGGACTTAGTGATTCTGGTAATCGGTAATTAATCCTGTTTAAACTTTAACTATAATAATAAATAATAATAAAAACTATAGTTAAAAGAATATATGAGAAAGATTGCATTAAACAATTATTCTTGAATCAGGATTCCTGCAGTTCAAATAGACTCTGCAGCCACATCCAACATTTGAAAGTTATATTTTATTTTATCATTTAATATATGATAATTAAGTTTTTTTTGGTTAATATTATATATTTATATCTAGTGACTGCATTGAATAGACACAATATTCACATTATCACATAATAACAAGACTACTACACGTTTGGATGCGCTTCATTGGAGCAACCTATCAGTTATATTTACCAGCATTGTTAAATGACAATTTCTAAGGTGTACACCAGAAGAGTAAATCAAATATTCAAATACACAATATTTAAATTAGTATATTGATATGTTTTTTTTTATTATTATAAATTCAATTATACTCCTTATTTTATGTTCTAATTTTTAATCTATAACATTTATAATAATATATAAAGGAGATATATTCTTTTAGTGTCTATTTTTAGAAAGTTAATTATACTCTTATTTTATATTTTAATTTTTAATCTACGATGAAATAAGAAAAGACATTTATAAAAAGAAAAACTGTCTTCCCATTTTAAAATAAATGTCCACCTTTTTTTAATTTTTCATTGAGGCACATAAAGTTATTTTCTTTACTAGTGTATAATAATTTCAATATCCATAGATGAATGTAATGTGAAGTGTAATAAGCTGCATTTCGTGTGTGGTGCGGCACAAACAGTTAGGTTGCAGCCCCAATAAAAGCAGCATCAATGCAATCAACACACTTGCTGCCAACCAATTTATTATTGGAGTCTGTTCTCTTATAATTTCTTTTTTCTTTTTATTTTTTTTAGCATATTACTCATCGAATCTCTCATTAGGATAACATTTACAAGTTTTTAAATTTGATTTTTAGTGGTGCCATTGTAATTTTTTTATTGATTAAACAATCTCTTGTTTTCATCTATCAGAGTAAGCTTAATGGTTGAGAATTTACACAAAATTTTAAATTTAAACTATTATAAATGATAAAAAAAAAAAAACACTTTATACACGTCGCATATCCATAGTAATTATTATTATTCTTTGCACTTGTTTGGATAAAAATTTTCAAAGAAAAAAATAAAAATAACTTTCCATAAGTTAAAATGAATTTATGTATAGGTTAAAAAGAGTTTTTTTTAAATATAAAATAATTTTTATAAATTAGTTTATGCATAAACTGATTTTAAAATTTTAAAGAAATTAATTTAATTTAATTTTTTGTTATAAGTATTTTTAGATAAATTTATTCAAAGATAACGTGTATAAAGTTTGCGGGCCTTTTAAGTTGATTGATGTCAGCTGACAAGATCATGTTACTCATTGTTGCCGGCCTTATAATAACATGTAAATAATTATTATTCTTATCTTTGCTTTCTTGGAGGATTTAAACATGACATTTTACGATATCTACACACAATATTCCTATATAGAAATCATTTGCCGGCTTCAAACATTAAATATGGCATTACATTTTTATAATTTTATTTGATGACTGCTTCTACAACTAAGAGTCATTTATATGTGAAGAAGTCAAAGGTGATAAACGAAATACAGGTGGGAATGGAATTATGCAAGAATTGTGCAACATTTAACCAGTGACGTAGCAATAAAGTCACTCGAGATATTCGATCCTGAGAAACTTGCATAGCTTCGTATGATGTGTTTGTTACTTGATTCTTTACGTGGGTTTGGGGCCCAAAATTGGATTTCTTCTGAGTGAATTTTCTTCTTAATCGAGTGTTCGTGCAAAAGGCACTTTGATGTTTAACAAAGAATGTGATGATTGTATTTGTAGGATTTCCTCTTTTATATGGTGTCTTCTTTTAGTTTAAGGAAAGTAGAATCTTCGTATATATAAGGAATGTTGGATAGTAAAATTTTATAATCTTTTAGTCCTTAGGTTTGCAGTCCAAAGCAATGTTGGTGAGACTTATGGCATTCCTCAATTGAGACACGGCAATTCTAGAAGCGACATCACGTAGCTGTGATGTAAGCGTGCTTTAGATTCGCAAGACTACGGATTTAGATATTTTGTTATGCCGAAGATTGTCAATACATACACTTTGATTGTCAATGAAAAAGCACGAACGTAAGCCTTTTAAAGTCAAACATTCCTGCACAGGAAATGTCTACACTCCAAACCTCTCAAATAGTCAAATGATTATGGAGCATCCATTTTTTGAAAAAGCAAGAAAGAGACTCAGCAAATCTACACCAACTGGTGTGTTCCTACTTTTGCATGGATCATTTTCTTTGTTTTGTTTTGTTCTGTTTTGTTTTGTTTTTTTTTTTTTTTTTTTTTTTGTGGTGGGGGATGATTTTCAACTTGACAATTAACATAAGAAATCGGGCTTAAAACTGATATTTTAAATTACAGTTACATCCAAGTGTAATGCATGAACTAAACCCCAAATTTTTAGTTCAATCCAGTTCCCATGAAATAAAAAATAATTGGCTTCTATTTCACAAGTTGAATATTAAAATTTACAATTCCAAGTACTAGAAGAAAGAGTTAAAATGGGTGATACTTTACAAACCGTTGTCTGGTGAGAGCTCTTGCTAACATCCTCCAATTAGAATTCCAGTTAAATACAGAATAATAATCTCAATATTTTATTTGCTTCATATTTCAAGTACTAGAAGAAATGTGCTATTTCATATTTGCGTACAGATTGGATTATCGTAAGGATCATTTTGTTCCCTTCTTTGTATATTTATTTTTTCTTTATGATGTGTGGAAGAGAGAGAGAAAGCATACGCACACCGTACGACATATCTCTACGCAGCAAAATTAATCTAGACAAACCGGCACCATTACAATCTACAGTAGTGAGCAATTGCAGGTCCAACGACAGAGAAAATAGCCTTTACTATAAGCAGCAACACTCTAAAAAGAAAATTCTTAAATGAGATTAATGAATAAACTATACAAGAACAAGGTCAAAGAAACATATCACACGAAAATAATTTTATTAAATATACAAAATATTTTAAAATAACTAACAAAAAGAATGCCCCTCTCCCTAATTCCACTAATATACAATTAATTGAGCCAAAGACCTTTTCCTATAGTATAAAATCTGAAAAATACAACAGATACAGAGACAAGAGACTCTGTCATGCTGACTGTGCAGCTGATGTTGACGACCAGGAACATTATCACTTGATTCTTAGCTTTGCACAGTTGATGGGGATAACATGTTCCAAGTCAGATAACACTTGAGGCAGGCATACAACTGTTGACGAACGATACTATTTAGAATTGCATATGTATGCTCTCTGTTCTGCGTTCCGTTGTAAAAAACAGTTGCAACGGGGATGAATGGTGTATTTAGTTCAGAGCATAATGAACTCGTTCAAGAAGTTGAACCACCTGATTGACAGAAACATGGGGGGCTAGGAGTGGCTTCAAACTTGGTTTTACCATATCTGGTGGCTCCGAAGACAAAATCATCTTTTGCTGCATGCTTGTCAGCTCCAGAAACTGAGTCAACATGTCACCATCAAGTATTTTGGGTACTCCAACCTGATATAAAATAGATGTAAGCAAACATGCTTGGCTACATATTCTTTTTGGGAAATAGTTGTTTCTTTTTTTAAAAAAATAAATAAATGAATGAATCTTAGGAAGCTAGTAAAATGAAGATATGAATGGCAAAATCTATTATTCCATGTAATGATTGAGTCAACCATAATCAATCAGTGTGCAATTATGTACATGCAATTATTTAAAAAGAGGGAAATGAAATGAAAATAAATTATCATAAGATAATAAAATGAAGTCCTTACCCGATTTTCGCGACTGCGAAACTCATTATGATCATTTCCAAGAACAGGCGCAGTCAAATGATGGAGAAAAAGTCTTGCTTGCACTGCTTCTAAGAGCTCATATTCTTCCCTGCACACAATAAGTGTTTCTCAGACATGTCAAAACTCAAACCCAAGCCAAAAGCCCTAGAACATAACCCTAGCCCAAAACTCATCAATCCACTAAAAGTTGAAGATAGTATTATGTCAATGCACAGCATCTAAATAGTTCAACACGATTGAAATTATGGGGATTTTAGTCTTAGAGAAAGAATTGAGAGAAGAGACTTTGTATAATATTTTATCACGAAAAAAATGTATTCCAATGTATTGATGTGTGTGTAAAACATATAACGCTAAACCTTATTTATACTAATCATAATCCTAACTATTTAGGAAAACAAATCATGAGATAAGGAAATTTGGTAACCAGTCCTAAGAGAGAATGGGAAATAGGAAAATTAATCCTACAGGATAATCTAAGATACGATTCATATATCCCAACAAACAGAAAAGTATTACGATTACAAGTATCAACAGTAATACAATCCAAGTTTGTTAACTTCCACATTTCCTAAACAAAGCAAAACACAAGGAAATGACATGCTAACATCACAAATGAGCATTACACAATCCCTCATCAGTGTGGGAATAAATATTAACTGCTACTATATTATCTTTTTATTCGTATATTCAGTTGAACTGAATCCTCGGTGGCCAATTCTATTCTCAACGGATAGCAGGAGCAAGTGAAGATTTAGATGGAACTCAAAATGTTTCTACTCACTATTTCATGTAATTTTCAAGGCTAAACAAGCAAATTAGGCAGAAATACAGATTCAGAATTGGCCTGATCTGCAAAATAAACTTTGAAGAGTACCATATTTCGGCTTAATCTACATATCTTAACATCACAATTTATAAGAAAAGCTTTTGTTTTCCCTCAAAAGTAATAAATGACTTTTTAATAAAAATATCCTATAAAAATTGTTTTTAACATGGACTGCAAGATCTTAGTATTCAATTGGCCAAGCCTAGACCGAAAATAAATCTATCTCAACCACCTTTGTGTACATGAGAACAAGTTCCAGGCAATGGCCAAACTGAACCTAACAATTATTCACCTTCATATTTGTCGAGACTCGAGAATTACAGCCAAAATAGATTGGTACCTTGATAAAGGGATGAAGATCATTATGCTTCCTAACATGGTACTGGCAATAATAGTATTTTGTAATGAATCAACATTTGTCTTGGGGCCATTGCCACCTTGCAAAACATCATCAGCTGGAAGCCTGTAAGAATAAGAGCCCTGCAATAAAATAAAAAACATAAATTGCATCTAAATTACACGTAGAAGCATATTAAAGGGGAAGAGGGGATACCGACTCCGACACAAACACCAAGACACAACAAATATCCAAAAAGTAAGACACGGAGACACGGCATGTATATGTAAGCTTTACAATTTTTATATGATAGTGGCTCTAAGAAAATGAATCATATCTCTTAAAGTTAAAACATCAAGTGAATGAGTGATTCTTATGAAGTTAAGCCTCACCATAGATAAAAAAAATGTTATAAGTATTGACTTTTTAAATTTTTTTTAATAATAGAAGTGTTAAATAAGTGTTTAGCTAAGAGCAAGAGTCAACTCACTCTCTTAGTTCATGTTTAAGTCATGTCAAAAAGGTGTTGAACGTGTGTCGGAGAGGTATCCAAACCAAAAAAAAAAAATTCGTAACATGATATAGACTGATAGACATGTGTCTAACAAGTGTCGTGTCAAAAACGTGTTACTCTGACACGACATACTGTAGATGTGTTGGTGCTTCATAAGGGATGAGTAGTTATAAATTGGCAAGTTACAAAACCCAAATCCAAAAACAATAAATGAACAATGAAAACTTATCCACGTCCTAAGAGTGAAGAAGTTAATCCGAAGTAAAGAAATGACCAAGATATCATGCCAAAACACATTTGAACTGTAATGGGAAAAACATATATCAACCATGAAGCATGAGGTAGTGCACCAGGACACATATATGGTCAGTCATTGCAAAGACTACATAAGAAGAATTTTCAAAGAGTTTAACTTCTTTATATATATTTATGAACAAACGTGTGCCTCAATGTTTCGTTAACAATTATTTTAGGATTCCAGTTCAAGTATTTGTCACTATAGCTGTATAGCATCATCTGTATAGCATCATTTCCATTATTGTTGAATCAGAAGCCAATGAATATTCACTTTTCATGCATAAATCACATAAAGGAAGAACTAAAGTTGAAGAATAAAAAGAAAACAATTAAGTTCATTTGATACTTTTGAGCCACAATCTAGCACAACTTCACAATTGCATAGCACACAAATATTATTGAACATTTTAGTGAATAGCGAGTAGTATCTGATGTAATATCAAAACTATCTCTTGCAGAGTAATTCACATCATTATGGTGATTACAGCACATTGCATCTGCACTAGGCAACTGCTGCTTCAAAGTTCAAACAAATTAAATTTCTATAAAAGTTGATGAGATCTAATGCATATTACTAACCATTCTTCCAGGATATTTAAAGGATATACCTTCTTGATGCTCATAGCTATCTCAGCCATGAAATAACCACAGCTTAACGTTAAGTTGCATTCTGTACTTGCATTGTCTGGTGCAGGTAAGCAATAACGAAATATGGTTAGAATCTTGTTTTGAGGGGGAATATAACAAATGAACAAATAGTTTTAAGCTTGCAAATGACATAAAAATAGGTTTCTTTCAAAATCTTAAACAGCATGGTCCATTGCAATATGAAACACAGGCAATACTAACATATCATCCCTATTAAACATAAAGCCATAAACATCATTAAGCATGGTACAAACTACAGAATCCACTCAAAATGAAAGATGAGTGGTACTCAAGCTGTGGAAAAAGCTAGTTACCGTACACAAACTACAATGTCTTATACCTATTCTCAAATGAATTTGTATTTTTCTTTTTTTTTTTGGTATTAATTTCACCATTAATTGGGAAGACTACTCACATTAATATTAGCAGGCATAATATTTTAATAGAATTTGTTTCGATGTTCTTCCATTGAATTTGAATTTAACAACCAGAAGTAACATAAATGGATATTTTGATTAGTAGCAACTAGCAAAACGCAGTAGTTCATATTTTGAAAACCCTGGGCCCATAGAAATTAAAACTTCAAAGGAAGACAGTAACCCTTAGGTTAGAAAGTGGCAAATAAGCAATTGAATCACACAAATAAAAGGCTTAGTTCGAGCAAACCTTCCAAATGATCTGAACATAAAACAGCAATGCTTCCTTTACGATCCGAAACAACAGCCGTATCAGCATCCATGAGAATGCAATCAGCAACTATCCTCTGTGATGGATCAGAGTAAAGTTGGACCAATTTTTTTTCTTCCTATCATGGAAGATACAAACTAAACAAGTTCAGCATACAAGATAACCTTTTCTTTCATAAAAAAGACTTTACTGAGATGGAAGAGAAAGATGCAAATGAAAGAAGAAATCCATAAAACTAAAGAAATCAATACCAAAGATAAAGGGGATATGAAGAACATGAAACATGCAATGCAGCATGCCAATGAGTTCTTCTCTTTTCACGCCTCAATCATGATATAACTTTAATACAGAAGGCAATGAAGAGAGGCATACGAGGAACAAATACAATATTTTGTTAGAAGGAAAGGAATAGAAAGGATAACTTTAATAAGTTAACCTCAATAATTGAAACCGACAACAAACAAACCTTCCTCTTTTTTCCTTTAATTTTTAGTTTGAAAAAAAAAAATTTACAATAGGGAGTCATCACCACCCACCTCATGATAAGAAAATAGAATGATACCATCACGACAATCACCAACTGCAATTCTAGTAAAATGTGCAGTCAAAGATGTTATCATGTGACGCGTCCTTCCCATAGCATACCTTCTCACTCTTTGGGGATTGTCATTAGGGAAACCACAAACATAGAACTGAATAGCACAAAAGGAACATAATGAGTATGTAAACCAAATGTAGATAATGCATACAAAACCTTCTGATTTGGAGAGAACGTAAGAAAGAATGGAACAGTAAACAAGTGACAATGAATGGACAAAAGGGAAGATATTGCAACTTACAGCATTGCCAGCAGATGCCAAGAAGTAACGATCAAGATAAGGACAGATTTTAAGTACCATTCCCTGCCACCTAGTTGCATAAGCCAATCGGAACTGCCATACTTCATTTTCATCGAGTTTGATGCCATCAGAACTATTATCATCAGGACTGCTGCCAAGACTACTGCTTGATAACTGTTCAGGAGCATATGTAACTATTTCAAGGAAAGGTGAATTTTTTTGAGATGATGACCCTGCTTTTGAACAGAATGTCATTGAACCACTATCTGAATTTTGCACATGATCAAGACAGAGAACAAGAAGTCGGCCCTTGCAACTGCAAAAAAAGCAACATGTTAGAATATGGTAATGAATATGAAGTGCATAAATTTCCATGACAACAGTATTAACATGTTAACATGTTTCACCATCATACATGCACTACAGGATTATTCAAGTAAATATAAAGATGTAAAACATCTATATTTCTATATAGATTTTAGAAAATTCAAAAGCTTAACCCCTGCCCCCTGGCACTGTGCCACTATGACATTTCCCTTAACAAGGCAGCCAAATAAAAGTTTTGATGCATGCATTCCAAAATTATCATACCTAAATTGGTGATGTAGAAAGAGAGTTTCTTGGAGGCCAAACAACTTCCTACATGCATTTATTAATCATTGCTAAACTTAGTTTGGGGAACTCAACATTGACATTTGAATGCACTCTATTGTCATTTTTATTTATTCAAACAATGATATTTGTGATGCAATATACAAGCCACAAATGCCACATATCACATTGTAAAGTATAGAAATAGGAGTATTTTAGGAGATAAGAGCTTCTATGTTTACTTTTATATGTAACCTAGATACTTGGTATAGCTAGGTTCAATGCATATTGGGACTTGTAGTATCTTAAATCTTAATTGCTCTCTTGTATATTGTTTTGGCATTAATTATCTTTGTATTACTCTTGAATATAAATATACCATTATGCTGGGTGGAAAGGAGAATGCCTGATCAGAAGAATCTAATGACCCCCTTTACAGTATGAAACTTTATTGAGGAAAAACAAAATTTTTTAACTTATGTCTTATATTGGCTGATGTAAGGGCAGTAAGGCAAGTGAGGGAGCTGGAGGTTATGGATTATTACATAAAGCTTAATTTATCAATTATACAGGGAATCTTTATTCTTAAGCATACACATTGAAATGTTGCACACTTGTGGGACTTAGCTATCACTGAAGCATGAGCCAAACTCTTCTTTTGGTGAGTTGATATGTGTAAGCTCCTTGAGAGGGAACTTGCGAGAAGCTCAATAGCAACTTAGCTCATTTTAAGTCATAAAGGTCATATGCAGTTCAGGAAAGATATGGAACCAGAAATTTGTCAATTTGATAGTAAAAAGGAAAGAAATTCCTATTAATTAGCTTGTGATATAAAACAATAGGAAAATATCAAAATAAAAATATAAGGAAAGCAAAATGTCATACCTCTCAGCTTCACCACTGGACATTATAGCTGGACCAGGAGACAGACTAGTTCCAACAACAAGCACCTGCTCACTTCCAATTCTTATTAGTTCCATGGATTTTCCTGTTTCTCCACGTTCAAGTCTAAAAGACGACAGTACTGACCCACTTAGGGGATCCACACAACATATGTCAGACAAACATGTACCACAATTCAGTTCAGTCCGCATCACAAGCAACATCTTGCTTTCATCATGATACAGGACCTTCCGTGGAGTGCCCTCTAAATGAAACTTTTGCATATTAAGTCTCTTGCTGTGGACCATCTCCACCTAAAGCATCAAGTGATAAATACAGTATAAGACAGCAACGTAGATAAGAAAAACAAAACATGTAACAAGAAATGAAAAGTGGTTATTTCTTGGCGAGAAAAAATGGCAAAATAGGGGAGAGAAATCACTCCAATGACCAAAAAACTATATGTTTCTCATTTTGCATTGACTACTGAGTATGTAATCTGAATCATATAAATAATGGAACTTATCTGTTACAGACTGAAAATCAACTAATAATATTCAGAAGACAATATCCTAGAAATGAAGAAGCAATCATCTGGTTTATAGGAATTCAAATGCAGAAAACAGTAGACAAGATAACCAAAACAAAAAGACAACAGTTTCTCCAGAGACCAGGGAATAGCACCACCGAGAACTTTTCTCCATGATTTTACATAGAATAATATTATTTGTCCAACAAATCTTATGAGCGAAAGAGAGAGAAGCATGTGATGCGATGGGTGATATGATGGACAAAGATAGAAAGAAAAGTGTTGTTGTATAAATAATGCATGTTTTACATAATGATTACCTCCCCTCAGCCCCCACCCCTTCATATATCCTCCCTCCCTCTCTTACAAATCTTCCATAACTATCCCTTCCCCACTTTCCTATTGTCAGCTGTCCATCTGCATAACTATTTCATCATTTGTCTTTCCCCAACAATTCATAATTCAGTTACTACTTACTACTGCCCCAAAAATTAGTCTAATGTCCATACTTTCCATTTCAGACCTCCTCCTGTATACATGTATTGGAGGTAAGTCCCAAGGGTGTGACATTATCCTCCTGACTCAAAAAATAGGAACAATAACTAGTAGACAGTAGACACCATTAAGAAGCAGGACCACAAAAAACCATGTTAGAAATGAAATGGGACAACCTAAAAATTATGTAAGAAATGAAATGGACACTTTTTAAATCTACAGTCTACAAGCATCTTCAATGCAGTTTTAAGTTACGAAAGAAAGTGAAACCAAATAAAGGAATAAAGAAATGTGGGAGCATGCAATGCTGTAATATGATTTTCTTACCAGATGTAAACTGTTTTCTGCAACAAATAATATTCCTTTTGGACACTCAATAGAGCGAACAGGAGTCACGTGTGTGGATGGTTGAAATGAGATGGAAGTATAGGAAAGGCTGTGTCTTGCACTATGCAACAACCAAGGCCTATCACTAAGAGCAATTATATCAGCATCAAGAGTGTCGTCCAGGGGCACCAAGAAAACTGGAGTGATGCCAATCCGACGAATGGCAATCAATTGAAGCGTGGAAGGAAGGTCATTTCTGTTGTCAAAAGCATTAGACCCAGAATTTACCAAATTTATAGAAGACAAGGCAGTATCCACCATATTTATTGGTGATGAAGGAGATGGTTCTGCCGGCCACTCAAAGCGAAGGAGCATTCCATTCCTCAATCCAACAAGAACATAATACTTATCAACAAATACAAGTCGTACATCTTGAGGTACACAACCACTTATAGCAGTCCCTATTGTATTCGTTAATGAAATTGTCCCACAAGCAACTACCGTAATTCCTCCAGCTGGTGCAAAACACCAAATTTCCACGGAAGGCCTATGCGTGCCAATAACAAAGGTTTTATTGATGTCCACTCCACTTTGAAAAGAAGAAATGCTACTATTATTTTCTGAAGTGGATGAATTTGATTTGTTTTGCTCAATTTCTTGTCCAGGGATGGAAATGCATGATAATTCATTTTGCAGTACCAAATGTTGCATTTCATAAATTTCATATTGATAAGTTGATAGCAATCTAACCCCAAGTATAAAAAGAAAACATGGGTTAGAGGTTGACACAACTATGAAATTATGCCCAACTGCCCCCAAATTGATACTCACGTTGTTGGGAGACCAAGATGTGCAAATAGGAGAGGACAAAGGGATACCTTCAGAATGAGCAGCCTTAGTGGGCAAACAAAGTTTAACAGTAGATTGGTGGATTTGAACAAGCAAACCATCAGTCACAATGCCACATGCCAAAGTACAAACATTAGGTTGGAAACCAACTGAATCTGTTACATCAGTAAAACTTAAGCCAACTGACAATATTCTGGTTTCCTCAACAAATGATAGAACTAGAAAAGAATGATGTGAATCAGTAACTTTCATTCGGACGGTCCAAGTACCAGTTACCCCCTGATATATAGAAGCAGTCCTATGTAGTTTTTCTACATTAATACCATTTCGAATAATTCTTAATGATCCCTCCGGTGCCACACCACAACAAGCAAACATTTGATCATGTTTCTCATCATGATAATCCACGACTACCATATCCAAGATGGGTGCAATGTTTTGAATAGGATTTGTATAGCATAGTCTTCCATCTTCCAATTTCAGGACCACACCATCCCCCATTTCCACAAGAGCAGCTAGATATCCACCTTCAACCCACAAAAGTGCTTTACAAGGTAGACCTTTATAGAGACACTCGGACAGATTAACTCTAGGGCCTTCGGAATCAAAAAGAACTTCCATCATAAAAAATTCCCCAGTATCTACACAGAAGATCATCCTGGGATCTTTATTACTTTCAGGTTCCCAACTCCACGAGCATACATATTTATAACCCGAATTAGCACCACCATTGTCACTGTCTATGCACATAGGATCATAATCACTCAGCTCCAACAAAGCACAGGCAGCAACACTAAAGCGTTCATCATCAACATCGTGTAGTTTACAAGAGTCTTCCACATAAGGCTGTTCTTCCATAGCATTGGGTAAAAAGTTCAAGTTAGTCTTGCAGACACAGGATGGGTTGCGATGATCTCTAAGATCCATTAAGAGTACATCACCAGCTCTGAATAGAAATGCAAGTCCCCCAGAGTTAGGAACTTCAACAATGTCATATGCTAGAGGTCCAGCTTCAACATACTGAGAAATAACAAAGATTTTACGTGCTTTAACATTCCACTCCAATAATAATAATTCATTTAGAACTGCTCCCCTCCTGTAGGGCAAAAAAATGCATGGTTTCAGTAAGTAATCATATTCACAAAAAGACAGCAGAAATAGAAGCTAAATTTCATTATAGAGCTGCCTTCAAGACTTAGAATAAACACCTGATAGATGGAAACTTATGTATCACTATACCTATTTATAATAACAGCTAGTACAGGATTATGCTCCTTTCTTTCTTGTTTGGAATCTTGTGAAATGAAGCAGATGCTCCAAATAGTACCACGTATGCTGGTTCTCTGAATGCTTCTGGAAGTATTTGTTGTTCCTTCACTTTCAGAAGGATATACAATTCTCTGGAGTTGAGTGAAAAAGATCATATAAGCATATTTCTCCAGACAAAAGAATCAATTTATCAAAAGTAGACAAATTAGCAAATACACATATGAGAATAATATATACTGTTAAAAGTAAGAACATCATGAAATTAAAGGGTAATAAAGGAAACCAACACGTTAGATCCTTCAAATGTATGTCTAGTTGGATACCATATATAGCCTATACCACCAAAAAAAACAATCCTCTATCATATTCATACATGCATTTTGCTAACACAAACATTAAGCATTTCTAAAAAGCAGGATGGTATAGTAATTTTGGACCTCATCAATGATATCACCACTGGACATTGACATAGAAAACAAAGCCAGCCGATCTTCGTATGCACTGGCAGCAATAAAACAACCACTGCAGAAAGAGAATCACAAGAATTAGTACTAGTAATATTCACAAGAAAAGCGTACCATGCTTTTTCTGTTTTGTCCAATTAACATTTCCAAATATAAAACCATTCATCAGCCTTCATCCAACAGCTTAAGGTTTTAGAAGAGTAGGACCTTGACATGTTATCCAACCTCTTAAACCATGTGGTTAAGAGTTCAATCCTTCTCGCTTCCAAACTTATAAATAAAAGTTGAATTCCAACACAAGATGGGCACAAGCATTGTCAACACTTCAAGCTCAAAGGACTCTTGCACGAAGTGCCATGCTAGATATAAAATCATTCATGAACCTTCACCTAACAGCTAAGTTTTTAAGAGAGTTGGCCATGGACAGAAGTAATCCAAAAATGCACTCTATTATGTAAGAGGAGTGCTAGGAACACACCCTCTAACACACTCTACTATTGATTAAAATTTATCAAAAACTACAAAATCAAGAGACTCATTAAATAACATGCAATCGCAAAAAAAAAAAGTGATTTTTCAATAAATTCAAGTCGATGGTAGTGTTTTGATAGCATTTCTCATTATGTAAATAAGAACATATCTTGGGCAAAAAATTATAAAAATAGATCTCTATTGTATTAGCAACACATGCCACCCATGAGTAGTTAACCGATAGTTAATTAACTATTAGGGACTGTTTTATCGGAAGGATTTAGATTTAATCCACTGATGCTTTATAAAAAGCTTTATACAATCAATGAAACATATGAAGCCAAATGTCTAAAAATTGGTTAAAACATTTTACTGGAAGTAAAGAATCTTAGTTGCAACAATATGGTGTTAAAAAAGGAAATATCAGTATAGTTGAGTTTAAAAATGAATACAACTTAATACTATAGTTTAAAATTTAGTGATAAGTGTATTACTAAGAATAAGAAATATTAGAATAGAATAAATAAATGTACTCTTTTATGTTTTCATAAGTCGTGTAGGTACAGGCTCCTTCTATGAGGCCTGCTGCACTGTATCTTTCTTCCTTTTTTTGTTAGAAGTTAGTTACAGATTCTGTTTTATGTTAGTTGGACCTGCTGCCTATATATATATACTAGGCTAATTGTATTTCATACTCAGAATAAAAAATATACTTTACATACAGAATTCCTCTCTCTCTCTCTCTCTCTAACCTAAAATCCTATTAAGAAATCTCCCATTGAGAAGGTTTATGTTAGAAGGAAGAGGGGTACAACAGGGAATTAAAACCCCATGAATTGTAACAGAATAAATAACAGGAAGGAGTTTTGTTAGATAGGAGGATAGAATATAAATAGTAGTACTTAGAGGAAGGGACATCAGATTGATCATGTAACTGAAAATAAACTGTGTAATTGATTCTGTCAAAGTCAGTTACAACTGATAGAAATCATCAATTTATAGATGACAGAGACTAACTATAAAAATTAACTAACTATAAAAATCAATTTATAGACACTAACTGATAGAAATAGTAATACTTAAAGGAAGGGGCATTGATTTCAATCAGGGACAAGACCAACAGAAAGAAGGGAAAGTTTTGAGTTGGGTTCCCCTACCTGAAATGGGCCATTACACTCAGGTGGCCCAAACACTTTAAAAAGTATCTGAATGTGATTATAAAAGTAGATTTTAAAATCTGGAGAGTATTTGGAGATCTTATTAGCCATATTACCTGTTTATTATCAACCAAAGTAGCGCTTGCAGTTGGCCTAGAAGTTCATGTAGAACAATTATGGGGGCTTCCCTATTATTTCTAATATGTGAAGCAACTAGTACATGCTTGCAGAATGGGACCAACCAGAACACAAAACTGAGATAACAGGAAAGACAAAATAAATGCTTTTCAAGAATTTGTGACCCGAAAATACATCACCTGGAATGAACTGTTAGCTTTCTTCCAGGAAGATCCAATGTGTTTCCAGGATTAGATAGCTGAATATGTGTTACAGGAACAAACCTACAAAGATGCATAAAAGAAAAAGAAAGGTTCATACAAATTAATTATTTTTTCATAAAAGGTGGTTCGCTTTTCATGTTCTAACCATGCATTAATGCTCATTAATACCTTGTACCGATACAACAAAAAGGAGAAAAGACAAAGACAAGGTGAACGAACCTGTGCATTTCATTGCAAAATGTGAGCAACGACAGCTTCCCAGAATCAGATGTAGCAACCAAAAGGTCTTTGCCCCACAGCTGCAAACAATAAAAAAGGACTAAATAAAACCCAACCTTGACAATAAAAAAAATATATATATATGCACTCACATAACATTCACAACAACAAATTTCATTCAAATCAACACAGGCAGAGACAGTGATTTCCTTAGCCAGAGTAGGGAAATGAGTAACACACCTGTGGATCACGCGCGCGAAATTTGTCATTCCAGGGCAATATGGCAAGATCTTTGATGGTGCCAAAGACAGGCTGATCACACACAGATCGCACATTCCCATCCTCATCAATAACCACCAATTCAATGGATGTTTCCTGAAACCACAAACAAACAGAAGCAACATTACATAACAAGCTCTCATAATCCTAATCCTAATCAAAATAACAGGAGCAAGTGATAATAAGCACAGCACACAGCTTAGTTCAGTTAAACGAAGTTAATTACGCCAAAGTAAAGTCCTACAGCACGCGGCAGCAGTAACACTGATACAGAATAAGTTAGTGAGATTTGCGTCGAGGCAAATAGCAGAGAAGAACCTCACCTTGCCGAAAACGACGTCGTTGGAGGAGGGAGAACGGATGTTAGCGTGGAGAACCTGAAGAACGACGCTGCCTCTGAGAACGCACTTGGAGAGGTAGCAGCGCGAGGCGGAGGAAGACGAAGACGGACCTGACTTGGCGGAAGAGCATTCTTCTTCGGAAACCGCCATTCGCGATTAGGTTTGTTTGAGTTTATTGTATCTCTCCGCAGAAAAATTGGAGAGTCGGAATAGCGTTCATTGAGATGAAACGCGATGCACACAGTTCGAAGTGTTCAGTAGCAGATGAAGATGAACGAGAATAAGAGGGCTTTCCTTTCCCTTCCTTTCAGTTTTGCTCTGCATTCATGTCTCCCAAATACACTAGATGGGAGCAAACGGTGACACGTTATTTTTATTTTATTTTATATTGCTAGAGAAAAAGACACTCACCGTCTTGTATAAAATAAAATAGAAAAAATAATATTTTCTACTATTTTAATATTTATATCAATTTTTTACATATAAAAAAATTAAGTTATTAAGAATAAAATAAGTATAAAAATTGTGACACGTAATCCTCTATTAGTATAGATTACATCACTCTATTTATCCTATTAGTGCCGTATATTTTGTGTTCATGGTTTCTCTGTTGAGTTTTATAAAATCTTGTTGATTCAATGTTCGTCAAAATATATATATATATATATATATAAAAGAATCTTTTTACTCTATCAATGAGTATACATAAACTTATTTTTTTTTAATAATTTATGTTCTATATTAATTTTTAAGATTTAACTATTAAATTTAAAATCTTTAATATATAAATCAAGTTTACAAATTTTAAAAAAAAATTAAAAATTATTTAATATTTTATTTTATTAATTTAAATAATTTATAAAATGATTTTACGATTTTATAATAGGTTAATCAACCAAAATAGCTCATCCTTTCACTCCATGAATATGATGATCAATTCTAATATTTAAATCTTTTCTTGAAGTTATTACAAAAGTTACAAAACTCATTGTTACAAAAAAAAATGTTTCTCAAATAGTATTTTCAAAAAATATATCACAAAGATTTAGGTCTTTCTATTCTAAGTGTGAAAATTATATATATGAATTTTCTGACATAAATACTCAATTATTTACATGGATAATTTAATATTTTACTTTTAGCAAATTTGAAAACTAATCAATGACAAATTAATTGATTATTTTGAAAAATAATTAATTATTCCAAAAATTAGTTTTTGGAATAATCAATTATTTTATTGAATAATCGATTATTACAATAACCATTTCTCAAATTATTAAAAAAATATAGTAAATAATCGATTATTACTTAAGATAATCGCTTATTTTAAGTGAAAACTCAATATCTCAATTTTCATACCATTTATCTGTACTAATCAATTTTAAAACTTATTTTCTTCATCAATCACCATTTACATGGAGGTAAAAGGCTAAGTTACTTATCAATCACAAAGTATATAAGTAACAAAACTTTAAACACACAAACAATATACAACTTGCACTCTTTTCTTTCAAGAGACTTAAACCACAAAACAAAAATTACAAGTTGCACTCTTATCTTTCAAGTTTATTTGTAATAATCAAAATCAACGAAGACCATGTCTTCATCTTAGGCTTGATCAATAATTGTGTTGTGGATCGATATCCAATTTATTGTTGATCTAGCAAATCAAAAAAATACCTTATGTTATTAGTTTGGTAGGGTCAAGTCACTTAAATTATTTACCATATGTTACAGGATATCTTTTAGTTCAAATGCGTGATGATGCATGTAGTTGTTGTGTTGAAAATTTTGAGTTGTTGGTGTGCTAGTGTTCAAGATGATATTATGTTGTAATAGACTGAGTTATTCATGTTGATAGTGATGGTTAATTGTTGATGTACATGTTGATAGTGTTGAATGTGTTATGATGTTGATGTTATTATTCTAAGATGTGATGATGTACTATGTTGTTTATACTTTGTGATGTGTATATATTGTTTTCTTTTAATTATAACTTATCTTTACGTGTTCCCATGCAGTTTGAACTGCGACGATCATATCTTGTATGAGAATCACACATGTGTTGGATCGAGCGCTTACCACTAGGCCAAAAGCTATAGCTGATAGTCAGGGCACAACTTTTTTTACTTAAGAGCGCAGCAGCCCAAGCGCCATGATTCGACAGTGACTTGGCCCACCTAGCCTCCGCCACAGGACAATTGATGCAACCCGCAACAACATGGATAGGTGTGAATCGAGGAGTTCATCAGGTGGATGGTGAAATCATTTATATTTTTGTGCTACTACTTTGTAGTACCTTGTATAAGAGTTATTTGACTGATAACTTAAATTATATAATTTACTTATATTGAATTATTGTATCTATATTGCATATATTTGTATAATTATTTTATTTTTATATACACAATATATATAGTACACATTCACACACACACATATATATATATATTAGGGGAATGCTAATATACTCCCACCTATTTTTTAGTGGGAATATGTTAGCAACTTACACAAAAATTTTAGGACAAAAAAATCACTCATTTATTTTGATTTGGTTAATTTGTATAAAAGATATTATAGTAATTTAATTTAATTTTAAATAAAAATAAAATATTTTCTCTTTCTTATTAACTTCATTTTCTAAGCTATTTCTCTCTCTTATTAAATTCCTTCTCCAACTCATTTATCTTTTTTATTAAATTTTTTCTATAACTTATTTATCTCTCTCCTATTAAATTTTTTCTTTAACTCATTTTTCTCTCATCTCTCATGATGTTTATCCCCCCTCTCTCTGAACAAATAAAATAATTAATTAAAAAATAAATGAATTGGAGAATGAAATTAATAAGAGAGAGAAAATATTTTATTTTTATTTAAAATTAAATTAAATTATTATAATATCCTTTGTACAAATTAACCAAATCAAAATAAATGAATGGTTTTTTTGTCCTAAAATTTTGGTATAAGTTGCTAACATACTCCACTAAAAAATAGGTAGGAGTATATTACCATTTCCCATATATATATATAGGGAGCATATAAAGTGAGAGAATTTATTATGAGAGATGAGAGGGTTAAAATATAACCCTTAGATTAATTTTCTCTCACTTGATTAAATCCCAAATTTTCTCAAACTTAATTAATCTAAGAGTTATATTTTAACTCTCTCATCTCTCATAACAAATTTCCTCTCACTTGATATGTTCCCTATATATATATATATTATATATATATATATATATAATTTTAAGTTAGTAATCGTTCTGATGTTAGATGCCAAATTATTAAATATAGAGGTTACGGTGCTTTCTTTCCTCCCAATCTAACCATGCTGTTTTTTTTTTTGGATTCCTTCACCAATTTGTCGTACAATGAAAAGAATAATTCTCAACTTCCTTCGGTTTTCCTTCCGAATACAGAGGGTTTCCATTGGGTTAATTGGAACAATAATACTTATTTAGAATACAAAATATGAAGGGGACTTGACATTAGGACTTTTTATGGTTGAAGTGTTTAGTAGTCCATTCAGAGTGTCAAAAGTAATGCAACTTCTTTATATGTTAGGCATGGAATAATTAAAGCTATTAAAAAATTATTGGATGACTTCAACTTAAGATCTGGGCAAGGCGATATTTTCATTTGAAGCTAAATGGTAAGACGACGGTCCATGAGGTATCATACATGCATATAAGTCGCACAAATCTTTCCCTTAACAACATCGCACATATTAATTACTAAACCAAATGGAAATATCGTTCCACTCAAGTCTAAATTCGAAGCCACCCAATAATTTAACCTTGGCTTCAATTATTCCATGACAAACATATAAAGAAGTTTAATTATTTTTAACTCTCAAGAGGGAGGGACTTGTTAAATATTTGTGGGATCACACTTGGACCCAATGACAAAACCAAAACCGGAGACTCTGTGAGACATTAAAGATAACTGATTCAAATATATAAAATTAAGAAAATTAAAATTAAAATTTTAAGATATTTATTTGTAATGAAATTAAGAGTGTGTGCTTGGATATATTATCTCTATTTCTAATTGTAAATAATATAAGACAAAATCATTAAGACAAAAAAGAAAGTAATTAAGTTGGATGTTTTAATTAATTTTTCTATAAATTCCAATTTTATGCTAAAGATATTATTTGTTTTAAGTGGTTGTTATATTTAATGTTAATTATATATTAATGTATAGAAAATATAGTTAACAATTGATTAAGAGTATAAAATAAAAATTTACCTGAAATAACTTTAAAATTTTAATAATTGTCTTTAGTAATTAAAATTAGAGAAAATTAATTTATTACTTATAATTAGGATATTGTTGTGCAATACATGGATTACCACATATATACACATGTGTATACATTGGTGAAATATTGTCCGTTTTGGGTTTTGTTTTTGAACATCACTCAAAAGGCCTCTCAACCAATGGAGACAATTGTGTGTATATAAATTCAAATTTATCCTCTTATTTGAATGGTGTGGGACTTTGTTTATATCCCAACACACACATATATATAAATATATAATATAAAATTAAAGATGGTAAAAAAAATCAGATATCTATTATTATGCAGATAACTCGATGTTTTCATTCATACTTAAATTATTTGAGATAGTTGCTTCAACATTTCATTAAATTTTCACTTTTGTTTTATTTTATTTTTTTCATAAAATCAAGTTTTTTTACACCTCTTCAGCTTTTTTGTGAGTAGTTTTTTTTTGGATACATAAAATGACAAAGGAAATTATAGCAAAATGTCGTGTAAGTTAAAAATTCATACTCAAGCCTTCAATCATCTTTAAATATACATTCTTCATTAATGACTTTGAAACAAGAGACAGAAATATTACTTCTATAGTTTCATTGGATAGTTAGTGCTTAGTATTTTGATTTATATAAAAATTACCTTTTTATTCTATTATTAAATATTATAATTTATTGATTAAAAAAGTTAGACATGTTAATTTTTTTATGTTTTTTTTTTCTACATCCAACGTATTTACTGTTTAGACATTCTAGCTTCTTGTAGGATCCTAATATATATTCCTACAAACTTACGTGGCAAAGGATATATTTTAGAGTTTAATATGGTTGTACTGATCCACTGTTAGTACAAAAAAAGTTGTATATTATAAATCAATTATAAATCAATCATAAATCAATGTTTATATAATTTTTAAGATAATCATTATCAAAGTTAATAAATTTATTATTTATAATAATTTATGATTAAATAATTGTATAAAACTAATACATCATTTTTTTATATCATATTTTTATGCTTAATTTGATATTTGGATGATGTTATGTAGATGGAATTTTCTTTTTGGTTTTTTCTTTTTTATTAATTCCTAGATATTTCCATATATTTTTTCTTTAATGATACCTTAGTTTTTAAATATATTTAAAATATTTTTATTATTATTGAATATGTGATCAGTCGATTAGTCAGCAGGTTAAATTAATTTGATGAGAACAAAACAAAAAATAATGTGATTCATTTTAATGCGGGTGAACTTGTCCAGGATCATTTAGGGGTGTTTGTAGATTGTGTTGATCAATTTTGAAGGAAAAATTATCGTGTTCAATCTCTTTAATTTTTGTTTATTAATCATTCGAATGATTTAATTTAAAACTCAAATTCAATTTAGTCCAATTTAAATATATTTTAATTTGGATTGAATAGGTTTTTGATTTTTCAAACATAGTTATAATTTTTTTATATGTAAACAAAAGTTATTAATATAATTAATAAATTAATATTAATAATAATATAACTTATAATATACAAAATTATAAATTAAAATAATCTATCAATATTTAATAACAAATAAAATCACTATCTTAAAATAAATAAGTAAATTAATAGATTTTAATTAAAAAAAAATAAAAAAGACAATAATTGGATATATAGTTTTTTTTTTATCTATTTCCTTATTACTTTATTTATTATATATACATAGAGATATTTTCATTGATAAAAAGAGATAGATATAAAAATAATATTATACAAATTGTAGAATTTTTAATTATATATGTAGTCTAAATATACCGAATTTGCTTATATACTTCCCGTCGCATCACACATGATCTTACTACATAAACTCTGTATGCATCACATTAAATCATTTTATATATTATATCTACCTCAAAATCTTATTTAATTTATTAATATTTAATGTATATTATTTACTTAATATTAATTAGGTTAAATTATACTTTATTATCCTATAATATTCAATCTATTTTTTGTTCTTTAAATTTTTTATTTCACTATCTAGTGTTTATTTATTGATGATTAAAATTATATTATTAACTATAACCTTAATTATAACCTGATATTAAATAAATAACTTAAATTAAACCTCTCAATTCCTTAACTTATCTGTTAAAAGTGATAAAAAGATGAAAATGAAACTATGAAATATTCTTATAAAAAAACTATCATTTTCATCTATAAAGATTTCAAATCTTAAATCATTTTTATAAAAAGGGAATATGCTTTAATATTTTCTTTTTTTATTTATAGAGCGAAAAAGTATTTATTAAACACTAAAGTAATAAATATTTGATTAGTAAAAAAATTAATCAAGTTATACATGAATGAAACAAATGAAACTTAAAAGTTATATTCTGAATGAAGTTAACCAGAGTTTAACATTTATCTCATCTGAGGTAATTGTCACGTTCCTTGCTTGCTTGGTGCGATCTTGGAGGGTAGTGTAAAATGCAAGAGCCAAGAGCTACTAAATTTCTAATTTTAAGGAAATGAGAAAATAGTAAAAGTAAAATTGTATGGTCAAAAAGAAGAGTTGCCATTAAATGGAAGGGAATGAGCTCGTGGCTTTTCGCCGCCTAAAAAATCGAATGTTCCTTCAAAATTAAAAAGCCATTTTTCTTCACAATCCAACGTTTTAGATCTCAACACCCCATGTCGGTAAGGTCCCTTATTTCTGCATTTTCTTTCAACACATCCAAAATTTGCACATGAAACCTTCATGGGTCGTGTGATCATAGACTCAACTCAATTGGGTTGCATTTCCAGAAATTAGGTTGTCAAAACTTCTATTGTGTAATTTCATCTCTGACATTTAGTTTTATAATCGATTATAATGATGATGATGATGATGATATGTGAAATCATGATTTATGAAATATGTATTTAATATTGTGCATTAGATGCTGAAAATTTTCTTGTCTAATAGTCACTCACTGGATTGTACAACAATGAATTTGAAGAAATTTTTAAGTGATTTCAAAGTGTATACTATATAGTGATGATTTGTCCTCAAACTTGTTATGTCTAGATATTATCAACCATGGATATGCCTACCATCGATGTCGAGCTTGGGCCTGAGAAGCTTGAAGATGAGAAACAAGCAGGTCCCTTGTTGCATTGTGATCTCTGTGATACAGAAGTAGTTCACAAGTTGGCTCAAATGTTCCTTCCAGGTCTAGGCAGTGCTTGTGTTGATAACACATCAGGTGATCTCTTCAAGACGCCTGGTTCAGTGGCTGTTGATTTGAGAAAGGAAATGATAGAGTATGTTACCCAAAGAAGTGAGTCATTTGTTGCTGAGTCTGTTATCTTGGAAGGTGGTCCAGACGGTGAAGAATCTGACCATCCTTTTGATATCATATCTAATTTCGTTGACGATTTTGTGAGTTTGAAGAGGAATCTGTTTAGCCGGGTTTCAGGATGGCTGCTGAGTGAAAAGAGGGAAGACAAAATAGATGATTTTGTTCAAGAGATGGAAATGAATGGGTTTTGGACACTTGATAGGAGAGAAACAATTGCAGAAACTTTGCTCAAGAATGTTGACTTTGAGAACAAGTATCATTGCAGCATGAGTTTTAATTCTGCGGAAGAACTTGCCAATCATGTTGATAGCTGCAACTTTAGATCTGTGATATGCGAAAATGAGGGATGCAATTCCAGATTTTGTGCAGCTCATTTAAAGAATCATGATTCAAGTTGTCCTTTTAAGATAATTTCATGTGAACAGAAGTGTTCTGCTAGTGTTATGAGACGTGACATGGATAGGCATTGTATAACTGTTTGTCCAATGAAAATTGTAAATTGTCCTTTTTATGCAGTGGGTTGTCGGTCAGCTGTTGCACAATGTCAGATTGAAAAACATCGTTCAGATGAGATTAATTCTCACTTGTGGCACTTGCTTAAAGGCACGTACAAGGAGGCATCTGGGGATGATCTTACTCGACGAGTGGAGCAAATTGTACAGGTCAGTCGGCGTAAATAAACACTGTTTTCTAAATATTATAAGAACCTGAATTTTCACTGAAATTCAGTTTTTTTTTTCCACAATTGAAAATTTGTAAGTGTAAGCACTACTTTTGTTTGAAAAACTACTGAACTCTGAATTCATAACATTGAAAAATATTTTTGTTCTAATTATTGGGGTATGCCTATTGCTTGAGGTAGAGGGAAACCAAGAAAAACTATTGGTAAAAGCATTAAGAACATGATTCTTAATAGAACTCTAAGTTGTTGTTATTGTATTGAGGGTATACAACAAGGAATTTTGTTTCATTTGTGAAAGAGGGTCTAATGGAAGGAAATCAATATCATTAGGTAAAATGAAGAGTGTATCAATGGAGAAAGTATTGAATGTGTGGCCTCTGTTCCTTTTTCCGTGAATGTTTTCCTTTTTGTTCAGAAAACTTGAAATTTTCAATGCTGAGACTTTTTATTTTCAAACACCCATGTACGTTACATACATGCTAACAAATTTTATCATTGGTTGTGGGCTTTGGCTGTTTCCACGGCCAAATTGGCTAGTGGCACAACCTAATTAATGTTAAAAGGTAGCATTTGACAAGTTTGTACTTTTACAAACTGTACATCAATAATTGTTTACATGATGTTTTGTGCATGCTTCGTGTCCAGTTTGTATTAGTAGTTTTATACAAAAGATTTGTTTTTTTTTCCAACGTAATTTAATTGATGTAATGAAACATCCCACATTTTTTTTAAGAAATTAATCATGTTAATGTTATCTCCTTTAGACATTTGTTTTTCATGTTATCATCAAGTTTACTTCCACTAATAGAGAGAAGATTGTGGATATTAGAGAAATGTGGATATCCATCTTCTTCATTAATTGTTTCAAATTAAGCAATAGGCTTTTGCATCACCTTTTGGTCACCCCATGCAGCAACAATTATATTCGTAACAACATGATTGTGTTAGTTTTAATAATATGACTTAGTTATATGTTGGGCCATGAGTTTAAAAGTCATATTTTAATTTGTCATAGCATTGTCTTTGATAGCATGTATGAATCATGGGCTTTGGATAAGCATCGGGAAGGAGCTAGAGCTGATGTATTTGAGGCATTATCTTAATTTGATTTTAAGACCTCACTTTGCATTGGATCGTTTAAGAAAATATTTTGATAGTGTTTGGCACACGTCAACAAAATGAAATGGAATGGTTCAGTTCCCCAGTTTCAGCCCTCTTAGTAGAATCAACATGTACTACTTTTTAACCCTGTGTCTGTGGCCCCATTTTGTTTTATTTTTAGAATACATTAAACATAAAATAGAACTCGTGTCATTTTCTGTCCTATTCTAATATGTAGCCCATCACAGCACATGGACATTCTGAGGCTATTTGGCTAATTTTGTGTTTGTAATTGTAGCTATTAAACATTTCTGAGGTCATTTCCTTTCATAAACATAATAAAGTTATTGTCCAAACCAAGAGTTTGAGGCAATAAATTTGGTTTTATCTTGGAGTTGATAGGCTTAATTTGTTTCTTCAAATCATCCATTAGTGTAGACATGAAATTGTTGACTTTTATCATCAGTACCATTTATTTTGCCTATTATTTGGGAAGTGATACTCTATTTCTTTGTTATAAATTATAATGAGTATTCAAATTTTTAGTTTCATGTGATAGGCATCATCAGGCAACCGTTTAGCAGAGGCTCGGGATGTTAGATCTTTGAACTTCATTGTCAAGGATATTGAGGCTAAGCTAGGACCTTTCGAAATGACTCCTGTAGAGAAAAATAGTGCGGTGACTGTTGCCAAGGATGGTGATAAGGAAGGTGGTGAGACTGATACAATTGTCAGTGAAAGGAGCATGAAGGCTTCAGATGTTAATTCATCAGATAAAGCTGAAGTGAGTGACATGGTGAACATGAATAATGCAGAGAATACCACTAAGAATGAAGGTAGTGAACTTAGTCCTGTTGAAAAAAAAGGCTCTGAAGAGAGGATACAAACTTCAGATAAGGAATATTTATCTGATAAAACCGAAATTGGCCCCTTGACTGATGAGAACAAAGATGCTGCAGCTGGTGAATTAAAAATCGAGGGTAACGAAGCGAGCACTAAAAAACATATGGAAAAATTATCAAATGAAGAAGTTAGTGCCAAAAATGAGGCCAGTGCAGATAATAGCATCAAATTAAAATCTAATGAAGACAGTAAATTCGAAGATAAGGACAAAGAACAGAGGATAGACAATTCAGAGAAGGAAACTAAGGATGGTGCAGAGAATAATGTTGAGAACAAAGAAAGTGGAGGTGATGAGTTGAAAAAGAACATACACACTTCAGAAGTAACTAAGAGTGGTGCAGAGAATAATGTTGAGAACAAAGAAAGTGGAAGTGATGAGTTGAAAAAGAACATACACACTTCAGAAGTAACTAAGGGTGGTGCAGAAAATAATGTTGAGAATAAAGAAAGTGGAGGTGATGAATTGAAAAAGAGCATACACACTTCAGAAGTAACTAAGGGTGGTGCACAGAATAATGTTAAGAACAAAGAAAGTGAAGATGATGACTTGAAAAAGAGCACAAACACTTTAGAAGTGTAAAATTTATCAAACAAAGTTGCATGGAAGGGGATGTACTGTGGATAGTAATATCACTTGACAGGCAAATATAGTGAAGACTTTACTTTCAATGGTGCTCTCCTGCTGAATCTCTATATATATGCAGGAAAGGATTTCAATTTTGCAATAACTGATGACATGCTGATTTTTTTAAAGCTTTAATATCATTCTTTTATATAGCTCTTATCTTTTCCTTTTTCATGGTTACTTACCCTTGTGCAGTTTTTCATTCACTTTTAGAAATGCACTTTGTGAACTGGATCTTTTCATATTTGAGCTGCTTTTGCTAGCTGCGATCGTATTTTCCCATTGATTAAACTTATCACAATGTCCCCTCAGCAGACAAGTATTTATTTTAAGAGTTAAACTATTTGGAAGAAGGAACTCTAGATTCACGACATTACATAGATAATAATGGTACAATATATTTTGGTCAAAGTGATAATATCAACACATCAATATAAAAACCTTTCATTTTATCTTTGACAAGATATAAAATTCTTTATTAAGAAATTTATAATTTAGCTAGTTTTCAACTTATGTTACGAGAGGTAGTTCTTAATGCCATTTGGTAATAAGATTTTAACTTGTCATCCAATTAAAACCATCCAAATTTATCATAACTAGTCAAATCCTAATAGTTTAGGACAGTTTAATTCTAATTGATAGCTTTTTCATCATTAGGCAAGGCAAAATTAAAATTCGTTCACTTAATATATAACCTAATACACATAATAGGTTTCTTTTGTGGGTGAATTAATGAAGTTGTGCTTTTAAAAGACAATTTTTCGCAATTTTTATATGTATATCTTTTGAGAGACAATTGTGTTAGAGTCTAGTTTGGAACTTGAGACCATTAACTCACTTGATTTAAGTGTTCGGTGATGCTTAAAAGCCAATTTATATCTATGTATTTGTATATAACACTTTCTTTTTTAAAAAAAATACAATAGATATAGTAACAATATCCTCCTGTCTTGCTCATCAATTGTCTCCCCAGAAATAATCAATTAAAAACAATCAGGAAATTAAATTTTCAAACAGCCTTAATAACCCATTGGTCCAAAATTATTGGAAAATTGAACATTTTAATTAAAAGAATAAAATGTGAAATTTTACAAATATGATTTCTGTGCCTACGCATTTAACGCCGGAAAGATCCAGTTTTTTTTTCCCTCCTGGTCTTGCTAGTCTTTTTTTAAAAACTTCACTTTTGTTTTTTAAAGGACTTAAAAACTATCAGCAAAACTTGCAGAATCAAATGTTTCAAGTTTACAAATTTTGGCTCCGGCCATGTTTGTAACTTGTAAAGAGCTTGCTGAAAACCAATTAATGACATATTTTCGATTCTCGCTGCCAATGTAAAAGCATCCTTTGAATCTCAAGACTTACACTAGTCTGGCCGAGTCTCTGAAATCCAACTTAAACTTTCTTAGAATAATGATTAAAAAAAACCTGTCACATAGTCCTCTATGGAATAGTGGTCTAAATTACTGGATACCTGTTAAGATTAATTGCGTGGCGTATCCTGATGTTTGTTGATCATTATAAACTGATGAATGTTGGTTAGGGTTTTAACAAAGTGAAAAGAACAAAGAGGAGCACAACTCACTCACTCAAGCACTCTGAATCATAACAATTAAACAGTCTAGCATTAACATTTAGCTGTAACGCTCATTTGCATAAAAATCAGAAATTGAGCTGTATAAAAGCTTCAACTAAGTAAAATATATGCTAGATGCATGAAACTTCAACTATTGAGTTGTAAGTGCCATAAACAACCAAACACAATTCAGACAATAATAAATGGACAAAGTTGAGCCGAACAGTTTTGGGTGAAATGTGGTGGCGAAACAACAGAGAATTGCACATTACGTAACTCCCCACAATACAAATTAAGCAAATACATCGAATTCTAGCCCGAATGAAGAAAAGACTGCCGGTCCAACCACTACAATCGCATGAGCAACGTACATGCCAATATTTCCCAGTTCCGTTGAATCAGTATTATTTATCTGAATAACTGAGTTTCCCTTCCACAATCTCATTAGTTGGGAGTAACATCATTGGTAATGTCAACAAGCCCCATACATAATTCTATATGTCATATAAAGTGTTACGAGGTCTGACCCTCCTGAACAATATGAGATGCATTGCAACCAAAATAAGATAAAATGCAAGTTGACTTCACGTGCATATTTTGGCTAAGCTTCAAGTCTTCGAAGCTATTTTGCGAACTGCACTAATGTAGTAGACAGATCTATAGACAAATTACAATGTGCAGGTGTATATATTATGCACTACACACAGCAACAGATACATCACAGAGACAATTTAGGAACGACTCAGGGATTAAGTGACAAGATGGCAATTTTGTACTAGGCCTATCTCATCATTCTCCTAAACTTTTATATACCTTAGGTTTTAATATTTGTCTAATCAAATTCAAACGGAATAAACCTGGTGAAAATAGGTTTAAAATGAAAGCAAGCTCATATGTAACATTATAACAAATCCGCATAAATTTCAATGCAAATTCAGATAAAATCCACAGGTAAATAAAACGCTACATAAATGAAAACCAGAATACAGTGCATTAGATAAGTTATCAAAACTGACGTACAGAAGATAATTTAAAACTTCTTTAAGCACGAACACCCTTAAGGCTAACCATGCGTGTAGATACATCACCCTGGGGTCCCCTCAATGCTGAACCCCCTTGAGTCCTCCCTGAACCTCCATATGAACCATCTTGGTACCGTGCACTTTGATAACCAGCACCTGTTCTTCGATCCCTTGAATAGCCACTACCAGCTGCTTGGCCTAATGCCATTGGCCTTCCACCACCATACCCTGCCCGCCCACTGCTTTGCCTTGGCTGAGAATGGGACAGGTCTTGCCATCTACCACCTGAAGAGGCTGTTCCACTACCAGCAGCAGCAGCAGCATAGTCCTGGCCATCTCTCCGCCTTAGAGGCAAATCCAATCCACCACCACCTATCCTTGCCTCCGTTGCTCTTTCATTACTCTCAGCAAGGATAGATAATTTCTCTGTTAACTGGAATGCCAATGCCTGTAGCCTTGAGTATTCAACATCTTGGAAAATAATGCACCCAGATGGCTGGTCCCAGCTTGCATGAAGCTCCTCATTGATCATCATCCTACTGACAATGCTATGAGTGCGAGACACAGAGAGATCAAAAAATTTTGTGAGCTGATCCACGCTCAAGGATTCATAAGATGAAGAGAAGGTAAACAGGTATGTCCTCAATGCCTCCTCCTTGATTTTGTCCTTCAGCATTTCAAGCACAGTGTCTCGATTTCTCACAAATTTCCATACATCAAGAGACACAATAATGTCAAAAGCCTTCTGGAAGTCTCCCTTGATAAGAAACCTTGTGGCAGCCATAACATGATCTCTGACATTTTCTGGTGGACCAGTGAATGTTTGTTTATCACTTACCTCAAGCAAGCGGCGGAAAGTCTTACTGATGACCTTACGTTTTGCATCATGAATATTTGCTGCCATATTAGGAACTTCCAGCAGCATAGCAGATACAAGATGTACGGCCTCCAGGAGCTCAAGATTGATGTGCATATGATATGGCATCTGACGTCTTCTTTCCAACCTTTCCTGAAAGAGAATTGAAAAGAGTTGAATGTGCTGCAATGTAATTTTTATAATTATAAAACATGCAAAACCCTGATACTGATGATGGAAATGCATTACCAAACTCAAATGACTTGTTTCACCATACAATGAAAGTACAAAAAAATTACACAAATTTAGCAAGGCAAATCAGGCCAATACATAATGCAGTGTTGAAATTATTTCTGATGCTCCACAGGCATAAAATGTAACACAGTGGCACAGGCAGCTAGGAAAAGCAAGCAAATATAAATATATAAAATATTTAAATTTAAATTAGAATAATTAGAATGAGGACAAAAAGAGTAATTTAGTATATATTAATTAATAGCAGTGAAAAGGAAAAAAGAAATGAACAATTCCTTGTTCCTTGTATGTTCCACCTTCCTAGTTTTACATTATGTTCAGATAAGAATTGAAATAGAAAGGAAAAAAAAAGAATATATTATTTAGGCCAAAATAAAAAATGAAAGTGTAAAATTTGTCTTCACTTTTTAAAAAAAATAGAAGTGTGAAAAATAAATCAATTATATGAAAACATTTTCTTGACATAAACATTTTTAATATTCCTTTTTTATTTTGTTATAAAAATTTATTTAATAAAAAAAACTACTCCCTCCTTTATTACCCCACTTGAAGAGGGAATTATTTCTATAGATCCCACTAATTATTTTTCTATTTTATTCAAATAATTAGAATCAGTATTTTCTATTTTGTTTTCAATTTAAGGACTAGTGTAGTTGTTTTCGAAGTGTTATTTTATTTTCTATTTACAACTTGTAGCAGTCTTATTTCAGAAGTCTACCTTGTTGTCCGTTGCTTTTTTATTTTTTGTTATAAAAAATTATTTAATAAAAAAAAAACTATTCCGTCCTCTATTACCCCACTTGAAGAGGGAATTATTTATATAGATCCCACTAATTATTTTTCTACTTCTTTATTCAAATAATTAGAATAAATCAGTATTTTCTATTTTGTTTTCAATTTAAGGACTAGTATAGTTGTTTTCGAAGTGTTATTTTATTTTCTATTTACAACTTTTAACAGTCTTATAATTATTTCATTGTTGTCCGTTGCTTTGACTATATAAAAAAAAAATGACATCGCATTCTCAATTTCTTATCATTTCATATATACAATTTTTCATTTCCCTAGAATGTAAACTTTGTACCCGTCGAATGCCTTTAGTTTTGCCCCCTGAATGCATTTTCTTTCTTTGTTTATCCCCTCGATGAGATGAGTATGTGTCAGGGAAGACTCCATTGGGTTTCAACTAAGGTATTATGGTTTATAACTAATGACCTTTAGTCGTATTGTACCTGGTTTTATGGTAAAACTTAAAAGTGAGCCCCTAGTTTTTGAGTTAGTCAATCTAGTAAAAAAATCAAATACTTCTATTTTTAATTTACCGGTCAGTATTATACACATGGGCAGGTACTGGAAAAATCAATCATTCAAGAAGAGAGTGAGGGCAGTACCTGTTCAGGAGTCTTCTCATGATAACGACCTTGAGACACACCTTGCGCCAGCAATTCTTTCACCCTTCCACCAGAGTACAGTTCAGAAAGACAACCATGTGCTTCCGAAATCAGTCCAACCCGAAAAGCACATAAACCTAACTGTGACATGGCCCTGTTAAAAAGTATCTGTGTTGAAATGTCCATATGCTGAACACTATCTTGTAAATGGCTCATTAGCAGCAGATCCCGGGCTACTGAGAACTCATCGAGAAGAGCATGGTGGTATATATCACAAAGCATTGCACGTGCTTTAGTTCGCTCGTCTCCATGCTTGTATATCAATGATACCAATACATCCATTATGGTCCTGCTATTCTCAGGGAAGGTAGGTTTCCTGGCCACAACCTCCGGGGTAACAACAAATGCAGTAGGAATTCTTGATTCCTCAAATCCCTTCGACTCCTCACTTGCCTCCCCTGCATGCTCTCCATCCTCTGTCAGCTCAGACAATTTTTTCATTGCATCATAAACCTCTTGTGGTTTGTAGTAAATGAGTTCAACCCTCCTCAAGGCCACCTTAGAAGCAGCTTTGAAATTCCCAACTCTTTCAAGATATTCCTGGACATTCTGAGCAAGAACCAGAAACAAGGGCTCATCCTTGAGTCTCTCAACATAGTCCCGTGTATGAGGATCTATGCACTGCAAGCTCTTGAAAAACTCAACATCAATTCTTTCTAAGAAAGCAACTAAGTTACCCCAAACCCGAATTGTTCCATCATAGTCAGGCCCTTTCTGAGTTTCATTCTCATCTGGTTCCACCGAATCATCAACCACTATATTTTGGTACTGCACTAGAATATCAAGAATCACCAGCATGTTTTGCACACATTTTTTCCACACATTTATGGGCATATGCCCATTAAGGCCTGGATTAACATCAAACTGAGCAGAAACCACACTGAAAAGAATTTCCAGCTTCTGCGCAGGGGTCTTAGCAACCTTGGTTAAGAAAGTAAGCTGCTCAACCTGTTCAAATCTGCCAGTTCCCTTCCTCCCCCTAGCAGCCACAACCTCTTTGAACTTCTTGTTAACTGTGTCCCATGTGATCTCGCTAGGGTCTTTCATGAACTGTCTGTCCAAAAGCCGGTCCTTCTTGCTAAGCTTTTGGTCCCAAGGACCATCACCGGCATCTGCCTTTTCATCATCATACTGAGAGGCTTCCGAATCAGATTTTGCCTCAGGTTTTCTAAGCTGCTCCGGCTCAATAATCTCATCATCACTCTCATATTCTTCCTCGCTTTCCTCCTCCTCTTTCTCCTCCTCACTCTCAGGACTCTCCCTGCACTTATTAATCAACTCCTCATACTGCTTATTATTCTTCTTCAGCTTCTGCTTCATGGAGTTCAATGCCTTAGCATTGCTACTACTCATCTTCTTCTTGGCATCCTTATTAGCCAAAGCCTGAGCCAAGAAATCTTCCAACATCACAAGTGCCTTGATGTAAAGATTCGGCACCTTCTCAGACTCAGTGACACGCATAACCTTCTCAAGCTGCTTGTTAATCTTGTCAAAGCTCTCTTGCAAGCTCACCCAGTCATTGATCTTCATGGCATTCTTCATCTGGTCGACAGTGGACGCCATCTCCTCAAACCGCTTGTCTTTTGCCGAGCGCACAACGCGCTTTTGGCCATCAGAATCATCACTGTCACTTGCATTGTCCTGCAAGTACCTGCTTGTAACAGCTTGATTAGCAGAATCACCTGCCGCGGTTTCAATCTCCTCGTCATAATCACTCTCCTCCTCCTCGGAATCACTTCCACCCTGTAAATAACAAAACGCTTTCATGTAACATCATAATTTCCTAAACCTAATGGACCAAACATCATAATTTCCTAATCCTAATGGACCAAACATCATAGTTTCCTAAACCTTATGGAGCAAATACCAGAAATTCCTAAACCTGATGGAGCAAATAATCAAAACGCAATTACGAATGCCGTAAATACCTGAGTCCAGAATCTTGAAGCCATCTTTTGTCAAAAGTTGGGAGTAGCGTCGAAAGTCTGCGAATGAAGATAACAGTGTTAAATTATTATATATCGTGATTCCGTAAAACGAAAGCTTATATAAAAACGTATCTATTCAGCAACAACAATCTTGGGAGAAGAAAAAGCAGCGTGAAAATTGTGCGTACCGGTTATGCAGCTGGATGTGGTGCAGGAAGATGTTCGAGAAAGAGGAAAGACCAATGCAGAAGCGGCTGCTAGGGATTTAGTCCAAACACTTGTGCTGCCGAGGCTAGGGTTACGTTTATAAATTTTGGGCCATTGGAGCCATTTTGGCCCAAAACCAGCTTCACATTAATACAAATATATCATGTAATGTAATGTAATATTCATCTGTAAAATATACTTTTTGGACTTTTCTTTGTTTTATTAGTAGTATTCAAATGTATTTCAGTCTTTTAATTTTAAAAAAATTATTTTGGTTCTTTAAAACTAATGCTGTTGTTATAAAAGAGTGATTATTTTTTATTTTAGGAGCAACTGTTTTATTCGAAACATAAATTTATCTCCTTAAATTTAATTTAAAAAAAACTATCAATTTAGTTTTTAAAATATCATTTTCTCTCCTAAATAATTTCTAAAATATTGAATATCCATTAATTTAGTTTTTTTAGTTAATATATTTAATTAACATTGAAGGGTTAATTTGAAGGATTTTTCTAAAGTTGAAGGAGTAAATAACATAATTTTTAATACATTAAAGACTATTTATATAAATAGTTTAAGATATATTTGAGAAAGAGAGTGGTATTTTAAGATTAAATTAGTAACTTATTCATAAAAAGAAAAATAAAGAAATTCAACTATTGTTAGATCTAAAAAGAGTAGTATAATAAAAATCAATATATTTTTTTTAAAATAATGATTATAGATCAAATCTTTTTATATATTGATTTTATGATTCTTTCAAATCGATAGATTAATCAATTTTGATTTAACCAGTCAAATTGACTAATCCGATCTAATTCTAACAATACAACTAAAAGTTTTGTGTTGTCAAAATCAATCTGAACTAACAAGTTCAATTAAGAATCGGTTAGTCTATCAATACAAAAGAATCATAAAATTAAGTGTAACAAAATCGGTGAAAATCAGTTAAGAACTTATTTATAAAATCATATTAAACTAGTATTTTTTTTAAAAAAAATTATATAACTATTTAAAATATTTTGTATGATAAATAAATAATTATAAATTATAATTAGATTAATTCTATTTATTATTATTTATAATTTTTTTATAAAGATATAATTTAGCCATTTATATTTTTATATCATGATATTTTATATTATATAATTTGAGATTTTTCTTCCCTAGATGTAAAATTATATTATTATATTTTATTAAAATATGAATATAAATATTATATGAGTTAATCACCTATACACTGGCAGTGTAGAGTTTTTTTACACTGACAACCAATTATATCTTTTAATTGTATCATGTCATTGTAAACACATTTACTTTTAACAGTGACATGGAACAATTAAAAGATATAATTGATTGCCTACGTGCACTTTAAAGGTGAAATATAAAATGATGTTCTATTTTAATTTTAGCATTGTAAATATATAATATTATATTTACATAATATTATTATATGTATTATTTAAATATTATTATTATTTTATTGATATCAATTTGACCATAATTCAATCATAATTAAATCATTAAATCTTGAATCAGTATTTTGATCAATTTAATTTTAAAAATGTTGTAATAATCACATAAAATATAGTCGCATGAACCACACGAAATTAAGAAATCTAATACACCATTTGTACATATATGTACAAGTAAAACAACATGACTTTACACATATTAAGAAAGTTAGTTAAACATATTTTATTTTCACAAATTCATAAAAATATAGACCATTTAATCTCTTTTGTAAGAAAATAATACAATTTTTTAAAAATATAAACAAATTTTAATTACTTTTAATTCAGTCGATGATACTCTTTCTAAAATAAATTATTTTAATGCATGACTATTTGATTGCACCACTTTTTTTTTTTTTGTATTTATGATAATTTAGAAAAATATTATGGGATTAATAACATTTACCATAATTAGCTAATTTCTTAATATGTGTGAAGGGATACTAACATAGGTTATACAAAAGTCTCAAATTAAACATACCTTAAATTTAAAATCTTGTAATCATTAGCAATCTCCTTAACACAAAACTCATATCACATATAACTCAATTGTTACATATTTATGATACATGAATCATATAATGATCCCATACAATCTAATAAATAATTATATCTTTTTTTATTTTTTAATAATTACTTTTTTTTTTTGAATAACTTCTTATTTTTTTCATTATTTATTTATATATTTTTAATACAATGTAGACACATGTGTCTTTTTTCTATTAGTGATGATAACAATCTTACTCTTATATCATTTACTTTTTTACTTTAAGATTTTTAAAATATTTTTAATTTTAACCTTTTATTCATACAAATGTTTTTTTTTTTACTCATAAAAAAATCACATATATTACAATAAATATTATCAAATTTTGATTATTATCTAAATTAAAATAATATTTAATTAATAAAAGTTATATTTCATTAATATAAATTAATTTTTAATCGTTAATTTTAAAATATTACGTGAATTATATTCTTAGGAAAAAAATCTAATTTCTTATATACCTATTTCAATCATTATCATCACCTTAATCTTTCTTGTTTAATCATATTTATACCGTATGGTGGCCGACTAGGCCGAATACCCGAGCCCGCGAGTGATTAGGCCGAGTACCCGAACCCGCGAATAATTAGACCGAATACCCGAACCCTTAATGGTTACGCCGATCACCCTAGTCCACCGACCACTTATAAGCGAGTGAAACGTGTCGGGTCGGTCGGTCAATCTCTGCGCCTCCGCCAGGCCGATTACGAATAGTTTAATTAGCGTAATACATTGGATTAGCCCCCTAATTTTTCGGGGCCCAATCCTTAATCACGGCCCAATACGAGCGTCTATAAATAGAGCCCCAACGAGATGTGTAATTAATCTTTCAACTACCGCATTTATTACGTCGAGAACTAACTTGAGCGTCGGAGTGTCTTTGCAGGCACCCCCAACCTCGCTTCAAACTACCCGAACAAGAACGAGAAGACCGTAACCTTATACCTGACCCGAGACGACCAAGATAATTGAAGTGTGTATCCTAACACAGGAACATTTGGCGCCCACCGTGGGGCCGAAGAGACTTTTCTGCCCCTTTTCAACTCTACCAACTGAGACCGAGACATGGTAGTTACCCGCAAGGGACAATCGACGACGACTCAACCGATTCCTAATACTAACGCCGAAGACAATCCCCCCATGACCAACCAAGAACGCTACTCGTACGGAATGCCTCAAACTCAACCGGAACCCGTGATACAACAGGTCCAACTGAACGTTAACCAACCTCCGCCCAACTTTCATGATGACTTGCGCGCACTACGTGAGGAAATGGAAAATATCCGAAGGCAAAGAGAGGCCGATGCCCGAGAGATGGCTGAGTTACGTCGGCAAAATGCCGAGCTTCGGAGCTTGAATCAAACGAATGTGCAGTCTACTCTCACACTAGCGGAAGAGTCCACCTATCACGCCCCAACCGACCAGGTCACTCGGACTCTGGCGACATCTTTAATAGCCAATAAGGCCGATACATCCGGCCATTCCCTAAGGCACCCTTTCTCCAGACGAATAATGGAAGCAACTTTATTGGACCATTGGAAGAGCATGCCAATCGAGAAGTACGATGGTTCGACCGACCCCGAGGAGCACTTGAATGTTTTCTTGACTCAGGCAACTCTCTCCACTCAAGACGACTCGGCATTGTGTCGAATTTTCCCCACGTCACTGAAAGGGAGGGCTCTAAGCTGGTTCACCAGACTGCCGACTTCTTCCATCGACTCGTTCACCGAGTTGTCATCCCAATTTACCTTGCAATTCGCCACAAGTAAGCCGTACAGGACCACCTCGTTAGCCTTAGCGGGGGTCCGTCAAGAGAAGAAGGAAAGCCTGAGGAGTTTCATGGACCGATTCAACAAGATTGCAATGGAGATTGGTGATCTTAACCCTGTCGTGGCCTTGGACCGGTTGAGCACAGCACTTAGGCCGGGACCGTTTGTGAATAGTTTGTGCAAAAAGCCACCTGTTGACATGAACGACCTCCGAAGACGTGCCGAGAAGTATATGCAGATGAGGAATTGGCGGAGACAAGAAACCAAGCCAGGGCCGAAGAGGGTTACAGCCGGAAAGAGCAAGGTCGGGAGCCAATGAAAAGGGCGAATGCCGAGCCCTCGAACACTCGACCGCCTAGAGGACCGCGCTACACGGCTTATACTCCCCTTAATGCGAGCAGGGCCAAGGTGTTGGAGCAGGCTCTTGCGTCGGAGATTTTGGTGATACCAAAGAGGGCGAACACTCCTCCGAGGGCCGACAAGGCTAAAACTTGCCGATTCCACCGAAATCGAGGCCATTCAACAGAGGAGTGCTCGGCATTAAAAGACAAACTTGAAGACCTTATCAAGCAAGGTCACCTTAGGAACTTCGTCTCATCCCAAGACCACCGACCAAGAGGGAGAGACCAATACCCTCGAAGAACGTCGTCACCCGGGGAACGACGCCATCGATCTCGATCTGTTGAAAGGAAAGACCACCCCCGGAGCTCGCGAGAAGACAATGATCGCCCGAGGAAGATAATAAATACAATTGCCGGAGGCTTCGCCGGGGGAGGCTCTACGTCCTCCGCGCGGAAAAGACACCTCCGGGCGGTACGGTCAGTGAACAGCGTTGATCGGCCGAAGACACCGAAAATGCCGCCGATAACTTTTTCAGACCAAGATTTTCGGGGTATCGACCCGGTCCAGGACGACCCCATGGTGATCTCCGTCGAAATGCATAATTGCATTGTGAAGAAGACCCTGGTCGACCAAGGAAGCTCCGCCGACATCTTGTATTGGAACACTTTTGTGCAACTAGGAATCCCTGAGGAGAGCTTAGAGCCGTATCATGAGCCCCTGGTCGGCTTTTCGAGTGAGCGAGTGATGACAAGGGGGTGCATTGACCTGTACACCCGCTTTGGTTTCGATCAAAGGTCTTTCCGAGAGATCAAAATTCGATACATAGTGGTGCATGGAAATACGTCATACAACATTCTTTTAGGGAGACCGTCGATCAATGCGTTAGGGGCCATCGTTTCGACACCTCATCTGTGCATGAAGTTTCCGTCGAGGGATGGGCAAGTTATCACCGTGCATGCCGACCAAAAAACCGCAAGGGAGTGCTATCTCTCTAGTTTGAGAGTGCAGCCTATTGCCGAGCCGTCGACCACAAAGATAGGCGTGAACGTGGTCGCACAAGGGATAGCCGAGGGTATTGACCTCGATCCTCGGTTAGGAGAGGAAGAGTGGATCGAGGCGGCTGAAGACCTCGTCTCATTTCAGCTCGGTCGGTTACCTGAGCAAATCACGCGCCTTGGATCCCAATTGAGAGAGATCGATGCGAGCCGGGTTAAACGAGCAGTTTGAGATAATAAAGACCTTTTTGCTTGGACAGCGTCGGACATGCCCGAGATTGACCCTAATTTCTTATGCCACCGACCCGAGACGCTCGACCAGTTGCCCTAAAGAAGAGAAAGATGGGAGAAGAGAAGAGAAAAGCGGCGAATGCCGAGGTCCAAAAACTGTTGCAAGCAAACTTCATCCGAGAAATCACATACACCACCTGGCTAGCAAACGTTGTGTTAGTAAAAAAGTCGAATGACAAGTGGAGAATGTGTACCGACTACACAGACCTCAATAAAGCCTGCCCGAAGGATGCCTACCCACTCCCTTGCGTCGACCGACTCGTCGACGGCGCGTCGGGGCATGCGGTGTTCAGTTTCCTGGACGCTTACTCCAGTTACAACCAAATCAAAATGTACCCGGCCGACGAAGAGAAGACGGCGTTCATAACCGAGAACGCCAATTTCTGCTATAAAGTAATGCCGTTTGGACTGAAGAATGCCGGAGCAACCTATCAGAGGTTGATGGACAAGGTGTTTCAGGGTCAGGTCGGCCGGAACATCGAAATAAATGTGGATGATATGGTGGTAAAGTCCAGTTCCCTGGCCGAACACCTAGCCGACCTAACCGAAATATTTTCCCAACTTCGTAGACACAACATGAGGCTCAACCCCGAGAAGTGTACCTTCGGAGTCAAGGGAGGCAAATTCCTGGGATTCATGCTATCGGCGAGAGGCATAGAAGCGAACCGAGACAAGTGCCAGGCCGTGTTAGACATGCGAAGCTCGAGCAACCTCAAGGAGCTGCAGCGCCTCTCAGGAAGGTTGGCCGCCTTATCCCGATTCCTCCCACGGTTAGGCGACAAAATCAGCCCGATGACAAGGCTCTTGCGGAAGGCTGCTGCCTTCTCTTGGGACGAGCAATGTGAAGCCACCTTCGCCACGTTAAAGACGACCTTGGCAACACCACCGATCCTCACGAAGCCTGACCCTCTACGCCCAATACTGGTATACCTATCTGTGTCGGACGAGGCAATAAGCTCGGTGCTGGTGCAAGAGAAGGAGGGCGCACAAGTTCCCGTATACTTTGTCAACCGACTCCTGCAAGACTCTGAAACCCGGTACCAACTGATAGAAAAAGGTCGCCCTCGGATTGGTGCATTCCTCGCGACGCCTACGACACTACTTTCAAAGCCACCAGGTAGTGGTGCACACCGACTGCCCGATCTCAAAGGTCTTAGGCAAGCCCGAGCTCGCTGGGAGAATGATGGCCTGGTCAGTCGAGCTCTCACAGTTTGATATCGTGTACAAGCCTAGGGGACCGATCAAAGCTCAGTGCCTAGCGGATTTCGTAAACGAGCTGCACCCGCATGGCCACTTTGAGGAGCAATGGTGGACCCTCCATGTAGACGGCTCATCCAGTGGCAGAGGGAGCGGAGCAGGGGTCATCTTGGAGGGACCGAAGGGTATAACGCTGGAACAATCCTTGCGTTTTCGCTTCAAGGCCTCAAATAATCAAGCAGAATACGAAGCACTACTAGTAGGATTGAGGTTGGCCGAGGACATGGGAGCCTCGAGGATCAAGTGTTTAACCGATTCCAAGGTTGTAGCCGAGCAAGTGGGTGGTAACTTTCAGGTCAAAGATCACATGATGATGAGGTATTATCACGCCTACCAAAAGTTGAAGGCGAACTTTCAGGAGGTGTCGGTCGAGCACATACCGCGTGAAGACAACACCCGCGCCGACCAATTAGCCAGGTTGGCCGCGACCAAAAAGCCGGGCCAACTGAGAACGATCATTCAGCAAGAGATAGACCACCCAAGTGCCGAAACGGAGATAGAAAATGTTGAGGCCGACCCCGCAGGGCAGAAAGGCCCACAAGATTGGCGAGACCGAATCAAGGCATTTATTGACAAGGGTACCGTTCCCGCCGACCCTACCGAGGCTAAGCGGTTGAGGGTTCAAGCTAGTAGGTACGTTGTCGTTGCGGGGCAGTTATACAAGCGTGGTTTCTCCACACCTCTTCTCAAGTGCCTAGACTCCGCTGAAGCCGATTACGTCATAAGGGAAGTGCATGAGGGAATTTGCGGAATGCACTCGGGGGCAAGGACAACTGTGTCGAGGTTACTGCGGGCGGGATACTATTGGCCGACCATAACACCGATTGTGCAGCGTTCGTGAAAAAGTGCCGACCGTGCCAGGAACACGACAACTTAATTCATCAACCGGCCGAGCAGCTTCACTGTATTTCGTCGGCATGGCCTTTTGCCACCTGGGGAACCGACATACTTGGACCCTTTCCAGTGACCAAGGGACAATGCAAGTTTCTCATCGTTGTCGTGGATCTATTCACTAAGTGGATCGAGGCCGAGCCCTTGGCGTGCATTTCGGCTCATCAAGTCCAGAAGTTTTTATGGAAAAACATCATTACCCGATTCGGTATCCTGCATACCCTGGTGACCGACAACGGCCTCCAATTCACCGACTGAAAGCTCAATGAGTTCCTTCTTGGTTTGGGAGTACAACACAAGGTCACATCGGTCGAGCACCCGCAAACTAACGGTCAGGCCGAGTCGGCGAATAAAGTCATCCTGGCTGAATTGAAGAAACGCCTCGGGAAAGCAAAAGGAGCATGGGTCGAGCAGTTACCTGAAGTGCTATGGGCCTACCGATGCACGCCCCAATCAACTACGCAGGAAACTCCGTTTCGCCTAGTCTATGGGTCCGACGCGATGATCCCGGTAGAAATCAGAGAAACCTCTTTCCACCGAGCCCATTATGACGAGTCGAACAATGAGGCCGAGCTCCGCGCAAATTTAGATATCGTAGGGGAAATTCGCGACCGAGCGCTGGTGGTTGCTGAGGCCACCAAACAACGATACAAAAGAAGGTTCGACAGCAAGGTGAAGCCTAGAGAGTTCCGAGGCGGAGATTTGGTTTGGAGAACCACGGGCGAGGCGAGGAAGGATGCGAGGCAAGGGAAGCTCGCCCCAAACTGGGACGGACCCTTCCAAGTCCGACACAACTTGAACAACGGTGCTTACAAGCTGGAGCACCTGTCAGGAGAACCAATTCCGAGAACTTGGAACTCCTCCCACCTAAAGATGTATTACAGTTGATGTAATAGTGCACTCTTTTCCTTGGTCGACTCTTTTTTCCCTAAGGAGGGTTTTGGGTCGGCAAGGTTTTTAACGAGGCACTCAATTAATACAGACATTTTTGAATATTTTGCTTTAAAGTTAATTATATGCGTGTACAAGTCATAAATGTTCAGGTCTGACCTCAGATAATACTCGCCTGGGCCGAGCACTATGCACGAACACCTACGTCGCCGAACTACGCTCGGCCGATCGCTCGAATGTGCACTCGCGTCGAACAGGTTTCCCTCCCGAGTACCCTCCTCGGCTAAGGACGTACCTAGGCCGAGCACTATGCACGAACACCTACGTTGCCGAACTACGCTCGGCCGATCGCTCGAATGTGCACTCGCGCCGAACAGGTTTCCCTCCCGAGTACCCTCCTCGGCTAAGGACGTACCTCGGCCGAGCACTATGCACGAACACCTACGTCGCCGAACTACGCTCGGCCGATCGCTCGAATGTGCACTCGCGCCGAACAGGTTTCCCTCCCGAGTACCCTCCTCGGCTAAGGACGTACCTAGGCCGAGCACTATGCACGAACACCTACGTCGCCGAATTACGCTCGGCCGATCGCTCGAATGTGCACTCGCGCCGAATAGGTTTCCCTCCCGAGTACCCTCCTCGGCTAAGGACGTACCTAGGCCGAGCACTACGCACGAACACCCATGTAGCTGAACCACGCTTGGCCGATCGATCGAGGCATTCTCGAGCCAAACAGATTTCCATTCGATCACCGTACTCGACTAACGATTCCCCTATTCCGAGCGCCTCGCACAAACGTCTCCACCAACGAACAAACCTATGAACGAGTACTATGAGCCTAGGCTGACCACACCGAACTGAATATCCAATAAAGCAAACTCCTCAAGAATGAAAAAGCAAAAGCCGAACTCTCACACGTCTATGTAGATTATCCAAGCTAGAAACTAAACGTTTTTAAAATCGAGCACTCTTGCTAACACACGTTACGGTAAAGCATGTAAGCATATTATAAGTAGACTCAAGAAAATAACTACTCGGAATAGTATACCAAGCAAAGCGTTTTACTAACTGTGGCCGATCAAAACGGCATTACAAAAAATTGTATCAAAACCGACGCCATTGGCCGGAACTACAAAAAGGCTCCAATGGCCCGGTTACAATAAAGCAAAAAACCCTAAGTACCCTTTACCCAAGCCGGTCACTACACCGCGGCCGAGCTCGGTGGATCCCCGTCACCAACCACATCTATGATCGGGTCTTCCTCTTTAGTTGACAGCACGGGGGCTCGGGTAGACACACCTTGTAACATCTCAGTTTTCAACATGATTATTACTATTATTATTATTATTGTCATTATTACTATGTGGTATTTGGTCATAATTTGGTGGTTATATTTTACTTCAATTATAGATAATTCACACTCCATTTATGCTTAGAAAGATATGTGTGTTGTTAGATCTAATTAGATAGTTGTGAAATTTTTTTTTTAAGAATCATTTCTCGCTGGGCTGACTGACTAGTCTCAGTGTCCGAGGCATAACTTGGGCTGTGATGGTCCAAATGATGCAAAATTGGTGTCAATGGAAATCTAAGAGAAAAACGCACAACTTTTGCAGAAATAGCCATTTGCAAAATCGGTCGTTTAGGAGGTCAAAATTGGACTTTTATTGATACAATTGTTTCTCGTTGGGCTGATTGGCAAGCCTCGGTTTTTGGGGTATAACTTGGTCGGTGGTTGTTCAAATGATACAAACTTGGTGGCTATGGAAAGATAAGAGAAAATCCTACAACTTTCATGAAGGAAATATTTTCAGATTCGGCTGTCTATAAGGTCCAAATCAGTAGCCAAAGTCGGTGCGGAAAAGAACATGGCACCAACTCCATTAATTCACACCAACTCCATTAATTCATCCCACCAACTTCTATAATTCATTCCACTAATTCATTCCACTTAGTTTTGTCTATCTTTTTCTCCATTATTTTACATTTTTTAATGTGTTTTGGAGGCTATAAATAGGCCTTCACTTCTCCATTGCAAACCATCCCAAGAAATACTTCTCATCCCTCAATTCTCATTCTCTCTTCTCTTATACTCTCTTCTTTCCCTCTTCTTCTCTTTGAAGACCAAGAGAAATCCAGAGGAAGAGGTTCTGTCCTAATTTTAGCTCCGGTCCCTGTTTTAGACGGAAGGAGCCTTGGGGAGGCAGCTGTGCTATAGTCTCAGTTTCTGCCCGAGTTTCAGTTCAGGATTATCCAAGTAAGGGTGGTATTTATAAAATTAATCTAGTATACTAAGTAAGGGTGGTATTTATAAAATTAATCTAGTATACTAAGTAAGGGTGGTATTTATAAAATTAATCTAGTATGCTAAGTAAGGGTAGTACTTATAAGACTTAATCTAGTATACATGAGCATGATAGGAGTAGTATAACTTTTAATATGCTATTTTGTTTGTATGAAGGTTGTTATTTATTTAAGTTGATGGTTGTTATTTATTCAAGTTGGTGGTTGTTTTGGATATTTAATTTGGCATGGTTATGATTATATTTATATATATAATTATGAAGTATGTTATGTGTATGTAGTTTGGAAAAGTAAATAGAACTGAGAGGAGTAAGGTTATGGATGGGAGATCTCTTGGTGAGATCAAGGATATAATCTTTGGAGAAAATATGGAATTTCGGAATCCCATTGTGAGGATTTCCAATTTGGAACTTTTCCAAGGATTATATAGTAAACCACTTCAGATGTTAGGTGGATTCTGAAGTACTCCTCTAAGTATCTATTTGCTACCGGTATGGGTCTGGGTCGAGTCATACCGATGGATGAGGTGACCCCACCAGGGTTACGTGACGACGTAATCCAACTGTATACTTTCCATGAGAGGTTAGGCGTGAGACATGGGTTGCTGACATGTTTCACCGTATCAACACTTGGTTTGGATAGGTGTTGAGGCCAACATTTGGTTTGGATGTGTTGGTTACATCATGGATTATACGGTGGTGTGACTTTGCTTTGGATGTGGATTATGTATACATATGGTATGGATTGTATACTAGGGTTATGGATTTCTTTAATTAATATGTATGCTATTGGTTTATATCTATCTTGGAAATACATGTTGGTTTGAACAAATAATTGTTAAATGATATTTATACTATGGTTGGTTTTATACGTGCTAACCCTTATGTTTCCATGTGGTGGAACTGTGATGATCTCACTATGTGGGGGAGCAGATCAGGTGTGAAGCCATAGGATAGCAAGGAGTCTTCTGGGTAGCTGCTTTGAGAAGTGGCTAGGCTTAGAGCTTGACCAGCACCTAGGGTGTTTCTGTTAATGGTTAATGTTAATATATTTTGGATGACTGTATGATTTTACTGAGAATGACTAATATACTTATGTTTGCTATTATGAAAACAATTTTTACACTCTAGCGTAGCTGGCTTTTGCTATATTTTTTTTATTATAAATGCTCTTTTATTTTGGTTGGTTATTGATGTGATGACCTAAGGTGGGTCGTTACAATTTTGGTATCAGAGCTGGTCAAGTCTCTTTAGGGTTTGTGGGAAATGGTCTTGTTGCATTTCCGTTGTGTGGAAATGAAAGGAACTTCATGAGTTTCTTGATCTTGATTAGGAATTTCTTATGAGTTTTAGTGTAAACTCATAAAATTCCTTGATTTTTTTTAGGATGGTTGGTAGGGGAAATCATTCTAATTCTTCTTCAAGCATGGATGAGCGGCAAATTGCTCAAGCTATGGAGTTAATTGCTGCTGCTATTAGACAACAGAATACTTTGTTGGCTCAGATGGAGGCCAATCGGGCTGCAGCTGAGACAGCTAGGACTAACGTACCTGATGAGTATAGAGGCTTGTCAGAGTTTAGAAAAGGGAATCCTCCTCAATTCACAGGTGTTGATGGACTAGAAGTTGCTGACCAATGGATTGAAGAAATAGAGAAAATTTTCATGGTGATGCAATGCCCCGAGGAGAGGAAGCTTGTTTATGCTACTTATATGTTGGTGGGTGAGGCTAGCTGCTGGTGGAAAGGTGCTCAGGTTATGATGAAGGCCAGAGGGGAGGCGGTGAATTGGGAGAATTTTAAAAAGGTATTTCTGGAGAAATATTTTCCAGATAGCGCCAGATATGCTAAGGAAGCCGAGTTTTTGAGACTGCAACAAGGGAACATGTCAGTACAGGAGTACGTGGTCAAGTTTGAACACTTGGCTAGATACTATTCTCAAGCTATCACTGAAGCATGGAGATGCAGGAAGTTCAGTGAAGGTCTAAGATTTGAGCTGAAGAAAACCATTGTTCCTATGGGAATTATGGAATTCCCAATGCTGGTTGAAAAGGCAAAAACGGTTGAAAGATTTGAGGGAGGGAATAAAATGGTGAAAGGACCAGAAGGATCATCTGGAAGGGGGAAACAATCTCAAAAGAGACCATCCCAATTTCAGATTGGGAATGCTAATAAGAAACCCATGGGGACTACTACTACAGGAGCTGTTAGATGCTATACGTGTGGAGGCCCACATATGATGAGGGACTGTCCTACAAAGAATTATGCGTGTTTTAAATGTGGCAAGGTGGGTCACATGGCTAAAGATTGCAATATCAGAAATGCTCCAGCTAGAGAGAACCAAAAGGTGGATCGACCTACTGCAGCAGGACGTGTTTTTGCCTTAACAAGTGTTGAAGCTGAAACATCATCTGAGCTAGTAAAGGGGAAGGGCAAAATTGATGGTAATGATATTTCTATTCTATTTGATTCTGGTGCATCACATTCTTTTATTTCTTACGAATGTGTGAGGAGATCAAAATTAGTTGTGAATTCCTTGAGTGTGGATCTAGTTGTTTCTACCCCAGCTTCAGGGTCTGTTTTGACTTCTGAGGTTTGTTTAGGATGTACAATAGAAGTAGAAGGGCGTTGTTATAAGGTGAACTTGTTTTGTTTACCTTTATCGGATTTGGATGTGATTTTAGGGATGGACTGGCTTTCTATCAATAAGATTTTGATAGATTGTTCAGAGAAGAGATTAATCTTTCCTGCTGTTAAACAGGAAAGGTTTATTTCTAATAGACAGGTGGATGGGTTGTTGAAGGATGGAGCTCTAGGGTTTATGATCCTATCCTTTATTAGTGTAGAGAATGAAAAATTGTTGAATAGTATTGAGGTTGTTAGAGAGTTTCCAGAAGTTTTTTCCAGATGATATTCCTGGATTACCACCAAAGCGAGAGTTGGAGTTTAGTATTGATCTTATACCAGGGGCGGGACCAGTATCCATTTCTCCTTATAGAATGGCACCAGCAGAGTTGTCAGAATTGAAAAAGCAGATTGAAGAACTTTTGGAGAAGCAGATGATCAGACCTAGTGTCTCTCCGTGGGGAGCACCCGTGTTATTAGTAAAGAAGAAGGATGGTAGTATGAGGTTATGTGTAGATTATAGGCAGTTAAATAAACTGACAATCAAGAATAAGTACCCATTGCCAAGGATCGATGATTTGATGGATCAGTTAAAAGGAGCTTCTGTTTTCTCCAAGATTGATTTGAGGTCTGGGTATCACCAGATACGGGTAAAGGAGGAGGACATACCAAAGACTGCTTTCAGGACTCGGTATGGTCATTATGAGTATATTGTCATGCCTTTTGGAGTGACGAATGCTCCAGCTGTTTTCATGGATTATATGAATAGGATTTTCAGACCTTTTTTGGATAAGTTTGTTGTAGTATTCATTGATGATATTCTAGTTTACTCTAGATCTGTAGAAGAACACAGAGAACATTTGAGGATAGTTTTGCAAGTATTGAAGGAGAAACAATTATTTGCAAAATTATCAAAATGTGAGTTTTGGCTATCTGAAGTTAAGTTCTTGGGCCATGTAATATCTGGACAAGGAATTGCAGTTGATCCTACTAAGGTGGAAGCAGTTTTGAGGTGGGAGCGTCCGAAATCAGTTACTGAAGTTAGAGGTTTTGTGGGATTGGCTGGCTATTATAGAAGATTCATAGAAGGATTTTCTAAAATAGTTATGCCTTTAACACAGCTAACCAGGAAGGATCATCCCTTTGTATGGACGGAGGAGTGTGAAAGGAGTTTTCAAGAGTTAAAGGAAAAGCTGACGTCGTCTCCAGTGTTGATTTTGCCAGATCCTAATAAATCTTTTGAGGTTTATTGTGATGCATCTCATCAAGGTTTAGGATGTGTTCTTATACAAGATAGGCAGGTTGTGGCCTATGCATCTAGGCAGTTAAAGACTCATGAACGGAATTATCCTACGCATGATCTAGAGTTGGCGGCGGTAGTTTTTGCTTTGAAGATTTGGAGGCATTATCTCTATGGGGCAAAGTTTGATGTGTTCAGTGATCATAAGAGTCTGAAATATTTGTTTGATCAGAAAGAGTTAAATATGAGGCAAAGGAGGTGGATTGAATTTTTGAAAGATTATGATTTTCAGTTAATGTACCATCCAGGTAAAGCAAATGTGGTGGCAGATGCTTTGAGTAGAAAATCTCTCCATATGTCTTACATGATGGTTAAAGAGATGGAGTTGGTAGAGAAATTCAGGGATATGAATCTTAACGTGGTGGTTGCCCCAAATTTCATTAGTTGTGGTATGACTACCATTACTAGTGATTTCTTAGAGATGGTGAAACAAAAACAAGTTCAGGATGCGAGTTTGAACAAGGTTAAGGAGTTGATGAGTTCTGGGAAAGCTGAAGGATTTGAACAAGGTACAGATGGAATTTTGAGGTACAAGAGTAGAATTTGTATTCCACAGGATGAGGAGTTGAAGAAATTGATATTTGAGGAAGCTCATAAAAGCAAATTGAGTATACATCCAGGTATGACAAAAATGTATCAAGATTTGAAGAAAATGTTTTGGTGGAATGGAATGAAAAGGGAGATAGCTGAGTATGTTGCATCTTGCATTGTGTGTCAAAAAGCTAAAGTGGAACATCAAAAACCAGGAGGTTTGTTACAAATGATGGAGATCCCTGAATGGAAATGGGATAGTATAACCATGGATTTTGTTGTTGGATTACCAAGGTCTGCTAAGAATTGTAATTCTATTTGGGTGATCGTGGATAGATTAACTAAGTGTGCTCATTTTCTTCCGGTGAATATAAAGTGGTCCTTAGAAAGGTTAACTCAATTGTATATTAAGGAGATTGTTAGATTACATGGTGTGCCCTCTAGTATCATCTCTGATAGGGATCCTCGTTTTACATCCCGATTTTGGCAGAGTTTGCATCAGGCGTTAGGAACTAAGTTGAGACTCAGTTCTGCTTATCACCCACAAACTGATGGGCAGTCTGAGAGGACTATTCAATCTTTGGAGGACTTGTTGAGGGCTTGTATTTTGGATCATCTAGGGAGTTGGGAAGAGATGTTGCCTTTGGTTGAGTTCACTTATAATAACAGTTTTCACGCAAGTATAGAAATGGCACCATTTGAGGCTCTGTATGGGAGGAAGTGTCGAACACCTTTGTGTTGGTTTAAAGAAGGAGAATCAATGATGGTGGGACCAGAGATTATCTTGCAAACTACTGAAAAAGTGAAACAAATTCAGGGAAGAATGAGAGCTACTCAGAGTCGACAAAAGTCTTATGCAGACAAGAGGAGGAAACCTTTGGAATTTTCAGAGGGAGAACATGTATTTTTGAAGGTAACTCCTACCACAGGTGTGGGAAGAGCTATCAAAGCGAAGAAGTTGAATCCTAAATTTATTGGACCGTATCAAATTCTCAAGAGGATTGGACCAGTGGCATATCAGATTGCATTACCTCCATTTCTATCTAATCTGCATGATGTATTCCATGTGTCACAACTGAGGAAGTATATTCACGATCCGAGTCATGTCTTGGAATCAGAGGCAGTGCAAGTGAAGGAGAATTTAACTTTTGAGAAACAACCAGTTTCAGTGGCAGACAAGAGAGTTAAGAAGTTGCGAGGTAAATCTATCAATTTGGTGAAGGTTATTTGGGATGCAGACACTAATGAAGCCACTTGGGAGTTGGAAGACAATATGAAGGATCAATACCCATATCTCTTTTGAGTAAGTGAATTTTCGAGGACGAAAATTTTTGTTGTTGGGGAGAATTGTAACATCTCAGTTTTCAACATGATTATTACTATTATTATTATTATTGTCATTATTACTATGTGGTATTTGGTCATAATTTGGTGGTTATATTTTACTTCAATTATAGATAATTCACACTCCATTTATGCTTAGAAAGATATGTGTGTTGTTAGATCTAATTAGATAGTTGTGAAATTTTTTTTTTAAGAATCATTTCTCGCTGGGCTGACTGACTAGTCTCAGTGTCCGAGGCATAACTTGGGCTGTGATGGTCCAAATGATGCAAAATTGGTGTCAATGGAAATATAAGAGAAAAACGCACAACTTTTGCAGAAATAGCCATTTGCAAAATCGGTCGTTTAGGAGGTCAAAATTGGACTTTTATTGATACAATTGTTTCTCGTTGGGCTGATTGGCAAGCCTCGGTTTTTGGGGTATAACTTGGTCGGTGGTTGTTCAAATGATACAAACTTGGTGGCTATGGAAAGATAAGAGAAAATCCTACAACTTTCATGAAGGAAATATTTTCAGATTCGGCTGTCTATAAGGTCCAAATCAGTAGCCAAAGTCGGTGCGGAAAAGAACATGGCACCAACTCCATTAATTCACACCAACTCCATTAATTCATCCCACCAACTTCTATAATTCATTCCACTAATTCATTCCACTTAGTTTTGTCTATCTTTTTCTCCATTATTTTACATTTTTTAATGTGTTTTGGAGGCTATAAATAGGCCTTCACTTCTCCATTGCAAACCATCCCAAGAAATACTTCTCATCCCTCAATTCTCATTCTCTCTTCTCTTATACTCTCTTCTTTCCCTCTTCTTCTCTTTGAAGACCAAGAGAAATCCAGAGGAAGAGGTTCTGTCCTAATTTTAGCTCCGGTCCCTGTTTTAGACGGAAGGAGCCTTGGGGAGGCAGCTGTGCTATAGTCTCAGTTTCTGCCCGAGTTTCAGTTCAGGATTATCCAAGTAAGGGTGGTATTTATAAAATTAATCTAGTATACTAAGTAAGGGTGGTATTTATAAAATTAATCTAGTATACTAAGTAAGGGTGGTATTTATAAAATTAATCTAGTATGCTAAGTAAGGGTAGTACTTATAAGACTTAATCTAGTATACATGAGCATGATAGGAGTAGTATAACTTTTAATATGCTATTTTGTTTGTATGAAGGTTGTTATTTATTTAAGTTGATGGTTGTTATTTATTCAAGTTGGTGGTTGTTTTGGATATTTAATTTGGCATGGTTATGATTATATTTATATATATAATTATGAAGTATGTTATGTGTATGTGGTTTGGAAAAGTAAATAGAACTGAGAGGAGTAAGGTTATGGATGGGAGATCTCTTGGTGAGATCAAGGATATAATCTTTGGAGAAAATATGGAATTTCGGAATCCCATTGTGAGGATTTCCAATTTGGAACTTTTCCAAGGATTATATAGTAAACCACTTCAGATGTTAGGTGGATTCTGAAGTACTCCTCTAAGTATCTATTTGCTACCGGTATGGGTCTGGGTCGAGTCATACCGATGGATGAGGTGACCCCACCAGGGTTACGTGACGACGTAATCCAACTGTATACTTTCCATGAGAGGTTAGGCGTGAGACATGGGTTGCTGACATGTTTCACCGTATCAACACTTGGTTTGGATAGGTGTTGAGGCCAACATTTGGTTTGGATGTGTTGGTTACATCATGGATTATACGGTGGTGTGACTTTGCTTTGGATGTGGATTATGTATACATATGGTATGGATTGTATACTAGGGTTATGGATTTCTTTAATTAATATGTATGCTATTGGTTTATATCTATCTTGGAAATACATGTTGGTTTGAACAAATAATTGTTAAATGATATTTATACTATGGTTGGTTTTATACGTGCTAACCCTTATGTTTCCATGTGGTGGAACTGTGATGATCTCACTATGTGGGGGAGCAGATCAGGTGTGAAGCCATAGGATAGCAAGGAGTCTTCTGGGTAGCTGCTTTGAGAAGTGGCTAGGCTTAGAGCTTGACCAGCACCTAGGGTGTTTCTGTTAATGGTTAATGTTAATATATTTTGGATGACTGTATGATTTTACTGAGAATGACTAATATACTTATGTTTGCTATTATGAAAACAATTTTTACACTCTAGCGTAGCTGGCTTTTGCTCTATTTTTTTTATTATAAATGCTCTTTTATTTTGGTTGGTTATTGATGTGATGACCTAAGGTGGGTCGTTACAATTTTGGTATCAGAGCTGGTCAAGTCTCTTTAGGGTTTGTGGGAAATGGTCTTGTTGCATTTCCGTTGTGTGGAAATGAAAGGAACTTCATGAGTTTCTTGATCTTGATTAGGAATTTCTTATGAGTTTTAGTGTAAACTCATAAAATTCCTTGATTTTTTTTAGGATGGTTGGTAGGGGAAATCATTCTAATTCTTCTTCAAGCATGGATGAGCGGCAAATTGTTCAAGCTATGGAGTTAATTGCTGCTGCTATTGGACAATAGAATACTTTGTTGGCTCAGATGGAGGCCAATCGGGCTGCAGCTGAGACAGCTAGGACTAACGTACCTGATGAGTATAGAGGCTTGTCAGAGTTTAGAAAAGGGAATCCTCCTCAATTCACAGGTGTTGATGGACCAGAAGTTGCTGACCAATGGATTGAAGAAATAGAGAAAATTTTCATGGTGATGCAATGCCCCGAGGAGAGGAAGCTTGTTTATGCTACTTATATGTTGGTGGGTGAGGCTAGCTGCTGGTGGAAAGGTGCTCAGGTTATGATGAAGGCCAGAGGGGAGGCGGTGAACTGGGAGAATTTTAAAAAGGTATTTCTGGAGAAATATTTTCCAGATAGCGCCAGATATGCTAAGGAAGCCGAGTTTTTGAGACTGCAACAAGGGAACATGTCAGTACAGGAGTACGTGGTCAAGTTTGAACACTTGGCTAGATACTATTCTCAAGCTATCACTGAAGCATGGAGATGCAGGAAGTTCAGTGAAGGTCTAAGATTTGAGCTGAAGAAAACCATTGTTCCTATGGGAATTATGGAATTCCCAATGCTGGTTGAAAAGGCAAAAACGGTTGAAAGATTTGAGGGAGGGAATAAAATGGTGAAAGGACCAGAAGGATCATCTGGAAGGGGGAAACAATCTCAAAAGAGACCATCCCAATTTCAGATTGGGAATGCTAATAAGAAACCCATGGGGACTACTACTACAGGAGCTGTTAGATGCTATACGTGTGGAGGCCCACATATGATGAGGGACTGTCCTACGAAGAATTATGCGTGTTTTAAATGTGGCAAGGTGGGTCACATGGCTAAAGATTGCAATATCAGAAATGCTCCAGCTAGAGAGAACCAAAAGGTGGATCGACCTACTGCAGCAGGACGTGTTTTTGCCTTAACAAGTGTTGAAGCTGAAACATCATCTGAGCTAGTAAAGGGGAAGGGCAAAATTGATGGTAATGATATTTCTATTCTATTTGATTCTGGTGCATCACATTCTTTTATTTCTTACGAATGTGTGAGGAGATCAAAATTAGTTGTGAATTCCTTGAGTGTGGATCTAGTTGTTTCTACCCCAGCTTCAGGGTCTGTTTTGACTTCTGAGGTTTGTTTAGGATGTACAATAGAAGTAGAAGGGCGTTGTTATAAGGTGAACTTGTTTTGTTTACCTTTATCGGATTTGGATGTGATTTTAGGGATGGACTGGCTTTCTATCAATAAGATTTTGATAGATTGTTCAGAGAAGAGATTAATCTTTCCTGCTGTTAAACAGGAAAGGTTTATTTCTAATAGACAGGTGGATGGGTTGTTGAAGGATGGAGCTCTAGGGTTTATGATCCTATCCTTTATTAGTGTAGAGAATGAAAAATTGTTGAATAGTATTGAGGTTGTTAGAGAGTTTCCAGAAGTTTTTTCCAGATGATATTCCTGGATTACCACCAAAGCGAGAGTTGGAGTTTAGTATTGATCTTATACCAGGGGCGGGACCAGTATCCATTTCTCCTTATAGAATGGCACCAGCAGAGTTGTCAGAATTGAAAAAGCAGATTGAAGAACTTTTGGAGAAGCAGATGATCAGACCTAGTGTCTCTCCGTGGGGAGCACCCGTGTTATTAGTAAAGAAGAAGGATGGTAGTATGAGGTTATGTGTAGATTATAGGCAGTTAAATAAACTGACAATCAAGAATAAGTACCCATTGCCAAGGATCGATGATTTGATGGATCAGTTAAAAGGAGCTTCTGTTTTCTCCAAGATTGATTTGAGGTCTGGGTATCACCAGATACGGGTAAAGGAGGAGGACATACCAAAGACTGCTTTCAGGACTCGGTATGGTCATTATGAGTATATTGTCATGCCTTTTGGAGTGACGAATGCTCCAGCTGTTTTCATGGATTATATGAATAGGATTTTCAGACCTTTTTTGGATAAGTTTGTTGTAGTATTCATTGATGATATTCTAGTTTACTCTAGATCTGTAGAAGAACACAGAGAACATTTGAGGATAGTTTTGCAAGTATTGAAGGAGAAACAATTATTTGCAAAATTATCAAAATGTGAGTTTTGGCTATCTGAAGTTAAGTTCTTGGGCCATGTAATATCTGGACAAGGAATTGCAGTTGATCCTACTAAGGTGGAAGCAGTTTTGAGGTGGGAGCGTCCGAAATCAGTTACTGAAGTTAGAGGTTTTGTGGGATTGGCTGGCTATTATAGAAGATTCATAGAAGGATTTTCTAAAATAGTTATGCCTTTAACACAGCTAACCAGGAAGGATCATCCCTTTGTATGGACGGAGGAGTGTGAAAGGAGTTTTCAAGAGTTAAAGGAAAAGCTGACGTCGTCTCCAGTGTTGATTTTGCCAGATCCTAATAAATCTTTTGAGGTTTATTGTGATGCATCTCATCAAGGTTTAGGATGTGTTCTTATACAAGATAGGCAGGTTGTGGCCTATGCATCTAGGCAGTTAAAGACTCATGAACGGAATTATCCTACGCATGATCTAGAGTTGGCGGCGGTAGTTTTTGCTTTGAAGATTTGGAGGCATTATCTCTATGGGGCAAAGTTTGATGTGTTCAGTGATCATAAGAGTCTGAAATATTTGTTTGATCAGAAAGAGTTAAATATGAGGCAAAGGAGGTGGATTGAATTTTTGAAAGATTATGATTTTCAGTTAATGTACCATCCAGGTAAAGCAAATGTGGTGGCAGATGCTTTGAGTAGAAAATCTCTCCATATGTCTTACATGATGGTTAAAGAGATGGAGTTGGTAGAGAAATTCAGGGATATGAATCTTAACGTGGTGGTTGCCCCAAATTTCATTAGTTGTGGTATGACTACCATTACTAGTGATTTCTTAGAGATGGTGAAACAAAAACAAGTTCAGGATGCGAGTTTGAACAAGGTTAAGGAGTTGATGAGTTCTGGGAAAGCTGAAGGATTTGAACAAGGTACAGATGGAATTTTGAGGTACAAGAGTAGAATTTGTATTCCACAGGATGAGGAGTTGAAGAAATTGATATTTGAGGAAGCTCATAAAAGCAAATTGAGTATACATCCAGGTATGACAAAAATGTATCAAGATTTGAAGAAAATGTTTTGGTGGAATGGAATGAAAAGGGAGATAGCTGAGTATGTTGCATCTTGCATTGTGTGTCAAAAAGCTAAAGTGGAACATCAAAAACCAGGAGGTTTGTTACAAATGATGGAGATCCCTGAATGGAAATGGGATAGTATAACCATGGATTTTGTTGTTGGATTACCAAGGTCTACTAAGAATTGTAATTCTATTTGGGTGATCGTGGATAGATTAACTAAGTGTGCTCATTTTCTTCCGGTGAATATAAAGTGGTCCTTAGAAAGGTTAACTCAATTGTATATTAAGGAGATTGTTAGATTACATGGTGTGCCCTCTAGTATCATCTCTGATAGGGATCCTCGTTTTACATCCCGATTTTGGCAGAGTTTGCATCAGGCGTTAGGAACTAAGTTGAGACTCAGTTCTGCTTATCACCCACAAACTGATGGGCAGTCTGAGAGGACTATTCAATCTTTGGAGGACTTGTTGAGGGCTTGTATTTTGGATCATCTAGGGAGTTGGGAAGAGATGTTGCCTTTGGTTGAGTTCACTTATAATAACAGTTTTCACGCAAGTATAGAAATGGCACCATTTGAGGCTCTGTATGGGAGGAAGTGTCGAACACCTTTGTGTTGGTTTAAAGAAGGAGAATCAATGATGGTGGGACCAGAGATTATCTTGCAAACTACTGAAAAAGTGAAACAAATTCAGGGAAGAATGAGAGCTACTCAGAGTCGACAAAAGTCTTATGCAGACAAGAGGAGGAAACCTTTGGAATTTTCAGAGGGAGAACATGTATTTTTGAAGGTAACTCCTACCACAGGTGTGGGAAGAGCTATCAAAGCGAAGAAGTTGAATCCTAAATTTATTGGACCGTATCAAATTCTCAAGAGGATTGGACCAGTGGCATATCAGATTGCATTACCTCCATTTCTATCTAATCTGCATGATGTATTCCATGTGTCACAACTGAGGAAGTATATTCACGATCCGAGTCATGTCTTGGAATCAGAGGCAGTGCAAGTGAAGGAGAATTTAACTTTTGAGAAACAACCAGTTTCAGTGGCAGACAAGAGAGTTAAGAAGTTGCGAGGTAAATCTATCAATTTGGTGAAGGTTATTTGGGATGCAGACACTAATGAAGCCACTTGGGAGTTGGAAGACAATATGAAGGATCAATACCCATATCTCTTTTGAGTAAGTGAATTTTCGAGGACGAAAATTTTTGTTGTTGGGGAGAATTGTAACATCTCAGTTTTCAACATGATTATTACTATTATTATTATTATTGTCATTATTACTATGTGGCATTTGGTCATAATTTGGTGGTTATATTTTACTTCAATTATAGATAATTCACACTGCATTTATGCTTAGAAAGATATGTGTGTTGTTAGATCTAATTAGATAGTTGTGAAATTTTTTTTTTAAGAATCATTTCTCGCTGGGCTGACTGACTAGTCTCAGTGTCCGAGGCATAACTTGGGCTGTGATGGTCCAAATGATGCAAAATTGGTGTCAATGGAAATCTAAGAGAAAAACGCACAACTTTTGCAGAAATAGCCATTTGCAAAATCGGTCGTTTAGGAGGTCAAAATTGGACTTTTATTGATACAATTGTTTCTCGTTGGGCTGATTGGCAAGCCTCGGTTTTTGGGGTATAACTTGGTCGGTGGTTGTTCAAATGATACAAACTTGGTGGCTATGGAAAGATAAGAGAAAATCCTACAACTTTCATGAAGGAAATATTTTCAGATTCGGCTGTCTATAAGGTCCAAATCAGTAGCCAAAGTCGGTGCGGAAAAGAACATGGCACCAACTCCATTAATTCACACCAACTCCATTAATTCATCCCACCAACTTCTATAATTCATTCCACTAATTCATTCCACTTAGTTTTGTCTATCTTTTTCTCCATTATTTTACATTTTTTAATGTGTTTTGGAGGCTATAAATAGGCCTTCACTTCTCCATTGCAAACCATCCCAAGAAATACTTCTCATCCCTCAATTCTCATTCTCTCTTCTCTTATACTCTCTTCTTTCCCTCTTCTTCTCTTTGAAGACCAAGAGAAATCCAGAGGAAGAGGTTCTGTCCTAATTTTAGCTCCGGTCCCTGTTTTAGACGGAAGGAGCCTTGGGGAGGCAGCTGTGCTATAGTCTCAGTTTCTGCCCGAGTTTCAGTTCAGGATTATCCAAGTAAGGGTGGTATTTATAAAATTAATCTAGTATACTAAGTAAGGGTGGTATTTATAAAATTAATCTAGTATACTAAGTAAGGGTGGTATTTATAAAATTAATCTAGTATGCTAAGTAAGGGTAGTACTTATAAGACTTAATCTAGTATACATGAGCATGATAGGAGTAGTATAACTTTTAATATGCTATTTTGTTTGTATGAAGGTTGTTATTTATTTAAGTTGATGGTTGTTATTTATTCAAGTTGGTGGTTGTTTTGGATATTTAATTTGGCATGGTTATGATTATATTTATATATATAATTATGAAGTATGTTATGTGTATGTGGTTTGGAAAAGTAAATAGAACTGAGAGGAGTAAGGTTATGGATGGGAGATCTCTTGGTGAGATCAAGGATATAATCTTTGGAGAAAATATGGAATTTCGGAATCCCATTGTGAGGATTTCCAATTTGGAACTTTTCCAAGGATTATATAGTAAACCACTTCAGATGTTAGGTGGATTCTGAAGTACTCCTCTAAGTATCTATTTGCTACCGGTATGGGTCTGGGTCGAGTCATACCGATGGATGAGGTGACCCCACCAGGGTTACGTGACGACGTAATCCAACTGTATACTTTCCATGAGAGGTTAGGCGTGAGACATGGGTTGCTGACATGTTTCACCGTATCAACACTTGGTTTGGATAGGTGTTGAGGCCAACATTTGGTTTGGATGTGTTGGTTACATCATGGATTATACGGTGGTGTGACTTTGCTTTGGATGTGGATTATGTATACATATGGTATGGATTGTATACTAGGGTTATGGATTTCTTTAATTAATATGTATGCTATTGGTTTATATCTATCTTGGAAATACATGTTGGTTTGAACAAATAATTGTTAAATGATATTTATACTATGGTTGGTTTTATACGTGCTAACCCTTATGTTTCCATGTGGTGGAACTGTGATGATCTCACTATGTGGGGGAGCAGATCAGGTGTGAAGCCATAGGATAGCAAGGAGTCTTCTGGGTAGCTGCTTTGAGAAGTGGCTAGGCTTAGAGCTTGACCAGCACCTAGGGTGTTTCTGTTAATGGTTAATGTTAATATATTTTGGATGACTGTATGATTTTACTGAGAATGACTAATATACTTATGTTTGCTATTATGAAAACAATTTTTACACTCTAGCGTAGCTGGCTTTTGCTCTATTTTTTTTATTATAAATGCTCTTTTATTTTGGTTGGTTATTGATGTGATGACCTAAGGTGGGTCGTTACACACCTCGTCCGGGGGCATCGACGTCGGGCTGAGCCCCTTGGGGGAACTCACTATAACTCATGAACTTCCCACCCAGGAAGTCCCGGCTAACATCAAATTGGAAATCAGCCGAAACCTCACAAAAATGGTACGCTTGCCGGACTGCATGCTGGAAGCCGACATCAGGCTGAGAGAGGATTTGTTCGGTGGCCTCGGCCTCGAACTTAGCAGCAGCCTCTTTGAGGCGAGCAATCTCCGCCGCAGCAGCAACGGCGTCGACTTTCATCCGCTGCACGGTCAGCTTTAAGTCGTCGGCTTCCCTCCGGTGGGCGTCGGCCGCTTTCTTCAACTCTTCGGCTGACTCCGTAGCCTTAGCGTTAGCACTCAAAGCCTCTTTCATGGTCGTCTCAGCGTCTTTCAGCCGGGCCTGAAGCCTCTCAGCCGAGACAGCCGACCTCATCATAACGTGCTTCGCCACAAGGGAAGTCCGAGCGTCGAGCTCACAAAAGAGCTTGTACTCGGCTTCCGCAGACATGCCCTCCAGGTACTGACGTCCCCGACCAGTTGTTATATCCAGATTGACGAGGTTCTCCACTTGCACATCCGAGGCCAAGAAGTTTGACCCGGCCACCACAGCAGGAATGGCGAAGGCCTCACAACCCGACTGTTCCAACGACAGTTGTTTCGGCCGTTTGGAAGAAGAGCTCGGACGCTCCGACTCGATGTCTTGCTCAGCAGCCCGGACCCGAGACGTACTCCCCCTTTTCTTGGGGTCGGCCAAGGGAATAAGGACTTGCGTGGGTTTATCCCGCTGAACCCTGAGGGCCGACCTCGCCGACGGCACCTTTCCACTCTCTTTAGCCTCCTTCGCCCTCTTGGCGAGCATCGCAGTTACATTCAACTTGCCTCCGGCCATCAATCCTGCAGCAAAGCAAAGTTTAACATCAATTTAAAAATTGATTAAACAACCAAACCCTAGTACACATACCTAACAAGATCATCTCAAAATGAGACGTCTCAAAAATTTCCAATAGTTCTCGGACAGGAAGCTCTTTCGGCAACTGGTCTAGCAAATCCACAATCTCCTTGTCCTCGGCGGGGAGTTTCGAGGCAGGGAACGCCTCAAAACGTGTCGGACGCCTCGTCCAGTAGAAGGGAAATAGCGGGTTGTTCTCTCGGTCGTAAAAGCAATCTCGCATCTCCGACCCCCATCGGACCTTAAAAAAGCCACTTTTAAATCCCTTGTAAGAAGAGGTGAAAGCCCGAAGGAATCCACGTTTTGGCACCCGAGCTAAGGAAACCCACTTTACCGGTTTGCTCGGGCGGCAAGTGTAATAATAGAGGAAGGCGAGCGGCTGAGGCGTGAGGCCGAGACATAGGCACAAATTCCGAAAGGCTTGCATGGTCGCCCAAGCATTAGGGTGCAATTGGGTCGGCGCCACATTTAGTGTCCGGAGAACCCCCATCTGAAAATCGTCAAAGGGCAGCTCTATGCCGAGGTCCTCGAACCAACAAACATACGCGTAGAAGTAGTCGTCTTTACCGGGACTCGCCTCCAAAAACACAAAGTCGATGTTCGGCCCATCGTCTTCGCACGCCTCGGCCAGCAGCGGAAACTCCTCGCCCCCACCACCGAAGCATTTCTCAGAAGAGATGAACGTATCTAACAGACCTTGGTCGGAAAACTTCGACAAGTATATACCGACTTCTCCGTCCACCCACTCATATCTTGGCATTTCCACGCTACCATAGTCGACTTTTGGCTTTGACCGGACAGTCGGACCGGCGATGGCCTTGCCTCGGTTATCCGCAACCGCTTCTAGCCCACCCCCATGGCCTTTGGCAGGAACGATTACAGTGTGGGGCCTCGGTTGCTCGGCTTGCGCCAAACCCCTACAGTCAACCTCAGTAGCGCGAGCCAAAGCCACGGCCATAGTCGCCGGAGGCGATACCTCCACCACTTCATCCCCGCTGTCATCTTCCTTGGGGCGATCGAACGGAAACACCACTTCACATTGCAGTAAGGGCAACCTAGGTACCTCACTCGAGTCCGATCCCTCCATACCTGACGAGGCGTCCGACTCGCTCGACGACGAGCAACTCCTTCCCGACGAATAGTCCCTATCCATTTATTATTATTAATTAACGAATACAAAATTTACCTTTACTCGGTCGTTTCGGTCGACGCTTGAATTCGAGAGAGCTCGGAAAATTTACAGCGAGTGAATTTCCACAATTCCCCCCCTCTATTTATAGGCGAGGTAAAACGGGGAAAGTAAACAGGCGTCCTCAAACCCTAACCGCTCGATCGAAAGCATCCAACGGTCCAGATTTAATAACCGTTGGGCCTGTAACCGCCAGGGCCAATGTGGAAAGCTACGCCAGTATAGGTCTCGGTGCAGCTTCTTACACCTGAGCTCTCGGTCCGGGCATCGCCCCACCCAAGGCCTCGGTACAAATTCCAGTTACTCGTGGTCTCGGTGCAGCTTCTTACACCGGAGCTCTCGGTCCGGGCATCGCCCCACCCAAGGCCTCGGTACAAATTCCAGTTACTCGTGGTCTCGGTGCAACTTCTTACACCGGAGCTCTCGGTCCGGGCATCGCCCCACCCAAGGCCTCGGTACAAATTCCAGTTACTCGTGGTCCCGGTGCATCTTCTTACACCTGAGCTCTCGGTCCGGGCATTGCCTCACCCAAGGCCTCGGTACAAATTCCAGTTACTCGTGGTCTCGGTGCAGCTTCTTACGCTCGAGCTCTCGGTCTCGGCGCAATCTCTCACGTCCGAGCTCTCGATCCAGGCATCGACTCACACGAGGCCTCGGCTCACCTTCTCTTTGCAGGTCACGACTCAGCCGTGCAACACACGGTTTCGCCACGATTTCACGTCCTAGGCAATACCCTAGACACCACCCGAGACCTCGGCGCGAATCCCAGTTACTCGAGGTCTCGGTGCAGTTTCTTACGTCCGAGCTCTCGGTCTCGGCGCGATTCCACGAGGTCTAGCTCGAATTCTAGACATCGTCTATTAAGAACTAGACCTTACTCCCCCTTGGCGCGACATAATTTCCAGTTACTTGAGGCATTGACGAAGCTCCTTGCATCCGAAACCTCAGTTCAGACATCTTCCATGTCAGACCTTGGCACGCTTTCCCATTGAGATCTTGCCATCATTTCACACGGTTAAGACGTCAAATAAAGCGCTACGCATCTTATACCGTCTTCGTCTTTCCTATCCTTGACGCTGTGGGGGTTGTATACCGTATGGTGGCCGACTAGGCCGAATACCCGAGCCCGCGAGTGATTAGGCCGAGTACCCGAACCCGCGAATAATTAGACCGAATACCCGAACCCTTAATGGTTACGCCGATCACCCTAGTCCACTGACCACTTATAAGCGAGTGAAACGTGTCGGGTCGGTCGGTCAATCTCTACGCCTCTGCCAGGCCGATTACGGATAGTTTAATTAGCGTAATACATTGGATTAACCCCCTAATTTTCCGGGCCCAATCCTTAATCACGGCCCAATATGAGCGTCTATAAATAGAGCCCCAACGAGGTATGTAATTAATCTTTCAACTACTACATTTATTACGCCGAGAACTAACTTGAGCGTCGGAGTGTCTTTGCAGGCACCCCCAACCTCGCTTCGGACTACCCGGACAAGAACGAGAAGACCGTAACCTTATACCTGACCCGAGACGACCAAGATAATTGAAGTGTGTATCCTAACACAGGAACAATATTATTTTTATAAAAATTATTTGTTTAATATTTAGAATTAGGGAGAGTTTGTTGTATACATAAAAAATATTCTAATAACTTCAAATTGGCGTATATAAAAAAACTCTAAAAAATAATATAATAATCATACATTTTTAATATAAAATCGTTATATTGTATTTTACATTGACATTATATACGAAAAAAAAGCATGATATACGGTAAAGCAATTGACTTTTATAATAACGATTTTTGATCGAATGAAAACGTAAAATTACAAATAACTTAGTTTCTTAAACGAAAAGGTTTCTTGAAATAATAAAACTGTTAGTTAATAAAGTTTATCCAAAGATTTTGGTTAATATAATTTGAATAATTACAGTAATTTTAATTGACAATTATTATGAATGCAGCACTTGCTATTGTGTATCTAAAAGTAAAATCTAAAATGAAATGATAATTGTATATAATTAACGGAAAAAACGATGGTGAAACGCATTGGAAACCTTGGCGATTTGGTGAGACGGTGAAATCCGAACCCGCATCCCAACAAAGTGAAGTTGGCGCAACGTTTTTCGCGAGTCAAGTGTGGGTCACAATTCCTAAACTGAATCAATATTCAATAACCGGTTATTCCAATCCAAATCCCAATTCCTGATTGTTATCATTTTTCAAGCAAGTGAGCCAAAGCTGCCAAGTTAACTTGGTTGCATGCGAAGAACCAGAAATATGAGACCAAACATCGTTTCCGAGGTAACCTACGATCCATTTCCCTAATTTTCTTCGATCCTCCTTTTGTTTCCGTCACAATTTTGAGGCGTTAGTGCCAACGCACTTCACTCAACACTAAGCGTGTAGTAGCAGTGCTGAAAATCTTCGTTTCTGGTTCGAGATCTCGCAGTGTTTTGTTTAATTTTGGTCATTGCTTCACTTTTGGTTCTGTTGCGTGTGATTCGTGCATGCCAAATAAAAGGAAACAAATTGCAGCATTACCTTTACCAGTTTACTGCTCAATTTTTAGTTTGCTGTGTTTCTATTTGGGATTCTGTTAACTGTTGTTGTAGAATGGTTAGATAGAGATGTTATTCTGATTAATTGTCCTTGATGGCTTGATTGAACCAGGCAGGGTTGCCTACTAGGATGAATCAATGGTGGGAAAGCATTCCATTTCTCACTTCTGCAGTGGTGGTTGTCTGTGGAATCATTTACTTGGTTTGTCTTTTGGTTGGATACGATTCCTTCGCCGAGGTTTGCTTCTTGCCGTCCGCAGTTGTATCGCGGTTTCAAGGTATAACTTTCTCTTAAAGTCATATTATATTGTTGAATCAATGTAGTTGATTGTTTGGACTAGCTTGTACAAACATTTTAGTGCACAAAACTAAGGTCTTTTTAGATAAACTTCTTCAGAAACAATTCTAAGAGAGGAAAAATAGGAAGAAAAATGAGATAAGTTTCTCCATAAGACAAAATTAGTTTAAACATAAACTAATTTAACTAATTTTTAGAAGCTCTATTATTAGCTTCTACAAGATCTTATTTTTAACTTATGTACAAATTAGTTTTAACTTATGAAAAAGTTTATTTCAATTCTCCTTCCAATTTTTTTTTTCTCCTAGAAGTACTTTTGGAAAAAACTTATCCAACCATGCCCTAAACCCATTAATGTGTTCAATTGGATTCTAGCAGGGGGTTAATAATTTGGCTTGAAAGCTGCTTGCTATATCCGAGAACTATCTTTTCTTAATATTGTTGAAGCTCATTTTGTTGTCTTGCATTCCTTGTAGCTGTTGCTTCTGTGTTGTGACTGTCTGGTTGCTTTGCTCAGAATAATTTTTTCTCCATGCAGTTTACAGGATTTATACCTCCATTATTTTCCATGGTTCACTGCTTCATGTTCTCTTCAACATGATGGCTTTAGTTCCCTTGGGCTCTGAGCTGGAGAGGATCATGGGCTCAGTTCGCTTGCTTTATGTCACTATTTTGTTGGCTACAAGCAATGCCATATTCCATCTTCTCATAGCACTGCTGGTGGCACACAATCCTTTTGTTACATATGATGATCTCATGAATCAGTGTGCAATAGGCTTCTCAGGGGTTCTATTTTCAATGATTGTTATAGAAACAAGCTTGAGTGGAGTTCAATCCAGGAGGTTGGCTATATGAATATTACTTCTGTACAGGGAATTCATGACTGTCAGGAAAAATGCAATATATGTTAATCACCTTTTTCTTCAAGATAGTTTGGCAGAAACCAGCCTTTACAAAAAATGTTTGTCAGAAACCATGTTTTGGTAGCTGTCCAAGATACTGAATTAGTAATAATATTGTTTAATCATGTTTTTGGGAATGAAGCTAGTCAGCTAATGATTATTTTGCAACGTTATTTCCAATCACATTTATTCTGTTTTATTAATACCCCTTTGTCAACCAGTTCACCGTGCAATGATTTTCTTCACTGGTTTTACTGAAAGGACATTAAACATTCAATAGATGTGTTATGTTACATATCCTGAATCAGTAACTGTTCACTAATTTAGTAACTTTTTCTATTCATTCTGCAGTGTGTTTGGATTGTTTAATGTGCCTGCCAAGTGGTGAGTATGTTTTTTTTGATGAACTTATTTGTTGATTTCTATCATGATAATTCCCTTTTGTGATAACTGGACATATTATGTTTAGGTATGCATTCTTTTTATTGGTAGTGTTCCAGCTTCTCATGCAAAATGTCTCACTACTTGGACACCTTTGTGGCATTTTATCGGGGTTTGCTTGTCAGACTTCATTCTTTTTTCCTCCTCTGTTTTTATTTTTAATTTTTGCTAAAAATATGAGAAATTCATCTCTTGTTTGACAATCTTATGCTTAATGTTTCAGATACATATGGCTTGTTTAATTTCCTCATACCTGGGACATCTTTTTATTCTTCCATTGAAGCCTCCTCATGGCTAGTAAGTGTCTTTCTGGAATAGGCTTTGGTAGTGCTCTAAGATGGGAAAAGTTTCAATGTCTAGTTGCATGATATTCACTTGAATGTCTAAGCGGATGTCAAATCCATATCATATATATATATATATATATATATATATATATATATATATATATATATATATATTATCAAATGCTGTCTATACCCCCCAGCTGTTTTTCAGACTATGGATAGCTTTAAATTTTATGTGCGTGTTATTTTAAAATAAATGATTGGATTGAGACAAATTGATAGAATCCTGAAGTTGAAGTTGTATAATTATTCAGGTGGTTATAGTAGTAAGGGTGGAGGGTTAGCTTCAGTAATAGGAGGGTTAGAAGGGAGATTCATCCCGAATTGTTATTAATAATTCTTGTTATCTTTGGGAAATGATGCCATAGCTTGGTTGTAGAAAGGGATCGCCCTTTGTTGAAGGGGAAGCCCTTGGAAGGAGGATTGATTCTTTTTTCTGTTCAGATTTCATTCACTAATAATAGGTTCATTAGTTTTCTTTCTAATTTGAATGTTATTCTTCAAATCTTGTTTGAGTTCACAAAACGAACCAATTCATTCTCTTCTTTGATTACTCTCTGCCTTTAATTCCTTCTACTATCAAAAATAAATTTGTGATGTTTGACGAGTTTGTCTGATACATACTTTGCTTGAGTTGCCTACAGATGTGAAAAATATCTGGAGTACTAAATTAATTAAACTGTATCTTTCAAGTGTCAGAATATCATTTTACTCAAAATGTTTTAGCAACATAATCTACTCAAGCAAGTTAAATTACTATATATATATATATATATATATACATGTGTGTGTGTATATATATATACATATTTGCTCAACCACTGGAGTGGTTAATGTATTTGATTTCAATAATTCTCCCCTTTTGGGGCGGCTAATTGAATTCACAAAAATGGATTGTTGTGCTGAATAAGTTGTTATTGACTGGAATATTAACGAATATTTTCGTATTATATCTTGGTAACTTCTTTTGTTTTAAAATAAAAAATAAAAATGGAGAAAGTATCTGCTGGATATTCATTATATGAAAATACATGTACGTATCACAAGACCTTTACTAGTGTATATCTTGATCCTTTTGATTTTCAGTCATCATGTGTGAGGCGTCCAAAATTTATTGTTTGCACCGGTGGAAATCCTTCAGGTTATATTCCTACACATACAAGCCAAAATTCAACAACCAGGTAAATACTGTGGTTTTAATTCTAAACCATACTGATGGCACTAGATATCTAGTAATCTACATTTTCAAATCTATACTTTCATGGGCAGTGGATTACTTTCTGGAAATATTTGGAGGAACCTATCATCATTGATGCCTCAAAGGGAAGTGTCTACTCAGGTATGTGTCATCTTGTCTTTTAAGTGCTTTTGGTGGGCTTTCAAGTAATCTTGTACATATTTTCTGGTGTGATAACCATTTTTGCTTTTCTCATTATGTGAACAAATGGAATGAAATTGTTGTGTAATACACATTCATGACAAGTGTACGTGGACCTCTTATATGTGATATGCTGATATTTGAATCTAATCAATTTCTGTAGGGTTAATTTAATTTTATAAAAGTTTGTTAGTACCTTGATTATCTTGTACCAATATGTGAGAAAAATATAACAAATAATTATTGTTGTGTGCATTATCTGCTCATTTTAGGTGTAAGCCCAAAGAGTGTGCTTGCATGTAGTCAATTTCTGTCTGGCTTTATATTTACCCCCTGCCATTCATTTGGCAAATTGTTTTTTCGTCTTTAATAGGCACTAGTTCTCGAGAAGGAGATTTTCTAGAGATTTAAGCAGCTGGCGGCAAGTGTCAAGATTTTTGACCTGGGATGATTCTTTTTTGTTTGAATTAATCTTTTATCTTCAACTCAACTTTATTAGAACATTACGTTGTATCTGTTAGATTCATCAATACATCCATCATCCATAGGGCTGTGACAACAGCAATTGGTATAAGTAAAAAAAATATATTACTCCCATTTCTTATCTTTAGAAGTTCACTTCATTATTGGGAATATGAAATGTTACATAACATGATTTTGCCCTGTTCACTTGAATGATATATTATCTTTCCATTTCAAGCTGTTTAATAACTGGCTTTGAATCTATTGATGCCCTGATAGTTAATGACAGCAGTTTTGATCGAGTAGTCACTAAATTATGCTTATGTTGAATTGAGAAGTTGAGAGCTCACATACATTTGATTGTGTTATGTGATGCCTTTCAGTCAACTGAGGGCAGTAGGTTCCCTGGGACGGGAAGGACCCTTGGCTCTGGTCAAGGTCAAATGGGATCTCATCGGCATTCAGATTCAAACCTTCAAGCTAGACTTTTGGAGGATAGCAGTCCCAATAACCCTGTAGATTCATCCACTCGTAGTGCTACTCAACAGTTTTCAGAAGCAAGGTATGGGAGATAGTTTTGAGCATAATTGATAACTTATGGTGATTGCTTATTAAAAGTAAAATTTTAATATGCTGACCACAATCATCTTTTCTTTTGTAGTTTGCATCTTTTCTTTTGTAGTTTGAACCTGTTATAATACCATCCAACAGTACGAAGATACTTAGCATAGACTGATAAATTTATAGTTTCTTTCCCCGTTCTAGGAATGGTAATTTTGAACAAGAACCCAACACAAGTTACATAAGTTTGGGGTGTAAATGGGTTCCCTCTAACATGTGACAAGAAGCTTATGTGGTCAAGTTGATCTGTCTAGCCTGAATTAATTCATGCAACACATATTAGTGCATTTATGTATAACTTCAAAACTAATATTAAAAAAGAATAGGAATGAAAGTAAATTTATTTAGTTTGAGTTATAAAATACTTAACATGATTTTAATTATAAGCTATTTTAAATCCTTTTCTAGCATAAATATGTATTATCGTTGGGAGAATGTAAATAAAATGCTTCATGAATAATTCAACTTACATGTCCATAATTGTTGGACTCCGAGATGTATTCATAATGCATGTCTAATCTATAAGCTTATAACGTCTACTTAATAAGAAACACATACGAGGCTTCTTTAATCTTTATAATCCATTGTCCAAGAATCCAGTAATATTAATGAAGAGTTCATTGAGTTGTAAATAGGTTGGTTTTTGATCATTGCTTGCTTACTTAAATTAAACTTAATTGAGTGTTACCAGTAACTGGTTGTATTGGGTTGCCCGTTTAACAAACATGACATGTTTGGGCTAGGAACTAGACATGAACAAGGTCTTATCGTTAGTATCATTGGAAATGGGAATATTAAAGTGTAGTATATGTACATGGATTGATAGTTCAAGTTAAATAGCTATATTACAATTTCAATAGGATTAGAATCATATTATTCAAAAGTTTGTGTTTCTGTATGGATCACGTTTACTAAATCTTTCTAATTCAATCTAGGCATTCAGTTGAGAATGTTGCCACAGCAACTGCAGGTGTTCCACAACATCAGGTCCCTTTATATACATACCGTGGTTAAAACTTTCTTGTTTTCATTGGGTTAATCTGGTTGGTTAATATTTACTATTTTTCCCCCTATAAATGCAGGGGGCAGTTGCTTCGGAAGAGGGGATTAGAAAACTTGTATCGATGGGCTTTGATAGGGTAAAAATCAGTTTCCTTATCTTTTCCACGTCAGAATATGGCTTGAAACTCTTTAAAACTTTTATGTTTGTCCTTGCCTCCTTGCAAGATTTGTTACATGTCTTGGGCTGATTACTCATTTAATAAATGTTTCGTCTTAAGAACTGAGTATGTGTTCGGCTGGTTTCAGACGCAGGTGGAAGTGGCGTTGGCAGCTGCTGATGGCAATCTCAATGTGGCAGTGGAAATACTCATGAGCCAGCAGGTCCTAGTTGATCATTTTTTTTTATCATCTATAGTTCTTCACGTTTACGTGTTTATTTATTTGTATCTTGATTCTCTTTTAGTGAAAAATTCTTGGGCTATCTCATTTGCAGGGTTGAAAAGTTTCTTTTGGATTCTCGGAGACTTCCCTGACACAGTTATTTGAGTGTTGCGCTTTGTTCTATCACTGTCTGTGTTTAATCTTGGACCCTACCACTAACAGTTCGCTGACACCTGATACCCATGCTAAAGCCAATTAGCAGAATTGAACATATGTAAATGCTACAAGAAATATTAAGGAATTCGATGTTTTATTGAGGACATAGTGAACATTTTGTTTCGCTAGATATTTTTTTCCCTTTCTCTTTTCCCTGTTCAACATGTTTACAGATATAAATAAATATATACACAATGCCTCTAATGCCAGCTAACCAAGAAATCGGAATCTCTATAATCTTGTCTTTTTAATTAGTATTCATTAGTTAAGAAATCAATAATAAATTTTTTTGATTAAAAGTTGTGTTACGGGTATTGAAAATCATGGTGGGATGCATCAATAATATTCTTTTGATTCATGCTAACCAGAGTCATGAAAGGAGCCAGGAGGATATGAATTGGGAGGTAATTTTAAAAATTAAAATGTATTGAATAAATGTATAAAATATAAGTATTAATTTTTATATAAAATATTTGTAATATTATATTTTTAAAATAGTTTAATATATAATAGAAAGATATATTTATATATTTTCTTGATTTGTAAGAAAGTGAGAAGAAAAAAGAAAAATGCAACTAAACTCTAGGGAAAGAGATTCTCAAGGACAATCTTGTCAAATAATTAAATTATCAATTGTAGATAATTCACGACAAACTAAAGAGTCTGCACATATGTTTATCTCTTGATATAAATGGTGGAATGAGGTATGTAACTTTTTAGTTCTAAAGGATCTAATGAGATTGATGATGACTAGAGATGACAATATGGATTGAATTTGGTGAGTTAATTTGTTAACCCACTTAACTTTGATGTGTTCGGTTGAACAAATAAATCTATCAACTCATCTTGTTGATCGGGTGGGGTCAACCTTCTAATTCGATGGGTCAACTCATCTTTTTTTTTTAATGAAGATAAATTTGATGCTCGTAATGAGGATTGAACCTAGGTCCTCATGCTTCTAACTACCCCAACCCCTCCCCACCCAACCACTAGGTTAACCTTAGTGGTAAGATAAATTTGTAGTTGATTTATATTAGATCAATGTTTTTATTTTATAGTTTAACTTCTTTTTCTAGGTAATTATTCTCATTTTATATGAAATAGGAGTATATTGTTTTAATTACATGTTTCTCAATAGTACATTTTTATGTATAATGTCCTTTTTTAATAGAAATATATATTACTTTTTTCTCTTTTCACGAAAAATATAACATCTCTAATCAATTTTATAAATAATAATAAAATATAAATTGAAGAGATAATATATTTTGAAATATTTCAATTGAATTTTTTTTCAAAAATTGAGTAAGTTGAAAGTGGGTTAACTTATCAATCCACTATTTTTAACCTACCAACTTATTAAGGTGGATTAATTCATCAACCCACAGTGAAGTGGACTGAGTTGCATTTTTCAACTTATTTTCTTTGGTGAATTAATTCATCTTACCCCGTTTCTTTGGTGAATCAACTCATCCTATCCTATTTTAGGTAGGTTGATCCATTTTACCATTTCTAATGATGATTGTCATTGGATGACAACTAACATCCTTACCAAGAATCAAATTAGTAGGTCACAAGTGAATCTGACTCACAATCAACACTACCATATCCATGTTTCAAGTCAATTCCAAGCCTTTGTAGATGACATGAAATTCTACGTTAGATTAATAGTGCAACTACAATATCCAAAGAACTCATAGAATCACGAACAAAACCACCAAACCTAGAAGGTTCATGAACTAAACATATAATAATTTTATACTAAAGATGTCCCTTAACAAGATTTTTTTGACAAAGTTTTCTTTATATATATGACAAAAAATTAACATATTTAAAAAACATAACCAGCCATTAGTTGTATTGAACTTTATAAGTAAACACATTTTTACACATTATTAAATTGGATAAAATTTAAGTACAATTTTTTAAGTACGATTGATGTTATTTTTCAATTAAACTTATAATTTGTTTAATATTATGCATAAACGTATATTACTGATATTTATATTAAATATAAATACATCTTAATGAAATAAAATTTTAATTTTGATTAGAGAAAAGTACTTACCACACTTATGGAATTATTACATATACATATTTTTTTCCCTTTATATGGTTTGATTCCTATAAAGTGAGTTACTTTACCGGCTAAAGTAACAAAATTTTCGATGTTAATGAAAACAGTTGATATTTTATATATCTATGATAAGTTATGTATATACATATATATTATTTCATCAACTACTGAAATCTATTACTTTTATTTGCATAATTGTAGGTGATTGTGAAGTAGAGTGAAAGACTAAGGTTTCCGATGATAATCAGGGTTGCGATGTGGTAGCAACGTCAAACTCCAGTAGTAAGGATGGAACCACGTACAACACAACATTATAGGAGCGCTTGCCCCACCCTAAAGTTTTTGAATCAGCTTATATCTTCATTGAAAAACCATATTTACCCCCACACAAAACCATTCCTTGCACCTCCACTCAAAATCTAAAAATCAGATTCCTCCCCTCCTCCACCCTTCCATTTCATGCATAAACACTACGAAAGGATCACGTATATTAGTTGCAGTTATTTTATAGAAAAAATATAATAATTTTTATATTTTAGTTTTAAAAAATTTTACTTTACAGATTTCAAAATATCTTTAAATTTTAAAAGCTCTATATAAATTACTTTACAAATTAAAATAAAATCAACCATTTACCATTTAGTTGATAAGATAATTTGTTTTGTATTGACTGTTCCTAGATCAACTGTTTTTACATAACATACTTTTTCAACAATGAAACTTACAAAAACAAGGTTTCATGATAAAATAAGAAATAAGTTTCTTACGAACACTTTAACTACTTGTATTGAAAAGGACATGCAAAGACTTGCTATTATAAAAGAAATTATGGAACAATTTTATCAAATTAAGAATCAAAGAATATCATAATCTTAATTCTTAATATCTAGTAAGTTTTTTTTAACGTATTTTCATAGTATTAAAACTAATGATATTTACTTTCAATAGATATGTAATATTTTATTTTTTTAAATTAACATTTTATTAGTCATTGTTAAGTTCATTTAAGCTTAAATATGTTTTAATTACTCAAATATGTAGTGATTTATTTTTGGTTCTCAAATTATTATTTTTTTTAATTTTTGCAATTTGAAAAAAAATTATTTCATTCATTCTACTTAAATATCATTAATAATTTGTCAAATAAAAGTCGCATATTACTTAATCTATTGCACAAAATTCACTTATTAATAATTTTATAAATAAAAACATTATATTAATTAAATCTAATTAATAGGGTATAATTATCTTATTAGTTATTTTATCATCGTCACTATGCATCTTAGAATCTTAGATGACTGTAATGAAATGAAAGTCAACACATGCCTTAATGCAAAAATATTCTATATAGGCGAGAAAGCCTATTGCATGACTGCATCAGTTACGTCACGTGACTGTTATTATTATTACTCATACATCATGGGTCAAGTGTTTAGGTTGTGTTTGGATTAAGGCTTTGTTTGGATTTGAGGATGGAAAAGAGGGAGTGGAAAAGGAGAGATTTGAAGGGAAAGTGAGTAGAAAGTGAGGTTGTTTGGATTAAGAGAAAGTGAGTGGAAAGTGTAGAGAAAGTATGTGAAAGTTTGTGAGTGAATTGATTGATGTGATAGATAAAAATAAATTTTTTAATTAATAATTATATAAGATTACTATTTTGCCCTTAAGTTAAAAAATTTATAATTATTATAGTTAAAAGATAAATATATAAATTTTAATTAAAAAAATTATAAAATATTAAATATTAAATATATATATATATATTAAATATTAAATATATATATATATAAATTAAATATTAATATTAAATAATTATATTTAATTTAAGATATTATATATTAAATATTAATATTATATATATATAAAAGATTATGTTATATATATATATATATACAACATAATCGATTATGCTGTATATATATATATATATAGCATAATCGATTATGCAAGGGCATAATCGATTATGCTTCAACATAATCGATTATGTAAGGTCATAATCGATTATGTATTCTTGCATTATCGATTATGTTTCCTTCGTATATGCTTTTTTCACTGCATGGCACACTATGCATGCATGCGAAAGGGCATTTCTGGGTTTTTATAAATCTTACGTGGCTTTCTTCTCCTTTCTTCGCACAAAAGCGAGGACGCGAATCACGCTTCTTCCTCCTTTTCTTCACCTTTCCGTCGTCGCAAATCACCAGAAACGAACAACAAGTTTCTTCGCCTTTCTTTGCTCATGAATAGTAAATCCCTGGAAACAAACACTACCTAAAAGATGGATTTGAGGGAGTGGAAAAGGAAAAATTTTAAGAGAAAGAGAGTGGAAAGTGATGTTATTTGGATTAAGAAAAAGATAATAAAAAGTGAGTGGAAAGTTTGTGAGAATTTGTGTAGAAATTGATTGATGAAATAAATAAATATTAAAAATTTTATAGATGAATATATAATTTATACTTTTATCTTGGATTAAAAATGAGTAGAATATTATTTATTATAAATAATAATAATTACAATAAAATTATATTAATAGGTATAATTTATTAAAAAAATAATAAATAATGATAATAATAATAAATATTAGAAAAATAATAAGAATTATAATAAATAATAATGATACTAATTATAATAAATAATAATAATATTAATAATAATGATAATAATAATAATATTTATAATAATAAATAATAATAACAAAATATATTATGATAATTATATTTTCTAACATTATTTTATTAATGTTTATGAAAGTGTTATTATTTTAATTTTATAAACATGTATTACTTTATTTTTTTTATATATTTTCACTTTTTGATGTCAATATTTAAATAATAGAATTTTCTTAATATAAAAAAAATATACAATAAAATTTTTAAAAGTTAATTAATAAATTAAAAAAATTGATAAATCATTGACATAAATTAGAATGAAATGAAGATACATTTGTTAATTGTACAAGTTGATTTTTATCACTTAAAAAATTAAGAAATTTTAATATTACAAATTTGGGGTTGCATTTTTACCCATAACAGCCAATTTGGAACGGCCCGTTCTCAACTAGATTTTTAAGCCAATTTACTAGTTTGGAACGGCCCGTTCTAGTTTGGGAACGACCCGTTCTAGACTACTAAATTACCCTTGTTTTAGTAGTTTGGAACGGGTCGTTCCAATTTTGTAACGGTCCGTTCTGGGCACGCCTAGAAGCAAAAATATGTCACCATAATCGATTATGGGCTGACATAATCGATTATGCCTCAGCCCATAATCAATTATGTGCCATGCATAATCGATTATGCTTGCTGGGAGTTCAGTTTTTCACCTCTTTTCAGCTTTTGGGCAGGAGTATTATTGGGTTTTCTCATTTCTTACGTGACTTTCATCTCTTTTCTTCACAACTTCGCGAGGAACGGCCACGCGGGTTCTCTCGCTTTTCTTCACTTTTCTTTCGGTGCAAATTAGCGGAAACAAACATCAACTTTCTTCACCTTTCGTTCGTCGTGAACAGTAAATCCCCTAAAACAAACAGGGGCTTAGTATTTAACGTAAAATCCTAATCCAATTTTAGATAGAATTTGCTGTAGTTAAAACTAGTCTAACTATAATAATATATCCTAGTGGTGAGACAATGTAAAATTCATATAGTGTTAAGTTTAAATCCTAATATCGTTATTATGATTTTGATAAATAAAAAAAATTAACTATAATATGAAAAAAATAAGGTTAGACATAAATTATACTAATCTTACGAACATAGGTTAAGTTTTTTTGTCATCACTAATTTTGATATATAATTAGTATTATAAGAAGAGAACTAAACCATAGAAACTAAATAAATATTTTTTTTTACAAGAAACAAATAATTAATCTGTACCAAAAATAATAAATAATTAAAAATTATTGTGGTGGTCATGACTCATAAATAGCAAATTCCTGACAACTTCTATTCAATTTATATTTATTCATTTGGGTTGTTTTCTTGGGTAGACTCTATGAAATTTCATTTGCTTTCCTAGTATCTTATGGGTAATTGTCCTTTTCCCTCTATTAATTACATGTCTGTTTGAAATTTCTAAGTATAAACTTATCTTTCTTCCTTCGAAGACAAAGCTGGTTGACTTGACTTTCATTATTTCATTCTACTTCTTTGCTTCTTTGCTTGGTTTCTTCCATTATTTCTGGTCCTCACATTCATGATCTACTTAACTACATCTCTTTCTATTCTGGCAACGTTGGTGATGACCCTTTGAGGAACTTTGGCCAATATATATCTGCCAACACTACTCTTATAACAAACTTTGATCAAATATTTTTCTGCAATGTCACCGTTTTCCACTCCATTTCAAACTCCAATCCATTAGGATTTCCTTTCCGGTACACAAAATTCATCTGCCTTTTCTACTTCTATGCTCATTCAGTAGTAATAATATTCATATATTAGTATAGACCACTTAATAAATTTTTGACGTCGTAACTTTTTTATTGTTTTCCATTATCTTGAAAAGTTCACTGTTTTCGTTTATTCTTTTGTGATGGCAGCTTAGATGTAGCCAGCTACTAGAATGGATGATCAGAACGGAATGGGTATTGAATTTGAGACATTCACGTGGAAAATTGAAAATTTCTCAAGACAAAACACCAAGAATCTACGATCAAAGGCTTTTCGAATCCGAGGTTATAAATGGTACATGCAAATGAATTTGAAGTCCAACAATTTTGGGCTATTTACTCTTAGATGGACATAGCCATAGGCTAAGAAAGGATGAAAATAAGCCCAAAACAATTGAATATAAGTTAAGATAGGATCATAATTTTCTATATTCTTTCTTTTTTTGACTCTTTTATTTTGTCTTAATTACTTTTCAGGCGGATTTGTCTATATCCATTAATGAAAAATGTTGATCATTTTTCATTGTATTTGATGGTTGCGGATTCTTTACCACCATATGGATGGAATAGAAATACGTATTTCAAGTTAGCTCTTATTAATCAATTGGATGACAATAAGTCAATTGTAAAGGGTAATATCATTGCATTATTCTTGTTCTTGTTACATGATTTTGTCTTAATACACTAACATATACGAGTAATTATGGTTTCGTCATATAAATTACCATTATTCATTAATCAGTGAAACCACTTTAAGTTCCACTGTAATGATATGAATTTGTAGATCTTATCATAGTCACGCCGTATTTATATGTTGTGTTTACTTTTTATTAATTACTTTAGAAGTAATTATATCATTAATCAATAACCAATTGGAATTGACCATATGTGATTCTAAATTTCTAATTCTTGACATATATTTGTACATTTTCAGAGACACATCAAAAGTTCAATGGTGGATATCGTAGCTGGGGCTCATTTTTCATGAATCTTAATGACTTCTATGACTCTAAACAAGGGTATCTTGTGAACAATACATGCACCATTGAAGCTCATGTTTGTGTCTCCGATCTTAGCACTCTCCAAGCTAACAATTACTTGAACAAAATTATTCCATCCAACGAAACTCAATTAGGTGATCAAGTAGCAAGAAATTCAAAATCCACACAACAGGAAGATGATAAACAGACAGAAACATCATATGAGAGTGATACACTTAGTTCTTCAGCAACCTGTGAGTCTAGTCAAACAGAAGAAGAAGTTCAAGGCTCAGATTTGACACTAAAAGACCTTCTAGATTTGGAGAGTTTAGGAAAAGAAGAAGCATCATTTGTTCCATTGTTGGAGGAGGCATGCATATGGCATCCTTCCCTAATAAGGAGCCAAAGGAAAAGTTCTAGATGGTTCAAACTATGGGCATTTTCATCTTTGGGTCAAGTTCTCCATTTACTCAAGACAAATAAGGTGAAAGATATGGATGAAAATGCGTGCAATCACCTTCAAGGTTTATGGGAGGAACTTGTGAAACACTCTGGATTTCAGTTGTCTTGGTTGGAGCCTTATGTTCAATCTGCTTTGGGTATAAAAGCTCATTTGGAAAAAATAACTGAGATGAATAAACTGAAAAACAGTGTGGTTGATTTGGAAATTAAAATGAAGAAGCTGAGGGAAGAGTTGGCAGCTGCAGAAGTTGAGTTTGAGGCAATAAGGAAAGCTTTGGCCGAAGCAAAAAAAGGTTTCATAGAGATAGATTTGAATGCAGATTTAGGTTATGCCATGTTTTAAACACATTACATGTATAAGACAAATTAGTAAAATATCATTTATAATATACTTTTTTATTGTCATTTAAAATTCATTAAATATTATAAAATTTTGCATATTTAATTTCTTATTTATTGAATAAATTCATTGATTGAATTTTTGCCTCCTTTTTTTTTTTTCTTCAAGGTTCTCTAAGTTCGTTTCCTTGAAAATTATAGAGGAAATGTCCTCTGGATATTTGTTGCTAATACTTCTCTATATATATTAAAAGGAATGCCCTCATGACAAACCCTTGGTTTCATCTTCAAAGTATTACTTTGTCCTAGACAATCTTAAAGTAAGAAAATTACATTAAAAAATATACAAAAAGGATATTTTGAGAAAGAGTAAAACTAACGTGGTAATATAATTTACCCAAAATAAAGAAGAAAAAAAACCTATACCGCTAGATCAAGCATCACCTAACATAATCAAATAGTCAATAAATAACAATATAAATATTCTATCATAAATTAACCATCCATTTAATCCCTAAAATTAAAATAATAAAATAATATATTATTTATTTTTATGTATTAGTCTAAAATAAATTTTAAAGAAAAAGTAGTATTTTGTTTTTTTTTTTTAAATAAAAAGATAGCACATCCTAACTACATAAAAAAATTCATTTTTTATACACTTTTTTTTTCAAACAAACCAGCCTAATAGTTTTGGAACAAATTGATAGTTTATTCCAATCTTTACCAATACAAACAGGAGGGAATGGAACACAGAATTTTAAATGCACCGGATGTCAGAACACCGAACGCTTCAAACAAAAACAAAGACACTATATATTTAGTTATGTGCTGTGTTCGTGCTTCGACTCCGTGCTTCTTGGAATATGAATGACGACGAAAAAGGTGAACTAGAAGATGAAAAACATAGTTCTCCATTGGTTCTTGTATCTACAATACTCTGTATGATAGTAAACCATCAATCGTCTCAACGACCAACCGGTTCATGCGCACTAAAAGCAGCAAATAAGATCTTGTTTTAGGACCTGAACAAACAGACAGCATCAATAAATGTATGGTGGTATACGAAGGATTGTTGGACTATTGCAAGAACATTAGTGTTCTTATGAAATATATTATAAAATAATATTGTCTTCTGTGTAGTGTGACCAACGTATATCAACGGTAAATTGCTATTTTGCAATAGTCGAATCAGATATAAGAGCAAAGATGGTACCGTAAGACTACCTAATTCAAATGAAGTAATTTCATCTTGGTGGAAGTAGCTGCATCCATTGGTATTCTTGCTTAGGCTTGAATTAATCTTATCAACAGCTACCAGTAGATCCTAGGAGATCGAGTTGCACAAAGGACTCAAAAAAATGTCAAATATTGTCAAGTCAAATTATCTTAACAGGTTAGGTAAATAACTGAGTATCAGTTTCTTGTCATACCCTTAGCTAGTCAAAAGATAATTTATCACATATAAATCTTTTTGGATAAATTTTTCAAGAAGTATTTCTATGAGATGAAAATAGGGGGAAAAAAAAACTTTCCTATAAGTTAAAATATAAGCTAATTTATAGAAATTCTCTCCTATTAGTTTCTCCAAAATCTTATTTTTAACTTATGTATAAGTTAATTTTTAACTTATAATTTTATTTTGATTTTCTTTTTCATCCTCTCTTCTAAAAGTATTTATGAAAAAAAATTATCCAAATAGATCCTACGTAAGTATCAATAAAAACAAAAGGCATACCCTTAGCTTGTCAAAAAACAGTTAGTTGCCCCTATCAATGTGGAAGAACCAACATCCCTTGTATATAAACGTGCATAATATTGAATGGCATAAAAAATCTCACCTCCCATGATGCTAAACCCTTCATGTAGCCAGGAAGACATTCAAATTCGCTCTTCGATATCTTTAAGATAGGGCTGGGAATTTCAACTGACTTTGGATTCTCCTTGTCTGATTCTAAATTTTATTTTGGCAACAAAAATATATAAATAAATAACTAGGAATGCCGAAGGTTAAACTCATAAAACAGGAAATTATCTAACTACCATTAGATAAAAGCTTACTTTCTTCAGATGACACCATTATGTCCTCAACTGGTTGATGTTGCTGCTTAATTTCTCGCACTCTGTTCACCCATAGCTTGGGGTATGAGAATCATTCATGAATTATCAATAGAAATGCAGAAAGTCCCACAACCGGGAAATGATATCCATAACTTTTAACTTACTTCTCAGGTTCTGGTGGTGACAAATCACCTGCATGCGTGGATGAAAAAGATAGTAGTAAAAACTGGAATTAGCAACACACGTTTTGAGAAAATAAGGCTAGTTTTCATTTATTAAAAAAAATGACCAGTGGCCACAAGACCAGGTTGTAGGACTGTCACTGGTAAAAATAGATCAATATATTAACAAGGAAAGAACTTACGACTAAACAAAAAAATGGAAATGGAATGCTCCCAAATTAACAAGGCAAGTGGGATTCACTAACCTTCGGATGCTAATGTGGCTAGACATGCATCTGACAGCCCAAGGTTTTTCAAACTCAAAGATTCATCAAGTCTAAAGAGAATTAAGGGATGTCAAAAGCTTATTGTTATCACAATATTAATAGTTATTCATTTTCAGAGCTTTAAGCAAAAAAATTGTGGAAAGAGAGGTACCAAAAGAAATAAAATGAATGGAAAATTGAAAAGAAAAATATATGCGAATTTTATTCATTATCATCCAGAACTTAATCAATCTAGTTTTAGTATTTCATCTGATTCTGAGCAAATCCTTTTTCTTCTATTTTTTCATTCCATACAAAATTTGTTAAGAAATTAAAAATCGTATTAAATGATGCGTAAATAAGGATACAAAACATCTTCTTCGAAATTTTTGAGGCTAGAATCGGCTACAGAGAGTGATCCGTAGAAAGAAGATAGACTATCCAATCTGTCTTCCAGATCTTGCTGTTGTATATCCTCAGCTTCATCTTCCTCCTCAATATCCGGAACTAAATCAATAAATTGAATGAAAATTCAATTCAACGAGAACAGAAAACTGCGAAGCAGAAAAAGGTCAGAGAACTTTTGTTTGTTTGAAAGTACCAGGAACGTAGCCGTAGCTTTTGAGACGATCTTCGAGTTCAAATAGATCGGCGTTGTTCTTCTTGTACAGTTCGTTGCAGTGACCTAGGAGCTCTTCGAAAGAGACGGTGCCGAAGGACATGGAGTGGAGCATGTCGAGGTCGGCGCTGGCGGTGGATACGTGGCGATTGAGGCATTGCACGAAGGTCGACGACGCGGAATCTGTCACAACAACGGAGGAATTTGGATAATCTCAGCAACCAAACGGAACAATTAGAGAAGAGAGAGAGAGAGAGAAGCGTACCGAGAGGAATAGGTCGGCGATCGATGGATTGTCTGAGGGCGTCGGAAGAGGAGTGAAGGTGGTTGCAGAAAGTTGCCAATGCGTTGCAGAAGCTGGAAATCGGATCCTCCGCCATCGTCTTATTCCTCTATGCAAATTCCATTTCCAAACCGTGTTTTCGAAATTTTCATCCAAAGCTAGAACAGGCGGGATATACACATTTTTTTTTATAAATATTAATTCATCAATTTCTTTTGCTCGCTATTCCCAACAAGCGCTTGTAGCTCAGTGGATAGAGCGTCTGTTTCCTAAGCAGAAGGTCGTAGGTTCGACCCCTACCTGGCGCGCATTATTTTATGACACTATTTTTACCATGCAATATATTATTTGTCCACCCCTTTTTACTATGAATCTATTGCGGCGGTAAAAAGGTTTTTAGTAGCACTCTGCGGTTCCTTTGGAATTATTTAAGATGTTAAATCATATATTGTACAGAATGGGTTAGATTTTGCATAGACAATTGCACTTAAACCTATTAATACAAAAATTATATGGCCACAATTGAACACATTTTCATTACAATAAGTGCCTAAATTTCTTGGTGCTCTAAACAAAATGGGCTTATGATTATAAGCACACAATCTGCTATCACTATGAACAGTGCTGGCATATCTAATATCCATCTCCTTCTTGAAAACTTAATGTACAATTATATACCTCAATGCAGCTAACTAACTACTCTGCTCGTGTTAAAAAAGAAACTAATATATTTACAGGTGAGTCAAACGTGGAAGATTTCATGGATATAGTTTTTAGGTGAATTCTCCAGTGAGTGCAGAAGCAGCTCTACGAATGGCTCTGGCAACCCTCCAGATCTCATGTTGAATTCTTGCTACCCTTTCTCTTTCACTAAAACCATTTGACGTAGTAATAGAATCAGAAACCCCTGGGAAGAAATTCAGCCTTTCATGGTCGTTGGAAGGCCCAAACACCTACAACACAAAATGTCATGTTTTCATTTAAGTTATGCATAGATTAATTTGTAAAAAATTCTCTTATTGACTTTTCTAAAAACTTATTTTAAACTTCTATACAAGATAAAAAGTTTTTTTTTTCCTATTTTCTTCTCCTAAATATTTTTTTTAGATAAGTTTATATCAATAACGGCACAATAGTAGTTAACAGAGACACTCACGAGATGCTTGAACCACTGTCTTCCTTGAAGTCCATCTGCATCCAAGAAGCCTTTTTCAGCAAGCATTAGTCTATCATTCAATGCTCGCTTTTTCATATCGACAGAACAACCTTCAGTTTCTTGCAGTCTCAGTTTCTGCAGTTCAAAACAAAGAAAGACAAGCATAAATAGTAAATACATGGCAATAAGAAATAACAAATACCTTTAATAAAGCATAAGAAGATGTATCAATGTATGAAAATCTGATGTGGTTATTTTGGTTTTACCTTTAATTCATCATCAGCTTCTTTGGCAGCAGAAGCAAATTCTTGAATTGAAGTAGTTAACGGATGCAGAGAAATTTGCTGATCTACCAAGTTGCTCAACATGTTTTTGTACAGCTGCATAAAGCAGGGAAAGATTATATAATCAATATATGAATACTCTAGCAATTGTGCATGCAAACATCAATATTACAAAAACTATATTCAATTCACTACTCACTCTTTACCTCTGCCCTATTATATTAATTTTCTATTCTTCCTTATTAAATAAAAACCCGTGATTTTAGATAAAATCAATAATTTAATGTAGTTCATGAAAATTCAATTTTAAATATTTATGTTTAGCAGAAGAAACTGTTTGATTTAATATTCAGTGAAAACATGTTCATTGTCCATCCATTATTTGGGCAACTTCCATGCATTATGCATCATGCATGTCACTAACAACTACCAATTGATTTAATTTTGTAGTTAACTCCCAAATAAAATTCCCTAATTTATTTGGCAGCACAACTACCTCTCCCAAAAGACAGTAGCTAGCAAGAAGTTAGGTTAAATCAGAGATGAACATAACTGCGAACCTGTAACTCATTTGCATATGAAAGGTAATTGAAAGGAAGAATGCAATCGTCAGCCAAATGAAGGGCTAGAAGTCCCCAAACTCCAGTAACTAATTATACAACAAAGAAAAGAAAAGTTACATTTTATGACTGCCACATGGATAAACAATTTATTAAGAAAAGACATTTTTAGACCACATTAAGCAGTTAAAAGAGAAAACTAACCAGCAACATGGCGGTGGAAGAATGGATCTCCATACTCTGCCATCCAGTTATAGGAGTCGAAAGCAGTGTGATAGACGGGAAAATCTGGAAATCATAGAGATTATTACATCACGAATTATTAGATATCCAAGCCTATGGATATAACATATATAGACATTACATATTAGAAGCATATTGTGCTAGAAATTATTTAATTTTGTGACCACAGGCTTTAGCTTTTCCAATCATTCTACTAGCACATTTGGCAAGACTTTCCACTAATCATACAAAATGTTGAAATCTTCTTTCGGATGAGGTACATACCTCTTCCATAATACATATCAATGGATGGAACCCCTGCGTGTTGCACAAATGGAGCAAAATCAGAATCAACTCCACTGAGCCTTTGAATCTGCAAACCAACAAAACAAAAGGTACTAAGCAATAAGATAATATGACTAAAACCCAATTTACAAAAAAGCAAGGAAAAAACCCATATTATCATAACAGTACAGCAATAAGATTTAATTTAAAAGTCAAATATCATATCCTACTAAAAAAAATAAATCTATCATCAAGGGAAACAAAGAATGGCAGTCTCCTATTGACCCAGTTTCAGTTTTACACACTGGCTGCCAAAACTCAAGGTACTCGTAAGATCCCAATTATAAGCTATTAATTATCAAACTACTTTGAACTATATGCCAGCTCAAAACCCAAGTTTGATCAGTGACTGACAGAAATTGAGTAGCAATAGGATCCTGGGCATTAAACAACACTGTTAATTAAGATATCATAGTCCTCTGGAGCATCATGACAATTGTTACAAACACTTAACCAGTAGTGACAGAAACATTACATTATTGCCTCCACCACCAGCAGCCCAATTCTCATATAATGACACACCCTCAGAGTCAGGATCCTTGACCTGAAATTAAAGCAAAAGCTGATCCGTGTTCAGAATCACTGAATTACCCAGAGCAAGCATGATATGCATGTTAAGAATTATCCATATGTATGTACATCTGCAAATGCATTTATAAATGATAATAGTTTCAAATAAATACCTTTTTCATGACCTCAAGAATAAGATTGTCTAGCTGAGGAGTTGAGCCAACGAAGAAGCCAGGGCCTTGAACAGCACAGTCAACATTAAGGTATGCTACAGCTTTGGAACCCAGATTAATAAGGTTTTGTTCAACCCACTCAGTGGATCCTATCTAGAAAAACAGATAAACTTGATTTAGATAGAATATTACATGAAATGACACCATTATTAAAATAAAGCAAACTCATTTAATTTAACAGAGAGCATATCTGAATGTTGAAGAAGGCAACTGACAACACATTGAAGAAAAGAAAACTGGCAGGAAAAATTGCAATTGCTATCAAGAAGAAAATTGCACAAGCAAGACAACACATTTAATTTAGGCATAGAAGACCAATGATAGTAGAGTTTCACACTGAATGTTCAAAATTATTTGTCACTGGCTTTTCAACAACCAGTGACACCACCACATCACACTATGAAAGTGGTTACAACAGATATTAACAAGAATGAAAAATATTAAAAACCAAAAGACCCCACCATGCATATCAGTTGTTAAGAAGGAATTATTACCCACCATCCCAAATTCCTCTGCATCCCAACTGCAGAGAATGATTGTCCTCCTTGGCTTCCACCCCAAGCCCAATAGAACAGAAAACCGACGAGCAATGTCAAGTAGGGCAGCTGTCCCACTGCTGGGATCAACAGCACCATACGTCCATGCATCTCTATGGTTCCCAAGCAGAACATGTCGATCGGGCTCTTCCGATCCCTTTATGACAGCAAAAACATTTTGAATGGTAGCCACCTTCATTTCACCCTGAAAAATAGAAAACAGATCAAGAAGAAAACACACCAGACACTATCATAACCTTCAGCTTAACCGCTCCTATTCTACCTTTTCAAATTCGGCTTCATTTCTATCAACAAATATCATAAATGCATAATGAGTCACATAGGGGAATGAAAAATGTACAAGAAGAAACTCTAAACAGGACACTCTCTAAAAAACTTTTCTAACACATGAATTAAACTCATTAATTAAGAAGTAAAACACACATTTTTTTGTGTGTAATTTCTATTAAATTTCAACCATTAATAAAGATTGTACTGTGCCCAAAAGAGTATGTTTAAGAATGTGTTGAAAGTTCACCAGAAAAAAGAATAAAAAATTTACCAACAATCGTGGTTTGCTTCAAGAGCCAACTCCAAGTAATAGACAAAAAAAGGAAAATTTCCGTTTACCCCATGTCAAATGCCCTTGTACTTTCATATTCATCGAAAAACATTTTTTTTTGGGTAAATAAACATACGAATTTATTTCCTCGTAACTTAACATGATGATTTCTTAGAAAGGAAGAACTAAATCTACATGTTTTTCGAGAACCAAATTCATGGATATGAAAATATAAGAACTTTGACCATGACTAAAAATACATTTTTCCCATATAAAAAGTGTCTTGTCTGCCAGATTTTCCACATCTGCACGTTTCTTGACTGAAAGTTTGAAGACCAAATTTATCAATATCAACATTAAGAACTTAGACCACTTTGACTAAAAACACATTTTTCCCTTAAAATAAAGTGTCTTGTCCACCAGATTTTCCACATTTGAAAAGTTTTGGCTTAACCAAAGGAACCAAAAAAAAAAAAAAACATAGGAAAAAAGAAACAAAGCTTTCAGATTTGCCCGATCTTAGCAGTTAGCCCCTCCTTGTTATCATTTTCAAGTACTACAAACCAGTATCAGAAGAACTGTTTCTTTTGTTTGAGCAAGTACAGGTTGGGCCATAAAAGAGAATGTAAAAAAGTGAAAGACACTACTCAAAAACGAGTCTTATGGGTTGAGAGAGACACTACAATTACACACACATTACACATAGTCCCCTCACCTGGTAAGTGAAATTGAGCATGGTGGGGCCAGGACCAACATGCCTGACCTTAGACTTAAGGGTGCTCCTCCACTCAAGGGGCACAGAAACACCCCCAAGAGAGGACAAAATGGTGTCAGCAACCTCAGCTGAGAGGGGCATAGAGGGTATTTTGGGAAACCTTTTCAAAACCTCACTATCTTCCAACCCGAGTCTCTCACCACCCTCAACCCCACCCCACCCCGGAGTCAGTGGGTCCCCTATCCCCCTCATCACGTGCCCCCTCTCAAACCCCTCCCGCCACGTGTCGCTCTCGCCGTACACCAGCACCGCCGCCGCCCCGTGCTTCTCCGCCACCTCCACCGCCGCGCCCCGCCCCACCCCGCCGCCCTTCCTCACCACCACCACGCACCCCCTCACGCTCACCCCCATCGCCGCCAGCGCCTGGTAGTCCCTCTCCCTCCCGTAGTTCGCGAACACCGCGCGCGCATGCACCGACCCTGACGGCGAGTACGCGTGGTACGCCGCCACCACTGGCGCCGCCGACGCCGCCTCGCTCAGAGGGAGACTCGCCGCGGAGCCGTCTCCGAAGCGTGCCGAGAGGGAGGAGCGCACGGGGAACGAGAGGAGCGTGGCGTAGGACGCGGTATGGGCCTCGAGGCCCAGTGAAAGGAAGTGGTTGAGCACGTAGGAGGTGGTGTCCGACGCGGGTTTTGTTCCGGCGAGGTGAGGGTGCAGCGTGAGGGCGCGGAGGTAGGTGGAGATGGTGGAGTTTGAAGAGGTAGAAAGAAAAACGGTTTCCATGTTTCGGGAAGCAGAGGAGGGTGAAGAAGAGTGAGGGAAATGCAGAGCGTAGAAACTCAGAATGCAAATTATCAGCAGCACCACCATGGTGCTCAAAGGTGAGGGCTTTGTTGTCAGAACATTCATGGGCTTCGACATCATTTCTGAAGAAGAAGAAGAAGAAGAAGAAGAAGAAGAAGAATAAACAGAGCAGGCTCTGTTTTAGAGAGGAAGAATGAGCTTAAGTTCTTCACTTATTATTATAATTATTATATTATTATTCGTGTGGCTTTTTATATGGGAAATGATGGTGATCTTTTTATATGGTTCCGTGATTATTATTATCATTATAAGGGATGGAAAGAGGTGGATGACAGTGAGGGAGGATGTACTATGTCTGGATCCATGCACGGTGGAGGTTTGAGTCACAATGTCCATTTGTCGCCACAACAATCCAACTTCAAAGACAGCAACCCTTGTCACTACTCGAATGAAAACATTGGTTTTCTAACATTTATTTTTATGTATAGATATAGTATAACCGGAAGAGTTAGTCGAATATAGCAAGACATGGTCATATATATGACTTTGATTTTTTACTTGTCTTTTAAGGTGGAAGTAAATTTAATATCTACCGTAAGTTATTGTGTTTAGTCTGAATACTGATAATTATTCCCTCCCTTTAAATTTTGTTTTTAAAAAATAAATACTGAGAATACAACCCAACTTGTGGCTATAAATCAACAAAAAAGTTGCTGCAGAAGCAGACACGAAAACTTTTGCCTTTTTCTTTTGATATTTTTCTCTTCAAAATTCATCCGTGTCTGGTGTGAAAAAGAATGAGAATCAATGTCTTGTTTCTCTTTCACTAGGAGATCCATGCCAAAAGGAGAGTGGATGTCTACGCGTGAGTGGGGAGAGCATTAGCTCTTGAGCATCCCGGAAAAAAGTGATGGTAGCATGAACATGCAATCATTATAATATGCTTTTATTTGGGCAGAGGAACTTACGGGAGACCCAGGGTGTTCCCTTAAAATTCTCCAAAGTCCAAACACAACTCTCCACGTGGGGCCTTTTAAGATTTGAAGCTATTTAACGAAATTCTGATTTGCTACGTGCCATCTTGCTGGGGTGTTATCTTATCCGCTAACCGAGTCGAGTGGCTGGCAGAATTATGGCATTTTTGGTGCGATCTGTTAAACCTTCGCCATTAGTCCATGATATGATGAGGATGTAATCATGTATGATACTGAAACAGTTGAAGAAAAGGACTTGGTGGCGTTACGCGAGGGCAGCCAAGGTAGATAAGATTCAGTTAAGATTATTGCAAGTGACATGCTTTTCGATGTGTCCCTGCCTAGTGGCTGACCTTTACAGCCAAAGCACACAAGACAAAACAAAAACAACGTGGCGGCCATAAACGTTAAAGTATTTGCTGCTGCTGTTAACTTGTCAGTTTCAGGACAAGTATTCGTGTTCTTGCGAATCTGTGTCAGCTTAACTAGTTTCTTAGCCGAAGTTGAGTATGCTACACGGGCCAACTATCAAATCGCGCAGCTCAACTCAGCACATGGATAGACAAGTATTCGTGGTTCTGCTGAACTGAAAAACTCAGCACAACTCACTGAAGCACACTGAATCATACAATTTAACAGACTCGGTTAAATGTAAAAGGCTAAAACGAATAAGAAAAGAGATAAAAGGCCAAAGTCTTCGTTAAACCATAAACCAAAATCAAACTTTAGATAAGGGAATATGGAGGGAATGAGATTATCACTCATTTTCTATCCCATTACAATTTGTGCCTAAAGTTTATGGCATATTCCATTTTGGTCAAGGAAAGGTCATTGGCAAGTAACAAACAAAAGCATCAGCTTAACTACAGCCTCAAAAATAAACATTAATGAAGACAAAGCTACCAGACCTAATCTAGTATCCAGGAATAGGAAATTTTGGATGAAAAGGTGATTAGAGACTTTCATCTCGCTGCGGCTCTAGCACTCATTGATGAATGGTAATTGGTGCTTCTCTGCTTCCTGTAAGAGGTATATACATCATCATACTGACTCACCTCATTGGGATTGGCTGTGGCCCCAAGCCCCAACCTGCCAGAGCCACTGGCTCCTGGCTTCCGTTCTACAGTCCCATCAGCATAGGTTCCTGTCTCTGGATCAACCTGCAAGTTTGGGGGTGGAGGTATGCAAGCACCTCCCTTTCGTACTGGAGGATCCCTCTCATATTCTCTATCAAATTCATCATCTTCATCTCTGGAATCAGAATTCATAGGACCCTCCGAAGGATTTACCTCTCCAATTTCTTTGAAAAATTTTGACACTCTTTGAAGGATTTCTGATGGCGGTACAGTTGATGGCGGTATTATAGTTGGAATATCCAAAGGGCTTAAAGGAGAATATGGGACCCCACTACCAATCTGCATCTTTCTAACCATTCCAGGAATGAGACCAGGAGGGAATAACGGATATGGTGGCAATTGTTCACTGGTGCTGGCTGATGGAGTGGGCAATAAATGAGCACCAGGTGCTTGGTTAGCTGGTTGAGCAGAAGATGGTATAGCCATGGACCCAGGAAAGGCATTGGTAGGAGCAGAATTTGGAAGAAACTGCTGAACTGCTAGGGGTGTTGATAGTGACTGTGCTGGAGCTGCATGTTTATCGGGACGATCTTGATCTAAGAGACTTGAACCAGAGCCTAATCTATCCGGTTGCCACTGCTGGGCAACATGATTAGGTGTCTGCAGCAATCCTGCAACAGGGAGGGGAGAATAAATAATAAATAATTTCCTAAATCATATAATAATAATATACACCTGAAGTAATCAATCTCTTGTAAACTTTAATGTTAAAGGGAACTAAATTAAGTTGTCTCTAGTTCAGTGGTGGCCATTGTGGGTGAAAAAGTAATCACAGCTTACTGCTTAGTCATTTATTACAAGACTTCACAAAAAACACCAAATCAGCTTGTAGTTTTCCAATGGATAAATTTAATACAGATGAGACAAAAGAAGTTACTTAAGTCAATCCCTTCCCTCTTCTAAAAGAAAGCAAAAAGAACTTGAGGAAATGAATTTCCACAAAGGACGAACATAGTTGCAGTTTTTATTACCAATTAATGCCTCACATTGAAAATTATCCAGCTATCACGAGAGAAGTAACTCACTGACTTCTGCAAGCCATGAGAAATTCTGGTTAAAACAGAGATGTTTACCTGTAACTGATTCTGCAGAAGCAGAGGATAAATCCTTCAAAGCCCCAGGAAAAGGATTTGTTTGTGGACCACCAATCATCTCACCCTTCAGTAAAGATATAGTCTCTTGATCATATACTGTTTTAGAAGCCCAGAACTCCACCATTTGCTGCAATCTTTTCCTGTATTCCTCATTGCTTTGTGGGTTATGATAAATTCTTGCAAGCATGGAGCCCAAAACAGGTTTCAAGGCAAGAGCTTCACTGTCAAGGTCATTACTGCTTGTCCTCCGATTTAAGCTGTGAAGTAGTGATACAAAAGTCAAGGATGATAAAAATCATATCCATACACTCTAGCATCAATGTGAAGAATATTATCTAACCAGGATAGAAATAAGCAAGAGAGCAAAAATCTTGTCATGCCAAGAACTTGCAAAACAGTACAATGAAAGGAAAAAGATGCTCTACTTTTATATAATTAATATTTAATAGTACAAGTATAGGGCCAGACAGTTAACAGTTAACAAAACTTCCAAATAAAATTTAACCCACATCTTGTCGTGAAAAGTGCTTTTATATAATTAATATTTAATACTACATATTGCTTGCCTATTTTCCAAGAGATTGGGATGATTATAGCATATTTTTTGGGGAAAAAAATGAAATAAGTGAGTAGGGATAGTGTAAGGCAACAGTAGTAAGTCCTATTAAACATGATTTTCATTGCATTCTTGGTGTCACAAAACTAATCCACCAATCAGGCAAAAACTGCAAATGGAGAAAAATCTATACTAATAACCAAGCTTATTTTGCCACAACAGAGGGAAAATACGATGTTCTCACAATCCATACTTTGTGCCTTTTAGAAACACAATTCTAAGAGATTATCATATGCTAATCAATCAAATTATGTTTTCTGAAATCTTGGAGGGAAGAAAAGTCAAGGCTTGATAGAATAACTACAAATTGCTTACCTAATTCACAAGATTTGAGATAAAAATAGCAGATTTTGGGGAAAAATGAAATAAGTGAGTAGGGATAGATCAACAGCTGTATCTCCTATAAACATGATTTTTATTGCATCCATGCTGTCAAAAGACTAATCAACCTATCGGGCAAAAATTGCAAATGGAGAAAAACCTATACTAATAATCAATTTAACATGAAAAGTCAATAAAAATGAGGGAAAATACAGTTTTAGTGTGATACATACTTTTTGTTCATTAGAAGCACATTTCCAAGAGTTTATCATATGCTAATCAGTCAAATTATGTTTCTGAAATGTTTTTTTTTTTTTTTTGGGGGGGGGGGGGGGGAGGAGGGGATCAAGCTAAAGAATGAAATGATAAGGGACGCTACCTGTCAAAAAGGATGTCATTGGCAAGGTATATAATGTGTAACTGTCTCTCAACATCATCCAATGCAAAGACCCTATCTCTAAGAGCCTCTGCTAGGGCTGGTGCAAATGGAGATCTCTGCATGAACCAAAGTTTTGCACCTTTGATGGATTCTTTTGTACCATTCAGATTGTTAAGAACATTACTGAGCTCCATTGCAACATCCGATGGAAGTGGCCCAGAGAGCCCTTTGAACGATTTAGATGACTGATCATACTCAGGCCGACCAGGAAGCCCAAAAGACTGAGGATGTTGATGGTGGTGTTGTTGATCATAGAACTGTTGGAAAGGAGGTGGACCTAGCATTGAAGGCGAAGAACCAATTCCTGCAGGATTCATTGGAGAAGCATTTAGAGGAGACGGATTCATCATTGGATTTGGGGGATGGATCATGGGCATAGAAGATGATGGAAAAGGCTGGTTGAATGGGCCACCAGGGGGACGAGTTGATAACCACAGCTTATAACGGTAGTAACCATGGCCCTCCCCACCAAAGAGGAAACTATAGGAAGGATTGTCCCGCTGCTTTTCACATATCATAGCTTCAAAGTCAGGACCATTTTTCACCGCATACTCAACAAGCTTGTCAATTCGCTTGTGGAGCTCAGGATCAGAGGGGGGAGCAACCGGGGGAGGAGCAGAATCATAAAATGGAGATGGAACAAGCGGAGGAGGATAATGTGAAGGGAATGCCGGTGGCCCTTGGTGCTGCTGCTGAAGAAGAAGATGAGGTGGGGGAGGGGCATGAGGGTGTAATTGCGGAAGTGGCTGCTGTTGCTGCTGCAGGGCATGGTGATAAGGGAACTGTTGCATAGGGGGGTGTGCAGGACCAGGACCTGGGGGTATAAAAGGAGGACCATGCATTGATGAAGGAAACTGCTGATGCTGGGGATGAAATCCAAACTGCTGTTGTTGTTGCATATTAGCAGCTTGCCGCTGTTGCTGAGCATATGCCATAGCAGACGCAGCTGCATAATCATGACCCTGACGTTCCATATATAAGGCTAGAGTACACCTCAACAGCACTTCAGGAGTATGAGCTTAATGAAAATACCTACAACCAAATAAAATTTTAAAACTCCCACTTTTTGTTATCATATACAGGTAGTTACCATTGATCACATAACATAAATTCTACTTGACATATTAATAGCAGAACTCAATAATACAGCAACAGTAGGAATAAAATTAAACATTCATTTCTCAGAAAAAAATTTGGCCCGATTGATTTCCTCTTCTTAATACATCCAAACTAACAGAAAACGACAAAAAAAAAAAAAGTCACACCAAGCATACAAATGGATGTTAAATTCATAATAAGATCCAGCAAATAGTTGAAATTGAACAATATGACTTCCTAAGGTCAAAATCCCAAATGATGAATAAGGAACATTATGAATGACAAAAGGTATAATAATAAACAAATCCAACAATGCTAGATAAAACAGAACCTCCCAGAATGCCTATTAACATAACATTTGTTAAACCAATCAAGCCTAAGCTACTTTATCAGACAGGCCACAAACAAACCAATACACTATCGGGAAAAAAAAATCCTCGAGTTTTAAATTCAGCTATTGCTGTGAGACCCAGATGAAGAACGAATGCAAAAGGATCACCACATATTCCACTCACATATAAAGCAATAATTCGGCCATGAAGTTGTAAACACAATGAGATCGAGCCAGCAATTTGAACCAGCAATTTGCATATTAGGGTTCTTAATTTGAACCAGCAATTTGAAATCAGCATATGTACCTGCAAGGTGCTGGTTATGAGGCAGAGTAGGGCAAAAGGGTTCCCAAGGGGTAGTGAAACCGCACCGTCGATCGGGCCCAACTGGATTATGCACCGGGGCTTGCTAACCTCGCTTATCTGGAAGCAGCTAAACCAAAAGCCTGTTACGCTTTTTATGCAGCAAATTAAAGTCCAATGCGAAATACCGGCTTATAAGTTATAAAACTGAAAATATTAAAGGGGTTCTATTTTTACTCTTTGCAATTCATCTTCATTTTTATCCTTTTTTTCTTCAAATATGCTTTTCTCAATAATCAATCTTCATTTAACAATACCTAAACTTTTGAAATTATTTTTTGAATAATTTTGTAATATTTTAAATGAATAAAATTGTTATAAAATTAATGACATTTCAATATTTTTTTTCAGAAATATATATTTCAAAAAAGACGAAAAAGAAATAAGGTTTTTCTTTGAAATTAAAGAAAACAAAATAAATTTTGGTAACTTTTAGATAGTTTTGTAGAAATTTAAAATGAGTAAAAAAGACAAAAACAAAAGAGAAGCTTCAGTAAAAAGTTTAAGATGTACTAATATAAAAAGTTTAAAAAAAATAGTTGAGTGAATCATTAGATTGGTTTGAATTAAAAATAATAATAATCAAGTCGATTATAATTAATTTGGTTTAGAATTGAAGTGTAAATATTTTAATAAATTCTACAGGTATTTCTCAAGAATCAATTAAATTGATGTGATGAATCACTATATTTTATATCCAATAAATATCTGTATATATTCATATTTATATAATAATAATTTTAATTATTTCCATATTTTATTAAAAATATTCAATATTTTATATTTACAAGAATTATGTACATTTTCTTTTATATTTAATATTTTATATAAAAAATACTATATATATTAATAGGAGAAAAAATTGCAAATTTTTCTCTTGCCAAAAAAAATACACTTGGGGGTAAAAGTGTCATTTTGGAAATCACTAGGTCATTTATAAATCTTGGGAATGGCAAAAATTCTTCCTCTGTTATCCTGAAAGTGTAAGCAGGCATCCCAAAACCCTAGCCTGCGTTCTTCACTCGTTTTCTACATCAGGTCCGAACTCACTCCATTGATTTCTATCCACCCTTGATCCTTGTTCTTTATTTATTAATTTTTATGCATTGTTCATGTTTCTCTGCTTCCTGTTTGCCGCCGTCGTTTGTAATTTCTTTAAAAATGGTTTTTTTAATTCTATTTTGGATATATGGTGAAGTGTATCGATATCTCTCATTGTGTTTACAACTTCATGGCCGAATTATTGCTTTATACGTGACGTGGAATATGTGATGGATGTGGTGATCCTTTTGCATTCGTTCTTGATCTGGGTCTCATAGCAATAGCTGAATTTAAAATTCGAGTTTTTTTTTCCCGATAGCGTATTGGGTTGTTTGTGGCCTGTCTGATAAAGTAGCTTAGGCCTGATTGGTTTAACAGATGTTATGTTGATAGGCATTCAGGGAGGTTCTGTTTTATCTAGCATTATTGGATTTGTTTATTATTATACCTTTTGTCATTCATAATGTTCCTTATAATTTGGAATTTTGACCTTAGGAAGTCATATTGTTCAATTTCAACTATTTCCTGGATCTTGGTATGAATTTAACATCCATTTGTATGCTTGGTGTGACTTTTTTTTGTCGTCTCCTGTTATTTTGGATGTCTTAAATTTTCGTGTGTTGTTAGGATGTATTCTATTGAAATTTGAAGTTGAAGTGCAATGTGATACATATGTTTTGGATTTAAAAGATGATAAATGTCTTTCCTGATTTCTCTGTTACACTGGCTGTGCAATATCTGTGATGTAAGAAACTTAAATTGTTTTACACTTTCATCTCATAACTGTTGCTTGTGCTTGAGCAGGATGGAGTCTCAGGTGAAGCATGCTATTGTCGTCAAAGTTATGGGGCGTACTGGATCCAGAGGACAGGTGACCCAGGTCAGAGTGAAGTTTTTAGATGATCAGAACCGACACATAATGAGGAATGTGAAAGGACCAGTGAGAGAGGGAGACATTCTCACCCTACTTGAGTCTGAAAGGGAAGCGAGAAGGTTGCGCTAGATGGTTTTTTGTTTTTTAGTTTGTCACAAGTTTAATCAAAACAGCGATTTTCTTCTTTATTCTGGTAGTTAGTGGATGCCAAAGGTTATAGCACCCCTATCTTGTTGTCTTGGTTCTATTTTCATTCGTATTATGACTTGAATTTTGGATGTTTTGAGTTTGAGCATCAAGATTGAAGTATGCGTTTCGATTAATATATGATTTGGCTTCTATATGGTGCTGTTCCTCTGCTACATCTCGGGTTTAAATGGGCGGTGACTGCTTATCTTTGCAAACTGAAAAACGTTGTTGTTGTGACTTTGTTATCTTGATTCGATTTATAGAGATATTTTAGATAAAAATTCATGATAATGTGCGGTCTGGAAGTTAGTTGATATTGGTATAATTAGGTTTACCATGAGTACAATAAGGTTATTAATGAGTCTTATTCCTAAGTCAAGAGAGAAATTAATTAAAATGAGATACAATATTCATAAAATTTATGATTTTTAACAAATTTTAGTTGATTATAAAAAAAAATGTTAAAAAGAGTACTTAAGAGCATGGTAGTTGAATCGAGATATAAATAATGTATCGGAAGACTTATTTTTTGAATCGTGAATCGAATCGTATCGTGAATCGTAAGATTCATGATCAATAAAAACATAGTGTATATATATATGCATACAAGACATATAAAAGCACTCTAAACACATTTTAATATAAAGAAACAGACAAAATGAAGTCATACATAAATATATAGTAATATATAAGCTTCAAAATACAAACAAAGATACAATTATACAAATAATAACAGTCTCAAAAGCTAAAAGAAATGACTGCATAGTTCAACAACAAAGCCTCCAAAAAAATCATTGTTGTTGCTAAATATATGCATATACTAGGGATTGTTTGCTACTCTAATCAGTAATATAGCCACCCAAAAAAAATATTAGTGTTGTTGCTGCATAAACTCAGCAACAAGTGGTGTTACTGCCACACGAATTTAGTCATACAGCCTCAAAAAATAAATACAAAATGCCCCTATCCAAGATCATCCATCATCCCCAACCTCAAGATTTACATCACTCAAGTCATCTTCATCTTCTAATATCAAAAGTTCTTCTTCTTCATTATTTTCAATTTCATCCTCATCTTCTATTATTGATTTTCCCTTACCAATCTTGGCATTCAAGTCTCTTGGACCTATGTAATCAAAAGAAAATAATAAGGTCTAGTTCTAATTCTAACTTCCAAGTTCTAAACTAACTTTTAAAATAAATAATTACCTCTCTTTCTTTTCTTCTTTGGAGCTCCCTCATCAACACCAAAGCACTCATGTACATCCATCCATGAGGCATCAATAGGCAAGCAAGGATTCTCCTTTTCGGTGATCTACTCATCATCGGATTTAATATCTGACAAACATATGGGATCGTAGATATCTCCATTCTCTTCTCTACTATTTTGCCTCATCTCAAGTTGAAGATTATATTTGACATATACAAGTGCATTTAATCTTTGTTGCTCCAATCGATTTCTTCTCTTAGTATGCACTTGGTCAAATGTACTCCAATTTTTTTCACATCCCGTGGCACTACATGTAAGACTCAAAATTCTTATGGCCACCTTTTGTAACTCTTTACCTCTTTTACCGTAACTCTCCCACCAAAGAGCTACAAAAAAAAGTGTATTTAGTTTACAAATGTAGTTATTACTAATTATTATGTATTATCTTTATGATATTTATAAAGTAAAAATTAAAGGGATACCCGGTTGTTTCTTATCTCTAGTAGCTATTGCCATGTCCATTCCAAAGATCTCCTTAGCTCCCTTAAACTTTTCAAGTTGTTGATCTATTATAACTCTTGTCCTTATATCCGGAACCATTCTTTGAAAGGTTTCATATAAACCAATTAAGACTTCACTATCCGAATTGAAGTTCTTGTCATAATGATACCTAACCAAATAAGAAATAACTTAGCTACTAGGCACAAAGAAAATAGTAGTTCTTAAAATGACAATTATTTTTAAATAATTTACCTAGGATTAAGATAATAGGCAGCTGCATGAAGAGGCCTATGAAGCTGCAGATTCCACCTAGTGTCAATAATCTTCCACACTTTTTTATACCTTGACTCTTGCATTTGAAAGTTTTGAGCAATTTTCTCTTTAGCCCTATCCATTGCTTCATAAATGTATAGTGAGGCTGGCTTTGAATCACCATCTACAAGCCTTAACACTTTCACAAGTGGAATCACATACTTTAGGCAATATGTGATTGATCTCCAAAATCTATCATCACTCAACACTAGGTTCATGACTTGCTTAGCCTCACTTTTACTAGCATGTGGACTAGTAGCCCATTCCTCCGATGCAAACATTGATCTAAGAGCATTCTTTTGTTGTTTAATGCAATTTAGTGTAAGATAAGAAGTTGCAAATCTTGTCACAGTTGGTCTTGCTAATTCCCCTCCATTGGAATATTGTCTATACAAATTAAGGACTCATGTATGCCTATATATGTAGGTAATAATCTTCTTTGCATTAGCAATGGTATTATAGAATATCGGAAGCTCTCCAATGTCCTCAAGGATTAGATCAAGGCAAAGGGCTGCACATGGGGACCAAAATAGTTTGGTTCTCTTCTCCATTAACATTTGTCCAGCTGCCACAAGATTAGAAGCCCCATCCGTCACAACTTGGACTACATGCTCCTCCCTAATTTCTTCAACAATGTTGTCTAACAATTCAAACATTTTTTCCCATCCTTTATCACATCACTTGTATCAATAGATTTCAAAAAAATAGTCCCACTTGGACTGTTAACAAGAAAATTAGTGAGTGATCTTCCTTTTCTATTCGTCCAACCATCACACATCAAGGTGCATCCCCATTTCTCTCAATCACTTCTATATTTTTCTAAGCTTTTTTGGATGTTGTCAACAACTTTCTTCAAAAAAGAAACCCTCACCTCATGATAAGTTGGTGGCTTCAAACCTCTTCCATATTCTCCAACAACCTTCAACATTTGAATAAAAAGAGGACTCCTTACCAAATTAAATGGTAATGCATTACCATAAATGCATTTACAAATTTCTTGAATCACAAATTCCCTATCTTTACAAACTTCATTCATTGTCTTTTGTTTGAAAATTTTAGATGTTCCCTTTTTTCCTTTTACTGTCCCATTCTCTACATCCAAGCAATCTTCTTTCTTTTATTTTTTAGTTTCCAAGAGCTTCACAAATATTTCCTTCACATCATCAGGAACACTTGGGCAAGCAATCACATCTTCCTTTGTCCCAGCAAGATGATGTTTCATCCTTGAAATACCACCCCAACAAACATGAAAACAGAACTTACATTTTACTTGAAATCTGTTTGGAGGGATACTATCACAATAGTTCCAAGTGATATCGAACTCTCTTTTTGAATGACCTACCAAGTGAAGAGATGGGACTAGTAAGTTGTAGAGGGAATAACAAAGAAAAAAAGAGAGAACAAGTGAAGGAATGAACCACACAATAAGAAGGGAAGCCCTTACCCTTGGACCACGATGAACAACAACCCAAACAGCAACCTAAACAAATCAGAGCAGAGAACCTGGACGAAGCAAATGGACCACTAACACGATGAACAACAACCCAAACGAAGCAGCGAACCTGGACGAAGCAAATGGACCACTAACACGATGAACAACAACCCAAACAGCAACCCAAACGAAGCAACCAACCTGGACGAAGCAAATGGACCACTAAAAGTGAAACCCACTAAGTGGGTCATGTACAGGAATGTGTATCGGCTCTTTCTGTATCTGTTTCGCCTTTTTTTATTTAAAAAAATTCATTTTTTTTAGGGTTTTCAGAACCGGGTCACGCATGACCTGACCCGATTTCGGACGCGACCCGCTTCTTCCCAGAATCGTGCGAGTTCTTCTAGAATCGCGATTTTTCGATTCGTAACCCGATACACACGATTCAAACACGATTCAAGAACAAAAACGATAAGCCCTGCGATTCGAATCACCGAACCACGGAATTGTATCGTATTGTATGATATGAATCGCGATTCTTCCAATACTTACTACCATGCTTAAGAGAGTGCTGCTATTATTTTCCTCGACATAAATTCAAGTACTCAATAAAATTCTTTTGCGAGTAAATTTAACATTATTTTTTTAAGAAATATTGGTATTATTAACTCTCTCAATATTCATTAATTGGTATGTTATATACCATAATATAAGAAGTAATTTGACTTATCATTTAAAGGGCACATATGACAAGTTTAACAAAGACTTAAATAACAATATTTTCTTCTAATTTTAAATAAAATATTGAAAAAAGGATAAAAATAAGAGGATGTAAATGATAATTAAAGGGAATTGTAACATCTTATTCTTCTACCCCAATATTAGATATTTCTATTAATAGTCCTTTCCATTCACAATTCATCTCCCTTCAATCAACAGGTGCAACAAACTAGAAATGAAGAAATCAGTAATTAGGAGGAGAATGTTTAATCTAACCTTTGAGATCCTAAAATTCAAATTAAAACTATTAGGTCGAATAATGGGTAGAAAAGGGGGGTTTGGTTGTGAGCAAAAATATATATGATGGTTGTTTTGGTGGGGACACAAAACCATCATTCTTACCAATTTTGTTAAGTCAGGGAGAATTCACAAAAAAATTGTAACTTTTTTCAAGTGCAAATAAGATTACATAGTTTCTAAACACCATTAGGGGCCATAAACAAAAAGGGAATGGAGATTTTTTTTTTCTTGATTGGATACAAAAAAAAAAGTGACAATGGCACGGGAAGACACTATATAAGAACACCCATTTTGATGGAAACAAATATTTACCTCACATTTTATCTTACTTTAGATTTGAGTCTAAAAGTCATAAAAGAATAGATGGGAGATTGATTTCTTTGGAGCCAAGATTTTAAAGGGATTCTTAACAAAGAATATTACAATAATTTTGCAAGTTTTGATGAATAATTTTTTAAGAATGGAACTTCAACCATAACAAATGAAAAACATGAAGAAGATGATGATGTAACCATTACAATTCCTTTTAATTTTTATTTATATCCCTATTAATTTTATTCATTTTTCACTATTATTTTGTCCCAAAAATTAATATTATCATTCAAGTTCTTGCTAAGCTGGCCATGTATATTCATCTGACAATACAAATCACTTCTTATATGACACATAACATGTTAACTAATAACTTAACTGTCAGAGTTAATGTTCCTTTAATACTAAGGATCAACTTAAGTGACGAAAATAAAAGTTAAGAATTAGCGTTTCATTTTCCTTAATTCAGATATTACTTTGACAGTGTCTCACAAAGTTAGGGACCAAAACATACTTTCCTCATTTTTTTTTTCCTGGCATCTAAATATCAGTATTTTTTTTAAGTCGTGTGTTAATAGTGTCCGACATACTATTTTTACACTTGATATAATGAAAAGCTTTCAGACATATGATTCCATTTTACTTTCTATTAGAACTAGGCAGTAGTAATCAACATATAATTAAATAAAGGGAAAAGGTACTTAACTACGTAAAATTTTATTCCATTTGCAAAGCCACTATAAACATTTTATGTAACTAGTGACTTCAAATATTAAAATAAACAAAAGTAAAATGGAGAAGGATACAGTTAGGGGGAACCATATACCAAAGTTAAACTTCAGTTAAGAAGGGAATTTAGAAGGATTGGGATTATCATTCATTTTTATCCCATTACTAGGTGTGCCTTTAAGTCTATGGGATATTAAGGTTTGGTCAAGTAAAAATATATCCAAACATCCATGACTCCAGAAAGTGATGCTTTGAACATCCTCTATTGATAAAAAGAAAATTATAAAATGTAAGGACAACTCACTCAAGCATTCTTAATCAAAAAAATGAGCAGGTTTGTATTCACATTTTGTTGTAACGCTTATTTATGTAAAAATAACAATTGAGTTGTATAAAAGCTTAAACTACGTAAAATACATGCTACATGCATCAAATTCCAACTATTGTGTTGTAAGTGCCATAAACAGCGAAAAATAATCCAGACAATAATACAATAGAATCCAAGACTTTTTGCCAGATGGGTAGGGAAGAGCCAAATATCTTTAGGTGAAAAGAGGCAGGCAAAACAAATGAGATCATTGCACATAAGGTACTCCCCACAAATGAGGCAAATACACCAAATTCTGGCACGAATGAAGATACGACTGCTAGTCCAACCACCACAATGGCACGGCTGATGTATTTGCCAATATTTCCTAGTCCTGTAGAATCATTATTGTTTCTGTGATTGACTTTTAGTTTCCCTTCCACAATTTCATTAATTGGGTGTAACATGGTTGGGAGTGTGAATGCAAGCCCCACACATAATCCCACCTGTCATCATATAAAATGTTAAGCGGTCAGGCTCTCCTGCTCAGCAATATGAATTATGAAATGCAACAAATTTGAAGATAAACAATGAAATATGACGAACTCCAGGAAAAAAGAAACTTAGGTTGGCTTTTCATGCACTTTTTTGGAACGGTTAAAGTCTGGATGGCATTCTGTGAAGTGTACTATCCTAGTAGACATGTCTAAAGACAAATTATAATACTGTGCACAACACGCAGCAACAGATACATCACCAGATATGCTAGACAGAACAGACACAACTTGGGAACAATCCTTTGATGTAAAATAGATTGAGATTACATCAATTGACACAAATTAAAAGTCATAATTATCAAACATCTATCAAACAGCATCACCTCTAAGCTCTAGTATCCTCAAATAACATGGATGCAACAAACAGATTCCACCAAGCCATATTGATTTTTATCTATTCCAAGGATTTTATGATGTTGCAATGCCAACAGGCTCTACTGGAATTGTGGCATTTGTGATATATCCCTATACAAGTCCATGTCACTGATAAATGCTTTGTATATGAAGAATCATGAAGGCAATATGCCTTTTCCCTACAAACATTTGTTATCAATCTACTAAATTTGATAAACAATAATAGAAATGATGTGCAAGGATATATCTGAAAGGTGGAATCAGGTACTTTCCTTTATAAATCTAAAGTAAACAAAATGAGAAATGAAAAACAGTGACACACAAGGAAAGAACACAAGATTGATTGACTAACTGCAAGAAAACTATTTAAGAGTAACCAAAGAGCTTAAATATGGATGTCTTTACTACCTGCACTGCAAGAGATGACCAATTCCTAGGGAGATTGAGGGTGACAATGTCTCTAGTTTCTTCACCATAAGCCATGTAACCACAAAACCCAAAAAGAATGTACACAAGTGTTATCCCACCAAAAGTCTGAGCCAGCAATCTTGGGAATTTACGCCTTTCCTGCATAGAATTCTCCAGGGCCAGAGTCATACCAAACCCCTCAAAACAAAAAACTGCCATGCCTGCTGCAAAAGGCAACCCCCCAATGTTGGATGTGATTGCTGTCCTTTGTCTAAATGAAAATCCCTCCCCTACGGCCTTTTGAATATCCTCCTTCACCACAATGCCCATAGCTAAGACATTGCACACATCAGCAAAAATGCTAAAAGGAGCCAAAGCAGATAAACTCCCTATCCAAGACAATCCAGTCTCAAGCGGTACCAACATAAATATGTAGGAGGCCATTGACAGTCCTTGGTCTTGGAATACAGAATAAAGGTTTTGTCCAATAAATACAAAATAAGCAACAGACCCTGCACATTGTGCTACCAAAATTATAACTTCTGTCACATACCGACCCGGGGTTCCAAAGGACCTATAACCCAAGTCTCCATATGTGCTCGCTTCCACTAATGGTTCTTCTGATGACAATTTTTCTCGACACAAAACCTGTGTCCACGAAATAAAACCCAAACCTCATAATGACATCAAGCAAAAAGAGAAAAGAAAAGAGAAGCAGCAGCAGGAGGACGTATAGAATAAATTATGTACCATGTAACTTTAATGTGTAGTCATTAAGTTGAACAAGTCAGTGGCATGGTACCCCACACCACAGAAAATATAGAAAGATGCATTAATGGTATAAACTGCAAAGATTTTCTTTCTTCAATAACTCTCTCAAAAGTCACAACAAAGATGATTTTTAATTTAGATTTTCAATTGCGATCATTAATTGTTACCTATGTGACTCAGTCCTGAAACGAATAAAAATCCTCTCCATTTTCTCTAGTCTTGTAAGTCTATAAAGGACATTATATACTCGTCATGAAAAATATTCAAGTCTTTTAACCACTGAAAGCTAATAGTGGACAAGAAATGAAAAAAAAAATGGAGAGGATAAAACACTTTTCAAAACAGAAGAAACATTAACAAATTTTCTCAGCAGATTAGAAAATATACTATCAAACAATCAAAACTTATGTTAAGGGTTATTTTCAATCAAACAAAAATCATTTTAAATATCACTATTAAAAGTAATCATCGTAAAAAGTGCATAAACTTACTTTACACTATCATATATATATTTATTTTATTTTATGAAAATCGAACTCATAATGACGGAGTCTAATTTACGGCTCTTAGACATCCTATTCAACCAACTCGGTAATAGAAACACTGTTCTATATAGCATCATATATGATCAGATGACAGTAGAGTGCATTTTAATTAAAATCTTAAGAAAAGGAAAAAGCATAAAATCAATCCACCAGAACTAATGCAATAAAAAAATAAAAAAATAAAAAAATAAAAAAATCACCCACAAGCAAGAGCATGCAATAGTAGGTGGATAAGCCAACGATGGCAACCCCAAGCGATCCTGCGAGCCATCCAGCGATCCGAAAAGCGAAGGGCAATCCCAAAACCCCAGTTCCGACCACCGTGACGATGATGTTTCCCAACGTTTGAAGCCTCGAAGCTCTTATGGAAGTCAAAGGCTCCAACAGAGTTGATGCGACGTCGTTTTTGGCGTCCCGCCCCATGTTTGTTGTGATATAACCGATCTACCCGGAACGTTATGGCGTCAAGTAGAAAGAGGGGCCACGTTCACTATGTGCATGCGAAGAAAGAAAAGGGGATAATTATGAGAATCCAAAGTACAAAACAAAGGCTGAGGTGTTGAAGGAGTGTGGTGTGATTTGGATCTATATATAATGAAACGAGTGGCAACTTTACCCAGCTTCTCTTCAGTCTTACTGGGTCGACAACCACCGAAATTCATCATTGAGCGGTAAATGACAAATAGTAGTATTTGGAAAGAACACAAAGGACTACGTTAATTGTTCCATGCCACACAATCGACTAAATCATTTAATTCTCTTTTATGAGTAAATCATTTAATACTTTGACTTCTCCAAATTTTACAATACAATGTATCATACCTATTAATTCCAACCGGGGGATGGATTCATATGTATCTTTATACAATTTTTTTTGGCAGTGCTGTCTTTATATAGTTAATTGTTATAACCAATTATATAATTGTTTTTTTAAATTTAATTTGTATATTTATTCTAATAATAAAAGAGATATTATGTGTCACAATTTGTTTCTAATTTTACCCTTTAATTAACTACTATAAAAATAATTGTACACTACAAAAAATAAAAACTATAACTAAGAAGGAAAATAAATGTTCTCCCAAAGGTACAGAGTACCTTCTTTTCATACCAGTAAAGATAAAATAAATGTGGATTGAAATGGGTATTGTGATTAAAAAAATTCATTATGCATGTAAAGATAGAAAATGATTAATTTAAAATGATTGAAGGACAAATTTTTTTTTATACTAATTATTAATGTAAGGATTTTTTTTTAAGTTTGTGAACTTTTATCAATTTTATTTAGTTTTGAATAATTTTTTACTAATTTTAGTTCATAAACTTTTACCTATTTTCAATTTTAATCTTTAAAGTTTTTCTCTTGTCAACATTTTTTGTCGTTGACATTAAGATTTTTTGTTTACAAAATAAAATCTTATGGATTTAAACTAAATAAAATTTGTTCAGGTTCTATAAGTAAAAATTAGAAGAAGAAAAAATTATAGACTAAAATTATATTTAATCTTATATATAATATATGAAATAAATATAACATTAAAATATGTAATTGAGAGAGTAACGAACCAAAAAAAATGTAATTGAGAGAGTAAAAAGAGTGAAAATCTCATATATTCTAATTTACATGATAGAAGTTGATTAACAACATCTAAAATAATGATTTTCTTTTACTTGTTAAAAAAAATTGAGTAAGGTGATAATTGTCTTAATCCAAGATTTGATTAGATTCAACGGAAGAGGTTGGTATTATAATTCAATATTTTTTTATAGAAAGACACCTCATTACAGTTATTTAATGATTATTTTTTATAAAGGCACTCTGATTAAAGTAGGGCAAAATTTTAAATAATTTTTTAAATGAGGCTATTTTAGAACATTTTTTTAAATGAGATCGTTTTTGTTGTGTCATTTGAAAGTCGCTGAGTGACGTGAAGATTTTAGTATCACTTGACTTTTTAAAGAAGAAGCTTGTCATTAGTTCATATGGAGATTTATCATTTATACATAATCTTATTTAATATATACAATAAAATACACAATAACAAATAAATAAATTATAATATATAATAAATATATATAATCATAATATATTATTTAAATATAAACATTAATTATATAAAATATTGATTATGAAATCAAAGGATGAGAGTATTTGAGCACAATATGTTAATGTCACCTAGCTCCTGTTGGTTATGATAAATTTAAGGAGGAATTAATTATTAAATTTTCTTTGTTTGAATCTATGGCAAATCTACACTCATTTAAGATGGATAAGTGCATCTCTCCACTTTAATTTAATTCGTAATATATTTATATACGACTCTTTTCCTAATTAAAAAATATATTTTCATAGTCTTATCACTTTGTATGAATAAACTATACACATTATTTTAAAGATTTGTGAAAAATATATCAAATAAGACCGACAGAAGTCGGAATATCTCTACCTACTAAATGAAATACAAAAGTGTACCTCATTGCATAAGAAGTAAAAATAGTCTCTCAAACAGTACAGAGAACTCAGAAGTATAAGAAAGGAAAATAAACAGAAGAGAAATGTTGAATCTTCCGAATCAGTCAACGAAAGATCCTCCGAACATTAAGAATTTTAAAAGTTAAATATAAGTAAATATTTTATTATATATTTTTAATCTTTTGAATGAAATTCCAAGTTTTTCATTCATGAAATAGCATTGCTCTAAATAGAGTGTTTTATCTTATCAGACAAATTAAAGAAAAACAATTAATACGGTACTAAATATCTCAAGGTCTACTTTCAAGCTTTGTGAAGCTAAAAGAAGACGAATGCATAACAAATTCTCAACGGTGATTTTTTATTGATTGCTTACAAATATCAAGATGTTTAAAGAAAGAGAAACTACTTGATCAAACTCAACTTCCTATCTTCGAAGTCTCTTGTAAAAAATCTACAAAGTACCTTAGATAAATATCTAATCTAAAAATTGTAAATTCGTCTTTATAAGACGATATAGTTAGCGATTTTTTATTCTGGTCTTTTTTTAGCCAAGGTAATTGTATTTTAAAGAGAATTTGTATCAAAGAATATTTTTGTATTGCTTGAAGTAACAGAAATTTTGTCTCATTAAAAGAAGAAAAAAAACATAATTGTTTGCCACATGAACTGATCGTTTTTTATGTTAAATTGCCTCATGGTTTGCGGCATTAAAAACTGCTGCAACATTAGAAGTGACGCCGGTCTACGTAGAATCTCAATCAACTAGTGAAACTTATTTATAAAGGCTGGGATAAAATGAACACCGTCAAATGGTCGCTACCGTGATCACCCTCTCGTGTGCAGAAAACTAAGCTAGGTGGATTACAAACGGGCTTGAGAAAGAAAATTTTCTTTTTGTGTTGGGGTTCAAATATAATTACTTTAATACCGTTTGAAAATTAAAACAACTTACAATTTTAAGCGGGCAATGAAATTTAGAAGTGCATGGATGCACCAATCTAAAAGGAAGCATTGTATAATGCGTCTACTTGCTTATATAGTTATATGTATATATACAGAAACGCCTACAAGTACTGCGAGACTCAAGTGCTGTGAACTATCACAAAAGCATCCAGAAACAGTTTTGCATTTGTGCCAAGACTTCGAACGTTTTTGTATGTAGTTTCAAAATCCTAAAAACTTCTACAACGCCTCAAAGCAATATGGCTGACAAACACAGTCCATGGCATGGATCAGTTTCCTGCGAGGTCCCACTGCACTGGCACCCATATCCTTGAGCTTTTTCATGGTTAGATTTACCAGCTGATACTTACTGATACTTTTCCCATGAAAAATACTCACAAACTGCTCCAGTCCGAGTGATGTCAGCCACTTGCTCAGTCCACCGGCTCTTTCAAGCTTTCTCTGAAGATTTGAAGCTCTCAAATTTTTATTCAAGGTTTCTAGGTTGGAGGGCATTCTATGTGCAAGTAGTGTTCTGGGCTGCTTAATAACTTTTGATGTATCACAAATTCCTACATTGTGTGGCTTCAAAATATTCACCTGATGTTGATTTTCTGATTCTATTCTTTGATCTAAAGATGGGGGATTGAGTACAGTGGGTTTAGGTAAGGCAGGAGGAGCTCTTCTTTCAGCACGAGTCTCCTTTTGGACAGCTAACAAAGTGGTCTTTTCATGTCCATTGCCTGAAGGATGTATAGTAGATGTCTCCTTGGGAAGCTGCACATGGTTACTTGCTATTTCAGGGGACATAAGATGCATGTGATTTGGTCCTTGGTTTGCTGTTAGTGATCTTTCATTGAGAGGCGCAGCAGGCACCAGAATGGTGACTCTCTGCTTTTTCACTATAATCCAATCACTATCCTCAATCGGATCATCACAGTTTAGAGAATCAGTGAGGCATTGTGAAGAAGTACCACTTTTTTTAACAGGAACTTTTCCTGTGCGCCTCTGCTTTGTTTTCACCATTAGCTGAGAACCTGCATGACATTGGTAGGATGTAAAGCATTAAATCACTAACAAAACTCAAGGTTCGTTTGAAGTCATAAAATCAATGAAAAAAATTACTTCAGAAAAACAATTTTAAGCATAGAATACAAACAACTCTATTCCTGAGCAAAATGACTTAAAGTTGTAACCCAATCCAACTATAGCATTTCATACATAATATATGTGTATAAGAAACTTGCTCCAGAGTCCAGACTAAGGAACTTAGAATTAAAATGAGCAAAGATCAAGTTGCAAAATTAATTGTATCCACTTTGGAATTCAAATTCAGACTAATAGAATAGTAAGTTAATAACCTTACTTTTACAAATAAATGAAATGAAATGAAATGCAACAAAATCTAAAGGGAAGTACCAGAAAGATTCTTTCTGTCTAACAAAAATTACAAATAAACAAACAAATTGCTTGACATTTTTTTTTTAATCAACCTCGAAACAAAAAGTTCTCATAAATTATGTTTATAAGCACGGCACAGAAAATACATAACTAGCGATGTGATAAAATCATTCATTTCTTAAGTCACAGAAGACATTTAGATAACTATTACCTCTGTTCTTATATATCATATCCAATTGCCTAATTTACCAAGATTAAGAAAAATAATTAATTTAATTAATCACAATAAATTTGTGTTATTTATACATATTTTTTTTCTAAAACTATCCTTATACTATTTTTCTTTCCTAATTAATCTCATATTTTTTAACCAACCAATTAAAGTACATCCTCTATATTATATTTTTCTCATGATTAATACTCATCTTTCTCTTAAGCAGTTAGAGTATATGTTCTTTAAAAAATTTATAATTAATACATTTTTATCAAATTAAGATTACACATTTTAATTATAAGTATTTTAGTCTGAAAATAATTAATATATGAGATAATATGAATTGAGTCCAGAAAATAATTGTTCTAAATTAGTTCTTATGAATAATGTTGGTTGAGTATTAAAACATGAAGGATCCTGAGGATGAGCTTAATAGAAAAGTGATGGAAGGCAAATACATTTACCCTAAAAAGAAAATTATAGCACATAAACTACAGCAGATTTATTATCCACTAACTAACGACTAGGGAGGCTTGAATTTCTTGCACGCGATCTCGATAATTCCTAAGTATGTCTCCTAATCTGTATTACCGAAACTCCAAATTGTTCATTTGTTATTTGCTAAAATGTCCGACAAGGTTGGATCACGAAATAGGCCTTCAAAAACCACATTCTATATATTGCAGTGAAATGCAAAAACCCACAACTTCGAAATCTAAATGCTAGCGATGGATAAAGAAGAATGAAAACCCCCCGCACAAAAAATCAAACATTGGGTAGAGGAGAAGAAGAAGGGGCAAGGAAAAATACCTGAATCCTGAATCTTTGAAAATTGAACTAAGCACTTCTTCTCTTTCCTCTTCAACTTGAAAACTTGCGTGCCCTAATATTCGCTTCGAAGCTCGGCAAATTGGGTAAAACTATTTGGAGAAAGAAATTAGGGTTTATTATCGAATTACCTATGCTTAAACAAATTATATTTTGGGGGGAAGAAGTGATATTGAAAATTTATAATTAAATCTAAATAAAAAAAATTACAATTAAATTAATATTTATAAAATATATAAAATTTACATTTGCACCAGTAAATTTTTTCTTAAGTTTATTATCTAATTCAATTTTTGTTATTATAATTATTTATAAATTAAATATTAATATTTTAAAATAATTTATTAATAGATAAAAAAAATTAGTTACAATACAAATTATCTATCATAAATTTAAAATTAATATTTAAATATGAAACCCGCAAATCATTATTTTGAAAAAGAATATAAAACATTTTTTGAAAAAAAATATTTATAAAAAATAAATAATTTTTTGTCTTTAATTTTTATTTATTAAAACTATTTATAAAATAAGTATTAATGTTTAAAATAAATGATCAATAAATATAAATATTTTTATATTATAATATATATTATTTATCATAAATTTAATATATTTTATATGTTTAAAAATATTATTTATAAAAAATTAAAATATAATTTATATATTTAAAATGATATTTGTTTTTATATATAATTTATTATAAATTTTAATTATATATAATAAACATACATGTATATTATACGGACTAAAATAATAATAATAATAATTTTATGATTAGTTTTCACACAAATTTAATGTTTACCAACATTTTAATATACACAGCGATAAGTATATATTTATATAATATTATTTATAACAAATAAATATTTTTAGTATATAATTACTAGTCTTTAGATTGTATAATATATCAGATATATTTTATTTTATATAACAAAATTAATAATAAGTAAATACGTTAGAATGTATAAGTTATATTATAAATAAAATTTATAAAAATATTTTATCATTTAAAATACATTTTAGATTTATGATATATAATCTATATTACAAAAAAAAAGGTTAATTATTGACAATTTGTTTATAATTTATTGAAATTTAATTTAAAATTAATATTTTAGTTTATCCAATTATATAAGTTAAGTGTTTATTATGTATAACTGAAATTTATAATAAATGATATTCTACGTTTAAATATATAAATTATATTTGAAATTTATATAAGTATATATTTTTTAAATATGTAAATTATATTTTAAATTTATAATAAATAATTTATATTATAATATAACATATCTTTATTTTTTATAATTTATTTTAAAAATATTAAAATTTAATTTATGAATAATTATAATGAATAGAAATTAAATTAGATAAAAAAAATTAAAAATTAAAAATTTTCTTGTTGAGAAAAAGTTGAAAGAACTATGTGAGGATTGGATTGGTTGCGTAGCAGCGTAGGCAGTGCACACGTTTAACGAAACTATGGTTGGAAGGGGAGCTATGATCTAGTGTGAGCCCATAACTTGAAGTGCACCTGCTTCCTTTATTTTGTTTTATTTTAACAAAAAAAAAAAACAGAAATAAAAAAGTAGCATAATGCCACCATTTGGTTACAACTGATATGAGGTGTTTCCTATTGTCGGAATAATGGCTTATCAAAGCGGAGTAAGGTTACAATGTGACGAGAAAAAAAAAGAAAAAAAAAAAGTCCTAAAGAAACATGCGACATGGTCTCCACATTTTGCTTTAGGAATCACAATGTCTTTGATGAAACGGACCATGATCATGGCGCTTTTGCATATTTTTTGCATGGCGTTTGACAATGATCATGGCGCTTGACAATGATCATAGCGCTTTTGCATGTGCTTTTCAACCTTAAATTCATTGAGAACAGCTATGTCTTTTCTAATTATTTTTAGTGCGTATATTCTCTCGAGAGACAGGTATATGTGAAATGCAGCTATAGGTTTTATTTATGTGTTGAGTTAAAGAGAATCGAAAATTTGTGTGTACAAGTAAAAGTCAAAATTAATTTACGAGAAATAAATATTATGTGATGAAAAAGTGAAAAAAATAATTGTGAGACATTATTTTAAAAATGATTTAAGTAATTAATATTTGATAATTTCTTTATATTGAGAATAATTAATTATTAGTACACTAAATCATAGGTTATTATGAAAGAGATGAGACTCACCTTAAATAATCAATATAATTATATATGATAATTATTTTATGTAGTGTTCAAGGTATTTTTTTTTATGTTTTTGAGATATTGATTTTAAGGTTCCCTCTTAATTTTGTGATCATATGCTTGATTTTGGTAAATAAAGTTGAAATATGTTTTGTTACTTGCTCTTGAGTTACGTGAGACAAAAATTTAATGTTATGAAGAGATAACTAGTGTTTGAAATTTAATGTTATGAGGAGACAACTAGTATTAATTAAGTGTATTAATTAAATGTTTCTATTATATAATGAATGTTGATGTTTTTGATATTAGGGATGTGAATATTCTCTTGATAAAATACTTGACATATAGTGTTGATTTATGTTTAAGTAATATGACTAGGAAGTTATTATAAAAATTAGAGGACATGTGGATTTTATTTTTAAGGTGTGTATGTGATAGTGTTAAGAATGATAATTTATTGGTTAGTTTATATATTTATTTTGCAGTTTCTAAGATTGTTATGAAAGCTATGGATCTTTATAGGTATATTTTTCATGTGTTTGATTAATTAAAATAAGTTATTGAGATTTAGGGGTTTTAATTATGAAAGTTTTTGTAAAAATTTAAGAAATAACGAAATTGACTTTATAGTGATAAAGTTTTCTTAGATAGAAGGTGTGTAAGCTCTATTACAATTACTTTGAGATCAACCAAATAATTGATTATTGATTATGAGATCAAAAATCAAAAAACCTCTTAGTAATATTCCATTGAGAATATAAGTATATAACATTGAAAATAATGTGGAAAGTAATTGTTTGATTAGAAAGATTGAAAATTTTTTATAACTGAAACCCTTATAGAAAATATTGTTATATTATACATCAAGAGGGGTGAGATTTTATTAAGTCACTTGAAAATAAATAAGTAATGATAATTCAAACTTTGTTACTGAAGATCCCACAAATAATGTTCATATAGGTAAAAACAAGTCATTTGTTAGTTTTGCTAGAACTAAATTGATTTAAATCAATTTATATTATTTTATAATCTCTTCTTATGATGTGAGAAAATGTTAAAATTACATTAATGGGAGGATTATATTTAAGTTTTATGTGATTGGGAGAAAGATAGACATTTTTATAATTTTTTTTGTGATTTTCATATCCTTGGGTGGTATATAATGTGTGGCGTACACTTGGTATAACCACCCATATGAGTGTAAAGTGAAGTCGTTTTATGTGATCTTAGCACGTGCATATCCTATTAGTACACAACAATGATAACAACAATAATTGTGAGGTGTAATGTAATTGAATCTTTAATGTACACAAAATGTCTTTGGTTTATATAGCTCGTTATACCAATTACATGTGTGTTAAGTCTTATTAATCCATGCTTGATTCATGTAGTTTGCTACATTATATTTGATACATTACATTCAAGAGAATGAGAATCCAAAAAATTAATTCCTTTACTAAAATCTTTTTTTTTTAACCCTTTTAAAATAGATGGGAGATTATTTTATATTTTGTGTAGATATTTCAAAATGGTTAGTATATTTGCTAAATAAAGTTTTAAAAAATCTGCTTTATTATAGAAGAAGTTAAGCTTAATCTACAAAGTTTATGAATTTCGCGAATTTAATTCGTGAACAGACTCATTTAAGAGATTTTTCTTATAGCTTTATGAGATTTAAATAAAGCATGATTTTAGTATCTTGTTAATAAATAAGTATAAATAATAAATATTAAATTTAATATATTATATATTAAAAATATATAACATTTTTTGGTAGCTTTATATGTTTTAGATTTTTTTTATGCATAAATATTAAATGTACTAGTTTGATATGTTAATATTTTAATGTTTTAGTTTAAATATATAAATCTTTATATGTTAAGACCTTCATATATTTTTTATTTTAAATTGTTTGATATTTATTTTTTTAATAATATTTTTATGTATTTTCCCTCATTTATTCTTGAAATAAAAAAGGAAGGAAAAAATTATTTTTAATTCTTTTATTAGACCTACAAACTTGTCTATTTAATGGCAAGCTTTGCAAAGTGAGTACGGGTCATAAAAAAATATCATTTATTTTATTAGTCAGACTTATTAACCTTGTTTAAAAAATGAATTTTGTAGACCAAGTCTTAGACAAGTCAAATTAGGTCGTATATTCACTTATATAATAAATAAGATGTTACTCCATTTATTATTGAGAATGACCTTATATGTTATATTATATAACTTACACATTATGTGAATAAATTTTTAAAGACATTATTATCACACATTTAAGATTATTAATACTTATGATTATACATTTTTTTTATCAAAAAATGAATCATAACAAGAAGATTAACCGTGAAAATAGACAATAATGTACAACAATAATTTTAATAATTTTAAGATTAGCTCGGAAGATTTATTATTTGAAAGCAATATATATTAAAAAAAGTGAAATATATTCTAAATAAATAACTAAACATACAAAATACAAGCTGTGAAACATCTCGAAAGGAAACAAATGCAATGGTGATGTACATCAGCTTGGCACAAGATCACAACAGCTAGCAATATAAAACAAGACAAAGAAAACAATAAAAAAGGATGAATTAGGCTGGTGGCCTGATGATATATAATTGTAACGATGATTCTGCAAGCATATATATATTAAATGATTGAAACAGTGAATGGTAGCACACCTGACACCACCATGTTCATGAAATTAAATATTAACAAGCAAACAAAGTTCTCAACAGAAGAAAATAACATGATGAATAGCAAAGATATGAAACCATTTACCTCCTTGTGCAGCTCCGCTCCTCAAACTGTGTCTTCCCCTGAGTGAAAAGGAAAAACCCTCACTCCTAATGCCCATGCCTCTTTCACAATGCATAACACTTTTTTCTTATTCTTATTCTTCTTCTTCTTCTTATCAACTTTGCACAGAAACAAAAACTTACCGCTTGTTAACGTGGGAGACATGTCAGTCCCCAAACCCTGTTCCTGACGCAGTTACTGGTTGTGTAATGGTTGCAGGGTGTCCTTTGTGTGTGTAATGCTTGCATGGTGTCTTTTTGTACGGGAGAAAAAGGAGGGGAAAAAAAAAAAACAAAAACAGGGACATGCTCTTTGCCTCTTGGTTTAATTTAAACCAAAAACAGAGAACACAGGCATTAACGGATTTTGTTTCTATTTTTATTTTTAGACTTTTGTTCTTCTTTTTATCTTCTCTTTTCTCACTAATGTTTTTTTTTTCTTCTCATCACCATTTTATTAACTTCAAATTGAATAGTAAAAAGAAACTTAATTACTTGTGAATAAAATAAAGAAAAGGGATTTTTTTGCAGGTAAATGATAAAAAAAAAAAGTTAGTGAAAGTAATAAATTGATCCTGTTGAGCAAGTGTAAGGAAGAAAAAGGGAAGGGTTGACACTGAAGCAGTGCATCCAACAAAAAATAATTTATTTTGCAAATTGCGAAATATGCGCGGGTCTTGGTGGCTTGAAACTCACGTTAATAATACGTTCCTTATTCTCGATCCACTCGGAGATGACATCAAATTCCTTTTCTCTTTTCTTCATTCTCCTACACTCACACACAACCAAAACCCTCATCCGTTGAGCTCTCGAGAAACTCGAGGCTAACCATCACTCATAACTCACAAGTAACAACAACACCGTATATATCGCCTTCAGTTACCTTCACCACACTTTCTTTCTCCCATTCCCAACAAAACCAAAACTTTATCTTTTTCTTATTTCTCACGCGCTCTCGTCCGTTTCAGGTACGCTGTGCAATAATTAATGATGCCCATTTGATTAGATAATCGAATTGTTGCGTGGATTAGGATTTGGAAGTGAGGAAAAGGAGAAATGAAATTCGGGTGTGCATTCAGAGAGTACCTGCAGGAAGAGCGAGAGTGGTTAGTGGACGATAAATGTGCCCACGTCGAATACATCAGATTGAAGAAAGTCTTGAAGAGTTGCCAGAAAGATACCTCTTTGGATAAGGACCAGTTATGTCACTGTCACTCTTGCCCATGTAAGTAAAACCACTTCGTATACTATTTCTGAATTGTCTCTTATGTGAAAATTGAAACTTGTTTGGCATGGTCTTAGTTGAATGATTCATTTCGTTTTTAGAAATTAGTCTTAGGTCGCGGGGGTCTTATTTTCTGCCTTTTCCAGATGCTAGGGTTCATGCTCTTGCATTCACGGGAACAAATTGGGGATTGTGGGCGAATTAATATGTTAGACTATTAGGTTAAGTAGTCAATTAAAATTAAGAGTAAGGGTTTATATTAGTGTTGAGTTTATTTAATTTTGCTGTAAGTTCATGAATTTTTTACGTAAATAAAATTATTTTAATTTTTTTTTACCAAAATAACATCTGTGCAACATTATTTACCCAACTAGAACCAATCACTGTTCATGCTCAGAATTCGGTTCCCGGGGAACCGAATTCTGAGCTTCAATATTTTTTTTTTGTGCGTTTGTGCCCAAGTGTGTGCAAGTTTTGGAAGTGGAACGGGCCGTTCCGGAAACAGAACGGCCCGTTATGCTTAAACACTTAGAGTGCTTTTTTTAAAATTGGAACGGCCGTTCTAATTTAAAAAAAAAACACTCTAAGTGTTTAAGCAGAACGGGCCGTTCTGCTTCCGGAACGGCCCGTTCTACTTCCGGCATTCACCCAAAATGGGCCACAAATGCAAAAAAAAAAAAATTAAAACAACTCAGAATTCGGTTTCCCGGGAACCGAATTCTGAGTTGTAAAAAAAAAAAAAAATATTGAAGCTCAGAATTCGGTTCCCGGAGCATGAACAGTAATTGGTTCTAGTTGGGTAAATAATGTTGCACAGATGTTACTTTTGTAATTTAAAAAAAATATATTATTTATGTAAAAAATTCGTAAGTTCATTTATGATTTGTTTTTTTGGAAAAGAAAGATATAAGGAAGCGATGTTTCTTGAAGGTCCAGGAACAAGCAAGAGGTAATGGCTTTAACATTTTGGGATGAGAATAGCTTTATAAAATCAGAGATAGTTAGAGGAGAGGGTTAATGATGGGGATCTTTGATTATAGGGTTGACTGTTACTTTCATAATAAGGTTGGTGGTTCTTTTTGTTGGGATTCATCCCAAGTCCCACATCGGTAAAATGAAGGAACATTGGCTAGTTTATAAGTGTCCACCATTCCACATAGTATGAGGCCTTTTGGGAAGGAGCCCAAAAACAAAACCGTGCGGGCTTGGGCCCAAAGCGGACAATATCATACTATGGTGGAGGAACGGGTGGACTAGCGGGCCCTAACAAGTGGTATCAGAGCCAACGGTTCGTCTGGGTTTGATGCGGGAAGACCCTCAGTGTTGTGCCTCGCGATGGAGATTCGAACTTGGTGCCTTGTGTCGAAAGTCTTCCTGATATTGTGGTGTTCAGGCGGCGTGTCCCGTAGAGTTAACGGCGGTAACAAGATGGTGACGGATTATCGCTTGAGGGGAGGAGATCACGAGACATGTGGTCCTTGGTCTGAGGGGAGGTTTGTTGGGATTCATCCCAAGTCCCACATCGGTAAAATGAAGGAACATTGGCTAGTTTATAAGTGTCCACCATTCCACATAGTATGAGGCCTTTTGGGAAGGAGCCCAAAAACAAAACCGTGCGGGCTTGGGCCCAAAGCGGACAATATCATACTATGGTGGAGGAACGGGTGGACTAGCGGGCCCTAACAAGACTTTTAATTTTCTGAGTGAAATAGTTTGTTTTGAGCTAATGTTAGCTGAGATTAGTATTATTTAGTGAATATAATTTTACTCAAGTTTTCTCTAAAGTCAGTTTGTAACGCCTGATTCACTTTATGATTTGGTTTCTGTGAATATTCTTTGCAATTGATCAGTTCAGAGCTTATGTTATCCGCAGCAATTAGATTTAAAGCATGTTGTGAGCAAAATCCTGATTAAAGATTATGAAGTGTTTTGGAATTTAACCAAAGTGTATTGCTTTATGCTGTTTAATGTTTTTGTTTTCCACTTGTAGTGTGTGATCAACAGTTCTTCTCTGAGTTGATGAAGGAAGCATCAGATGTAGTGGTATACTTTAGTTCAAGAGTTAAGCATCTCCTTCATCTTCATATTTCAACAGGACTGCAGAGATATGTATTGCGCTTGCGCCAATGCTTCAAAAATGACAGGCAAGCCCTTGCCCAAGAAGGGAGGATTCTAATTGAGTACATTGCAATGAATGCTATTGCAATGAGGAAAATACTTAAGAAATATGATAAAGTATGGACCAACCGAGACAATTGCCACATACTGTTACCCCCTTTCATTTATACTTCCTCTGATTTAGTGTTCTTGGGTTCATTCCATCCTTTTCTATTCTACTCCAGGTACACAGCTCTGTGAATGGGGAGAATTTCAAATCTAGGATGCATGCTGAACACATTGAACTTTTGCACTCACCTTGGCTAATTGAGTTGGGTGCTTTTTATCTGAATTCTAGTGGACTAGATGGTTGTGAGCTTGATGGAGTCTATGGTCACTTTTCGTGTGATATAAATATAACTAAAGCTGTAATGACATTGATTCTTCCTGATTCTATTAAGCTCGAGTATGATCTACATTGTGCAATTTGTCTGGTAAGTTCCTAATTGTATCATATGCTGCACTGGAAAAAAAGGAAAGATATTTCAATATCTCTTATAAATGCTTGGATTGTGATATGATAGGATGTTATTTTCAACCCATATGCTTTGAGTTGTGGTCATATTTTCTGCAAGTCATGTGCTTGCTCAGCTGCCTCTGTGATGCTTTTTCAAGGCATTAAAGCTGCAAGTCCTGAGTCCAAGTGTCCTATATGCAGAGAGGTATGTGTTCTGTACTCAGCATTGATATATCAATGAAGAAAATAAAATAAAATCCCTTGACACTGCCCTTGCTAAAAATTTAAATCTGGCTAAAAAAAGTATTGGTATAATAATGAGATAGAAGTCAATGATGCAATTATGCAACTCAATAGGGGTGGGTTTGGTGAAGGTTCTTTATGGACCTTATTTATCACTATCATTAATTGGTTTGCAAACTCTTAGTAATCTTCGTTTTCAGAATTATATCTCTATAAGATGAGTAGAGGCGTTATAGCCTATCTTGAATAACATTGATCCAGCAATTTCTCTTCGTTATCTTCACAAAACATTGAGTATTTCCATTTTTCCCTTGTGAACAAAACATGGCTGCCTGATGACTAAAGTATAGTGATAATGTCATTTATCTTATTCCTTGGAGCTTTAAAGCATATTCTGAAGTTTGTTTGTATTTTGAAGTTTTTAATTATAAAAAGTTGCTTTTATAAAGGACAAACACACCATTTTTTCATGCAGGTTGGGGTTTATTCTAAAGCTGTGCGTATGTTAGAACTTGATTTGCTGATGAAAAGAAGGTATTACATGGTCATGATAACATTATATTTCTTATTCTCATGTGAACCAATGGAATCACATTAATCTTAAAGATTTTGCAGGTGCAAAGATTACTGGAAAGAGAGGCTAGCTGGTGAACGTGCTGATATGTTGAAGCAATCCAAGGAATTCTGGAATTTACAGTCCACATATGCAATTGGGTTGCTGTAGGCTTTTATACTTTGGCCATCGAGACACCCGAGTATTACATCATTCTGAGTTCGTCCTTTGGCTTCACTGAGCTGCTGTAGGTGAGGTAGGATTTAAATAGTTCTTTAGACCTTAGCACGAAGAGGGAAATAATAAATAAAAACGACAACTTTGGACAGTGGCATCCTCAGTCGTCTCGTCACTTCTCGAAAATTTAAGGCAGAGTCGGTGATACTGATAGTCTAATTCATAGCCTTTTTTATTTTTATTTTTTATAAAATTTATGTCGAAGGAAGTTATCGAATAATTGTCATTCTAATTATATTTAAACTTGAAGTTTTATGTGAACACTTAGACAAATAATTGGATATCAAATTACGACTTAGGAATGAAATTGAACCTGGGAACTTTAATCAGATGGGATATTCATACAATAATTTATATAATTTTTTTTGTGTGTTTATTTCTTTTTATTATATCATTTATTACATCTTTTAACACTTTTTTTTTTCTATTATACAATTTGTTCTACGAATAGCATTTCTCAGCTTTAATTATGACATTTAAAAGTCCTTTAAAGTTGAAATTAGAATTCAAAGACAAAATTTATGTAAGTATAATACAACTAAAATTTAATCGCACTTTTTTTAATCTCTAAAATATAATTCCTAACTTTATATTTTTATTGGGTAATTGCAATCCATGTTTTTGCTGCTCTGTCACTGTCATACTCTTGTTCGTCATTGTTGTTGTCTATCACTGTCCCATTGAAGATTGAGAAAGAAGCCCATCTTATTCCAAAAAGCATCTAGAAAGAACTTTGGAGTATCCTTATCATCCAAATGAAATAGGAATATGTTTGTTACAATATTAATTGTAGATAACCCGTCCCTTGGGAATCATGGTTTTCACAACATTCCTGATCAGAGGCTTGACACAGAATATTTTCCCAACCAGTGTGTGACTGAGTGGTGTTATTTTGTATGTTCATCCTCTTCTAATTGATAATGCTTCCATCTAAGTCGGGTTCAGCCTCTTCCTTCCCGTGCTTACCTACACTAGAGTGTTGCATTTTACTAGCCACATCAGCCAACGAAACAAAGACTGTTTGGTTGTGTGGGATTGATTATAAAGTGGATCATTTGTGAGCAACAAAGACTTGCTTCTCCATGAATCTGATATTTCGAAAATGAAAATCTGAAGTAACGTGGACTATCAAACACGGAATTTTTTACGGATATAGAATTTTTTAAAAATTTATTTTACCAAAAAGGCATATGTTCAACTTTATTTATACATCTAGCACCATTCACTGTTCATACTCAGAATTCGGTTCCTGGGGAACCGAATTCTGAGCTTCAAAATTTTTTTTTTGTGCTGAGAATTCGGTTCCTAGGAAATCGAATTCTGAGTAGTTTTAATTTTTTTTTTTGTGGCCCAATTTGCGCGAATCTTGGAAGTGGAACGGCTTGTTTCGGAAGTAGAACGGCCCGTTCTACTTGTACGACTGTTATTTTTGAAATTGGAACGGCCCGTTCCGGGAGCAGAACGGCCTGTTCTTCGGCCGTTCCAATTTAAAAAATAACAGTCTACGTGTGCAAGTAGAACGGGTCGTTCTGCTTTCGGAACGGGCCGTTTTGCTTTCGGAACGGGCCGTTCTGCTTTCAGAACGGGTCGTTCCACTTTCAAGGTTCGTGCAAACTGTCCACAAACCAAAAAAAAATAATTTAAAACTACTCAGAATTCAGTTCTCCGGGAACCGAATTCTGAATGTGAACAGTGAATGGTGCTAGAAGTATAAATAAAGTTGAACATATGCCTTTTTAGTAATTTTTTTTTTAAAAAATTCTATATCAGTAAAAATTTCTAATATTGTCTTCGTTGATGGGAAAAAAAGTTGTCTTCAACAGGGCAATGTACCATATAAATATAGCAAGAGCCCCTCTGCCTAATCGAGAAACGCTCAAAATCAAATCACCTTCCTACTCCATACTTTATATTAAGAGGAAAATATAATATTGATCTCACATTTATGATTGATGTATTGAATACTTTTTTTGCACCATGTATAAAATGCTAAAAAAATTAGGTAGAAATGATATAATTAAAATATAATAATAAATAATATCTTTAACTTTTTAAAGGCAATATTTTTTAAATTTATTTTAAAGAATATTTTTTTATTGAACCTAAAACAATCTTTTTCAAAAGTTTTCCATTCACATAGATAATATAAATAGTAATAGAATTAAGCGAAGTGGAGGGGTATATGTTATCTACTATCTATATATAACTGATCTACTATCTATATATAAATGGTTTAGTCAGGAAAAAGACATTTTTAGTCTTTTAAAATTGTTGCCATATGTTATTTCGGTCATTTGGTTTGAGAAACTTTTTGACATTATTTTCGAGAAAAAAAAAATTTCTGACCGACAAGATGTTTTCAAAATTTTGAAACATTTCATTTTTTGTGGCATTTATAACTGAAAATATATTTTCTAATTAAAAAAACTTTGTTTTGACATTTCATAGTTTTTTAATTTCTCCCATCTCTTTTTTTTATATATAGTTTTTTTAAACTTTAAAATTAAAAAATCACATACTCTGCATATTAAAATACCATTCTATTTTTAAACTTCTCTTTATTAGCACCATGTATATTTCTTCTACCTCTTTTGTTTTGCTTTGATTTCTTTTATTGGTTTTAAAAAAATGACATTAATTTAATATTTTCATTATATATATAATTATTTTTTAACAAGAAATGTCATTTTAGATTATACCAAAATTTATTTTAAAGTTATAATTTGTGTTAATCACATGTTTAATATATTTTATTAGAATCTGTAAGAGAAAGTAATTTTAATTTCTAAATTTTTAATTAAGTAAATTTAATTTTTTCGTGTCGTAATTATACAATTTTATTCTCTCTAATTAAAAATCTAATAATTTTGTAGATACAAAGCTAACAAATCGCATGGTTGATATTTTTTATTTTTTAAAAAAACTATTGATATTTCTAATTAACTTTATTATAATATGTTTATCTTATCAATAAATATACTACTAATATTATCAATATTAATTTACCAATAATATTATATTACTACTACTAATATATATAAAATTTACTTATTTAATAATAAAAAATTATATCATTTAATACATTAATAAAAATTAACATGTATATATATATAACTGAAATAGGTCAATAATTATATAATTATATAATTTTTAATATATATATATATATATTAATTTTAAATAGGATAAAGTAGAATTGTACAATTAAAAATTTAAAGAACTAAAATTATTTGATTAAAATTTGTAATATTAAAATTATACATTTTCAATACTTAATAAATTAAAATTTATTTAATTAAAATTTTAAAAATTAAAATCACATAATCAATACTAGTAAACTCAAAAGCATAATTAATTTTAAAAATTATCAAAAGTCTTATGTAAACTATGAGATAAAAGTGACTAATAAAAATAGAAAAATCAAAAGATAATTAATAAAACATATTCCCCTTATAATTAGGTATAAATATAAATACAAATGCTCCTTAAAAAAATTATTGATATATATTGGGACTTGCGGGTGCAGAAGGCACGAATCTAGAGAAAAAAATGGTTTAACACATGCAAGAACAATGTTATCATAAAATAGTTTAAGATGATTTTTTTTATTATAATATAATTTATAAAATGCGAATGAAATATAATATAAAGTTGTAATTTTAATAAAAATTAAAGTTTTATTGAAAACTACAACAACTCACTCATCGATGTAATTTTTAATAAAAAAAATTACATATTGATTTGTTAATTTGTTTTTCAAGATTAACTATTAGCAGGACCAAAGAAACAGGTCAAACATGATACGGGTATTTCATCAAAAACGAAAAGAAAAAAAATGATACGTGTATAACAATAAAATAATATTACCTAAAATGAATAATTAGCAATTTTGCTATATTAAATTGCAAAAAAAATATTATAAACCATATTTAAAGTTGCGAAATAATTTCTTTCACTGTATATCATACGAGAATTTTCGAACCTTTATGAGACGGAATAATTGAAAGAGTATAATATATTTTTAATCCTTTTAAATTTTCTTAAGTTTGATTTTAGTTTTTTTAGATTTTTTTGTTTTATTTTAGTTTCTCTAATTTAAAATTTATCACTTTTAATTAACAAAATAGTTTAAATAATATTTTATAAATGTTTTTAAGTACTATTTAAAGTATTTAAAGACTAAAAATAATGTATTTTCAAATTTAAGAGACTAAAATAGGATGAATTTTAAAAAAAACTAAAAACAAATTTCAATAATTTTAGAAGAACAATTTTTTTTATCATAATTAAAATTACTGTATATAATTATTAAAAAAAATCGATTGAGAAAGATAATTTTTTAACATGTTTTAGAAAGTTTAATAATTTTTTATTATTATATTAAGACGTGACAATATTATATAAAAAACAGGGTCTTACCGTTATATATATATATATATATATATATATATATATATATATTACTTTTTATAATTAATTATTATTTAAATATCAACAATGACATAAGAATAGATTGCCATTTACTTATTTCTTTTAAAAAAGGTAAAGAACGAATTTTTTGAGATACTTCAATTGCATTATAAATTTATAAGAAATAGTTTATTACATTTAGAGTTAATTTATCTACCAGATTTTAAATATTATAAATCCTTAATTAATCCTAAATATATTTTTAATAGTTATATAATTTTAATGAATTTTTTTTATTTCAACACAATTTATCTTATAATTACGTAACATATAAATACGTGGGAGATATAGAACAAATTTTTATATGATGAGAAGACGAGGACCTACTACTTACTCTTTTGGACCTCACTTTATTTCTAATAGATATTTATTTAATTATATATTTATAATTTATGTCAAATTTTTATCTGCAAATATTTACATGCACGGTTTTTTTGTCATCTCCAAAAAAAATGGAATAAAACAAACTATTTAATATAAACCTTTCTTCTTAAATATATGCACTATTTTTCCAAGCAAATTCATACTATTATTCTTATCTCCGTAAATATTAATTACTCCAACTGAATTATAAATAAATTTAATCAATTTATATTTTATTTTTATTTATTATCAAAGAGTATCTTTCACAAAACATATAGATTATTTTCTAGGGGTTTTAAAAAAATTGAGTTTTTGAAATGATATTGAAAAATAACACATACTTCTTTATTTTCTAAGTCCACGTCAACATCAAGTATGGTATTAAAATGAGTATAACTATTTTATCAAAAGTTTTTTTTTTTAGATAGATACTAAAACTGACTATTGGAAACCTAAAATCTCCAATAACATATAAATCAATCCTTATTTGATGCAGAAATTTTAGTTTTAAACAAAATATAAAAGAAACTTTTGAATAAGATTTGAAAAGTTTACAAACTAGATTTTTTTTTAATATTCATTCTTTTACATGTAAATTCACATTTATGTGTTATTCATACTTAATATACAAGTTAACTACATTATGACAATCTTTTATTATTATTATTAACATGATGTATTATTTTAATCTTCTTTATTAGATACTAGAGGGGTTGTGTCATTTCGTGCCTTTAATAATTATACATAGATAAAATATTAAAAAATTATGTGTAGTTATTTGAAAAAAATATATAATATTTTTTTTATGTTTAAGGAATATAATGATTTATTAAAAAGTAGAGACCAAAAATAGTTATATATCCAAGTATTCCTTTTATATATTAGTATAGATTAACATAATAATGATATTAAATTTTTTTGAGTAATTAACATAACTAATACTTAAAAGATACACATATATGTAGGGAAAATTTCACTTAATAACTCATAATTTTCAATAAATTTCAATGATTTATCTGTTAAATTAAAAATTATAGATATAGTATATTACAAAATTTAAAAATTATTTAATATTTCATTATATAAATTTTAATTAATATATATCTATAAACATGTAATTTAATTTGAATTTATTTAACAAAATACTAAATGATTTTAAAGTTTTGCAGAAATATATTTTTTTAGAATTTAAATATTTAATTAATTTATTATAAAATTTTAATTTCATGAACATATATATTTTAAACATAAACATGTGAGAGAATATATTGTAAAAGATAAAACTGTTCGTTGGTTTGGGTGTAGGAGCAGAGAATAGAGATCCGACAGTGTAGCGAAAAGGTAAAGGATTATTTCCAAGTGCTAACTGTTTGGTTTCGTTCCGAATTCAATTCTTCACTGTTTCTGTTCGTCAACCAACCAGCATCAGCATGTCAAAATTCTCTTCGTGGTTCTCTCGCTTGCGTTCTTCGTCTAAGCACTTCTACGGTTACCGCACCGCTCCCACCGTTTTCAACGGCCACCGAACCACCACCTCTCTGCTTCCTCTCGCTCTCGCTATTTCCGCTGGATCACTCGCTCTTCAACCACACTTCAACCCTTCCTTCTGCGACAACGATAGGTCCTCTTTTTTCAAATGCTTTATGCCTCAACTTCAATTAATCTTTATGTGATGATAATCTAACTTGTTCTAGAGCTAGGCCTAGGCTCGTCTTTTGTTGCGAAGATACCTAGTGGAGAGTGCAATCAACAACGTGTATGAGCGTATAGAGTTATAGTTATAGATTTTCTTTCAACTAGTATAGGAACTTGTATGCATGCATAACCTCATTCTTCTCCTACCTTCATATGAAGGTATAGTTTTCACTGGTTTTGAAGAGTTATTATTAGTTGTGATTAACAGGAAGCTTAATGTTTCACTTGAACTACGAGTCTGCTTGAATAGTCTCGATGAGTCAAGTAGTTGTTTGATGACTTTCTTGTAATGGATGTTAGAGGTGTGACTGTTGGGGGCAAAGGTAGCACTCAACTAGTTGTTAAGGGATCCAAGAAAGAAATTCCGCCGGAGCTTCTTCAGGAGTTGAGAATTGTCTGTCAGGTACAATACAAACTCTTGGCTTATATGAATATCTCGTGAATTTGAATTGAAGAAAGAAAGAATTGGCTTGGATTGGTTCTAATTTGTTTATTAATTATATTTGGAAGTTTCTTTTAGTTTCTCAGCTCTTTTTCTTGTCAAGCAGATTAGCTATGTATGTGTTTTTGGAAGGCAGGCTAGTCTTATTCAGTGGTTGGTTTTTAGTGTTCATGAATACTTCGAGTATGATATGAATGAAGTCAGACTAAATGAGCAGTTGTGTTGGGCCTTCATCCCTGATTATCAGCCTTAATTGTTATATTACTTGATTCCTACAGGATGACATATCGCTTGATTACGATGAGAGATATAACCATGGAAAACCACAAAACAGTTTTCACAAGGCTGTCAATATCCCAGATGTGATTGTTTATCCGAGGTGAGGCATGCTCTGAACTCAAGCTTTGCCTGAAATATCTGTTTACTTCCTCATTCATCTGATCATGGTTCTTACAATGCTGCAATGATTTAGAAAAATCTGATGTATGTGGTTGATTTCTTTGTTAAATTAAATTTCTACATAACATTGGTCAAGATGTAAATTTGCAGATTGTAAATTGAATCATTTTCATCACGTATCTGAATCTTGCAGATCTATATATTCATATTTCCATATGTTAAGTGCTTTCACTCCTGCATGCTTTTGTGTCTTATATCTCATTTTACCAAGAAGAGATTCCATGACATCTGTTTTGTGCATAGGAATTTCCCAACTCTTAGTCATTCTGGGTCAGACATGTCTATGCCAGTGAGATATATGATGTCTTATGTGAGTGATGTGTCATACAATAGATTTAAAAATGTGTATAACTTGTCCATCATTTTTTTCTATACAATGTATCAAAAAGAAATTTCATTTTGTTTTGTATAGTATTAGCATCTCAATTGGACGTGAATAAGTTTGTGAGAGTAGGAGAGATTTTTAAAATATTGTAATACGTTCTTGTTGGTAGAAGCTAAAACATCCACATGTATTTTTTTCTTGCATTGTACTCTTATTTGCAGATCTGAAGAGGAAGTCTCCAAGATTGTCAAATTATGTAACGATCATAAGGTTTGAGCTCTTCTAACTCACCAAACATTGTTTAGCATGTTCAAGCTGATTGCCTTACCCTCTTAACATTTTATTATAAAGCCATTTGGCATAGACCAAATCCTTATTATATCACTTTTGGTCATGCATTTTTCATCAAATAATCTGCATTGATTTTGCTCAACTAAAAGAAATCCTATATTTCTTCTGTTACTTTCATACTTGAATTGTTTTACATTTGCAGTCTATACCACTTTTCATCCTTAACAAAAATGCTTCAGTCTGCTTTCTTTGTCCAATTCTCAACCGAGACTTTCTTCCTTCATGAAATACATTTTTTTCTTCCTTTCGCTGCCTATTGAATTATCAATTTTTCCTCTTTATCTTTGTTGTAACCATATATCTATATTTTTTTGTTATAGCCCAGCAATCTTTCTAAAGCATAATGGGTCTCATAGGAACTGATTTAGCGGATCACAAATTTCAAAAGTATAATTCCGATTTTTTAGTCATTAACTTCTGTCGGGTCTATTTCTAATTTAGCTGTAGCTGACCTTTTAGTACCAACTTGCACAGTGATTGTACTGCATTCAGCATTTCTTTCGGTTAAATTCTATTAAATAATTCACCCCCACCCCCCTTGAAATAAATAAATAATAATAATAATATTGTTTCTTCTATCAGACATTTTATTTGAGCTTGTATTATAAAGACCAAAAATCCACGTGCCCTTCCCAATCAATTTTAATTTTGAATCAAGCTGTTATTTGGCATGTTATTAGAGTGCCTTTTTTGTGGAGAGTTTAATCCTTATGACTCCTATTCTTATACATAGTTTTGGCTTAAAATGGTCTGCTTATGCTTTGTATTACCAGTGTTATGTTTTTTTATGTGTTGCTGTTTACTGGTTTTCACTTGACAGATTTAGCATTTGTTGAAGTTGTCTTTGAAACTCTATTATTTTCCTAAAGAACCTTCTTTTCTTTAAAGTTTCAACAGATTATAAAAGGTAAAAGAAAGTTATGATTTTCATTTTTCCTCCTTTAACTCCCTTCTTGAATTGTTTGACACTGCAACTTTCTGTCAGAAATTTACTTGTGTTAAAAATGTGAATGCTAAATGTGTGTTGATAAATTATATCCTAATTATACTATTGTGGTCTATTGAGTAATTCACAGTCTGTTTTTACAGTATAATCCATCAAATTCAAACCTGCTTTAATTATTCATATGGTTGGAAATTGTGTGTCTTACATCCATTTGAATTTTTTAAAAAGCCATAACTTGTCTTCAATTTCATGGGAACATATTGTTAATAATAGATAATGATTGTATTCTTGAGAAACTGTTAGCTGCAGTTAACTTTTTATTTTTTTTTATTATTATTTTTTTTTGGTAACAGGTTCCTATTGTACCATATGGCGGAGCTACATCAATTGAGGGTCACACCTTATCCCCTCATGGAGGAGTTTGCATTGACATGTCATCAATGAAAGTATGTACATGTTCTATTATGATATTGGTACATCTGCATGTAATTGTTTCAAGCAGGACCATTACAATTTTGAAATATTTATTTGATTATGTAAAGTGTATTTGGCCCCATGTCTACTCAAGAGTTGCTGAACACACTTGTCTTTAATATGTTAGAGAATAAATCAGGCATGGTAGACTAGTTGAAAGTTTAAGATTATTGGATAAGGAGTGTTGAATCCATACTTGTCCTTTTTTTATTCTCATTATAAGCTGTTTATGGAGGAAATCTTATTCTTCCTTTTTGATCGCAGCCTTCACATAAAATTTTACCCCTCTTGTGAAAAAATAAGATGTCTTTTGGCTGAATTGAGCATGTTTCTGATGCTAAACTATAAGCACCTACCCCTACCACAGTCCTTAAGGGAAGAAGATATAAAAATGAAACACAAAGATGATGAGTTCTTTATGGGAAGTGCATTATCACCCCTGCCTGTGGTGTTGTCTTCAGTCTAATCAGGGAGCTATTTTACACAAGCATGCATTTAGTTCCAACAAGTATTATTTTTCTCTGAAATAAATTTTAGGGCTTGTATTGAATTGCTCTGTGGGATGTATTTAATTTGGTTGTCTTAAGACAGTGTTGAGAACTTGCAGACTTGATATGACTTCTCTCTTACTAAATGTCTTCTCCTTGCTATGTCACAATATTTGTCAGAGATGCAATATAAAATTTTGCGTTTTGGTGCATGACATTCTATGAAGTGCTGATACTTTAATTTGCTTCATGTGTTGTGTCTATATCCTTATCTGATACTCCTGGATACATATTGGTGAAGTATCCATGCCATGCCTTTAAAAAATTATGAAAATTCAATATAGCTACATGAGACATAGATATGTTTATAATTTAGTAAAATAGAAGCATTGTCACTTGATGAACAAAAAATGGAAATTGTCCTCTTTATGAATGATTTTTTTTGTTTTTAAGTAATGTCCAAGAAGTATGTTCTTAATTGGAATTTCCAAAATTGCAATTATATATTTATTATGTTGTATAAAAATTATACATATCTAGATACCTATTTTACCATGTATCATATCCTATATTTTTAGAATAATTGTATCACTATATTAGATATGTATTGTATTTGATACACATTGTTTCTATACATCATAGATGATAATCTTCATTGTTACTTGTTATCAAATGTTTTTTAATGCCACCAAGCATGTAGATCAATTGACATGGGTTTGTTACATCATAATTAGTGATCTCGAGTACGAGTCCTTGATATGCAATTGCATTAAAGATGTATTTGGATAAGCTTCTCTAAAAGTACTTCTAAGAGAGAAAAATAAAAATAAAAATCAAAATAAACTTCTCCATTAGCTCAAACTAGCCTATGCATGAGTTAAAAATAAGATTTTGGAGAAGTTAGTAGGAGAGAACTTTTAAAATAGCTTATGCATAAGCTAATTTTAGCTTATGAAGGAACTTATTTCATTTTTTCTTCCTATTTTGCTCTACTAGAAGTGCTTATAGAGAAATTTACCCAATTTATTGAATTTTTAGTATTGAAAATTGTGTTAAGAGTCAGCAACTGTAAATTTATTGATGATTAATGCAGTATCATTAGATTAATCTTGTCTATATGTGCATGTACCATTATGTAGATAGTATGTTTGCTCAGATGTATTTAAACATGTAGAAAACAGATCATGTGTCCCCGTAGGTACAGATTGGACACAAAAAGGTGAACTTCAACTGTTATGCTTACATCATATACTGGTATAATCTATAGAGAGTGAAAGCATTACATGTGGATGACATGGATGTTGTTGTTGAGCCTGGCATTGGGTGGATGGAGCTTAATGAGTATTTGGAACCTTACGGCTTATTTTTTCCACTTGATCCAGGTAAGTTGGATACTTGGATATGACCTGGGAATATCTCTGATAGTTGAAAGACAAACGAGGCCTATAAATCCAGAATAAAATGCTGATTTTAAGTTCAAATTTGTACTTGTTATGAGCAGGTCCTGGTGCTAGCATTGGAGGCATGTGTGCTACACGCTGCTCCGGTTCATTAGCTGTGAGGTAGTCACTTTTCTGTTATATGTATATTTTTGTTTGTTGCTGGTAAACACTGATACATGCTAATTTAAATGTTTCATCTTGCTGGGTGCCAAACTGTTTGCTTATAGGGTCATGTATTTGGTTTGAAGATATTTTGCATGAGGCTTATTACTAAAGATTACTTAACTTGATGTTGATGTAATTTCATCTCCCAAAATGCCCAGCTTTTCCATCCTACTGACCATAATGGTTCCCCTTAACAATTTGTAGGTATGGAACTATGCGTGATAATGTCGTCAGTCTCAAGGTTTGTTAATTCCAATTTTCAGTCTCTAATACATTGAAGTGCTACTGTATTTACAGTCCTATTTGTATTCCAGGTGGTTCTTGCCAATGGAGATATTGTGAAGACTGCATCACGTGCTAGGAAGAGTGCTGCAGGGTTTGTTATAGACCTTTCCCTTTATCTAATAATTAATTTCACTTATAATTTTTCCCCTTCTGTGAGCTTGTCAAAGGTCAAGCTAATATAGTTAAACTACAAAGGGAAAGATATTTGGAAATTCTATCCACAATAAAATAAAATCATAAAATATGAGGCAGTTCTATATTTCATTTATCCTGCTTGGATATAATGTTTGACATTTTAATCATCCCTCTATCTTTTAGTATGGCCTGTTTAGTATTTGAAGCTCTTAATTTTGGGTATTTCATCCCCAATTCTTATGCTTCATCCACTCTCCTTTGCTGGATGAACATAAAATCAATATAATTTGTCTTTGATCTACTCAATTGAAATCCTTTTGGCCTCAAAAGCATTTCCCTGCAACTTCAACTTTAGCACCCAAGTCACTTCATCTTGAATATGCCTAGTAAGTTTGTGTTAGACATCAGGAACCACAGGAGATAAATAGAGGGTTAAAAGTGTATTATAGGAAGAGGGGTACAAATAGGAATTAAACCTATTTGATCCTTTGACCTATTAGTTAGGTTTTCGGTAACAATTAGTTAGTTTCAGCTTTCTTTAAATAGGTCCTCTGTTTAGGGTGAGGAGGAGAATACATTGAAGTTTTTAGTTACCAACTGGACAGATTCCAGTGTGAAAGGAGTAGTCTCCTTTGTGTAATCATTTTTTTCTCCTAAAGATTCAATAAACTCGGACGAAGAATGCCTTTTTCCTTTCTGTCATCTCTGAGAACCTAACAGTTTGTTTGTGAGGAATGAGAAAATCTATACAAGGTTTAATGTCAAACCATGATATAAACCTATCTGCATTAAAAATTCTTTGCTTATACCTCATGATGTCCAAACCTTTGTTACCGCTTCAAAAAAGATACCCTTGGTTACATGAATGCATTATGCATGCTACACAACTCCCTTGCATTACATTCCAAAATACTTGAAAGAAACCCTATAGGGACTGTGTAATGACAGACTACTGATTTTTTCTTTAACTTATATATTCTAGGTATGATTTGACCCGCTTGATGATTGGAAGTGAAGGGACACTTGGTGTTATAACAGAAGTAACACTGAAGCTTCAGAAACTTCCCCAGTATTCAGTGGTACATTGATTAAATTTATCCTTTTCTCAAGTTTGTTTGATCCGTTGAACATTGTTATTGTGCTCAACATATTAAATTTATATGTTGCATTATTCTTTTATTTAATTTTATTAAAAATCATTTGATTTTTTTTGTTGGTTCTGCTCCATGACATATGTCAATGCAAGCTCTATCATCCAATTCTAAATTTGGATAGCAAGGTTGCTCGTTTCTAGTTTCTATTCTGGAATGCTTTTATGTTATAAACAGCAGTGCATCATAAGCTATGCAGCTTCCAATATTTAGATGTCACTTTTTTCGTTTTCTTCACTATAGGGTCATCTTAAAATTGTTCTATTCCTTTACTACTGCCCTATGTTTCTTCCTCCTGTCAATTTTAATGTCATCTCATCATTACATGGCCAATCCAAGCTCGGAAGAATGCAGTATATCCATTCTTCCAAATATCTAAAGTTGTATAAAACTATTTATTTAGATGTTTAATTTATTTATATCGCTATTCTGCTGTATTAAGTATTTAAGTTTCTATGAGTTGCTTTTCCATATCAATTTGATTTTGTGGGAAACCTTAGCAGCTGATCCACTCACAATGTTAGATAAATTTCCATTTTCTCACTTAATATCTTCTGGTACTTGCCTGTATTTCATGAAATTTGGGAATTGGCAAGTAGAGGTATAAAAGAATAAAGTCAGTTTGTTTTAACAATCTTGTTATATGGTCTCAAGTAAAAAATTTATTCTGAACTACAGTTCTTTACCTTCACTGTCAGTGTGTTTTTATTTAGATGGTGCATGGGGGAATGTTTTATTTTCTAGATAACTTATTACATGTTTTATTCTGCAAGAATATGTTTGGAGTTGTTACTATAGGTGTATAATTTGACTTATTTGGAATCATCTGGATTACCTTTCTAATCGAAGTGTGCAGGTTGCAATGTGCAATTTCCCTTCTGTGAAGGATGCGGCAAATGTTGCTATTGCCACCATGATGTCTGGTATACAGGTAGGACTCTGGTTCATAATTTAAAAATCAATATCTTTCTCTATCCAATTATGAGTTTCTTTTTATGTGGGTTAGGTGTCAAGGGTAGAGCTACTAGATGAAGTCCAAGTGAAAGCTATCAATATGGCTAATGGGAAGAATTTGCCTGAATGTCCAACTTTAATGTTTGAATTCGTAGGAACAGGTTGGTCCTTCCATATTCTGTTCTACAGGTGTAACTTTTTAATAGTTAGATAGCATAATATATATTAGCTGGATATGTTAGAATACCACAGATCAAGTTCATAATCTGCTTGGAAGCTTTGGAAATGTTAAGATCCAATTGCAACTTGCAAAGTATGGGATACAGACATGGGATTTATATGGCCTTTGATTCTTCCACCATAATGGCTTTTGTTGTGAAATTCTCCCAAGATTTCTATCAAGTCAAAAGTTGCAAATATGGAAGGTTTAGTGTAAAATGTGCACACATAGAAAGAAGGAAAGAAAGCAAATCTTATAGCATGATTTAATTTACTAGTTATGGCATAGTATGAAAGAGTGAAGATCAAAAGTTGTCTATGAAATATGCTACATATAGTATTCACAACAGTAATAAATAATGCAGGGTCCTTTTTAATGAGTGTTATATATACTTTCATTTCGTAAGTGTTATACCTAACTTAGCAATATATTCTTCACTTTTCAGAGGCATATGCACGTGAACAAACACAAATTGTTCGGAAACTTGTTTCTGAGCACAATGGCTCTGATTTTGTATTCGCAGAAGAACCAGAAGAAAAAAAAGAACTTTGGAAGGTAAAAGTTTATTTCTTTATTATGGTCAACATTGCCCCCTCATCTTCAAAGTGAAGTTTCTGTATGCATGTGTTTGAAGTTACATTTACACTGTTACTAACCTGATCATAGTATATACTGACTTTTTCATTGAGACGTGCTGTAAATGACCTTTAGTTAGTCAGTATTACTATTTACTTCTACATTTAAGCCAATATCCTCTTCATGTGAAGGTAAGGAAAGAGGCACTCTGGGCTTGCTTTGCAATGGAACCTAATATGGAGGCAATGATTACAGTGAGTTAATTATGAAATATTATATATTTTAATTTAATTTCTACATTGTTGAGTTCATGTTTAGTTTATAGAAAACAACTAAAGAATTTTATCTAACCCCTCAATAAAAAAATATTTTGATCTGATTAAATTGAAGATATCAATGTCAAACCAAGTCAATGGGGATCTAAGAGTGCACGTGCTTGTTGTGGATGGGGAAACAAAATGAAAAGAGTGATTTTTTCTTTCTTGAAACATTTTTTTATAAGCATTAGCTGTGCTGCCTTCCCTCTGAAAGCATCTTCATGTTAGCCCCTAAGATCAAAAGAATAGAAGGCCTGTGCGAAGACTTAAAAGAGAAGCATTTGAACTTTGAAGTGATGCTTTTTGTTTCTTCTCATATTTAAATACATTCAGATTTGCTGATTTTTTTTTTTCAAATGGAAGAGTTCCAAATTTTCTTGACTTCCAATTGCTTTTTTTTTTTTTTTGGGTGGGGATGGGGTGGGGGGGTATTTTATCTGCTGTAGGATGTATGTGTTCCTTTATCTCAACTTGCCAATTTGATTTCAAAATCTAAAAAGGAGCTGGATGCATCACCACTAATTTGGTAAGTCTGATCAGGGTTATTTGATTCCTGGATACTGAAGTTAGATTCAATTGTGTCATAATTCATGTTACTTGATGATGATGAATGATCAAACAAACTGATGATCAATACACGTATGTATTTTTCCTTGCCAGCACAGTAATTGCGCATGCTGGTGATGGTAATTTCCACACGGTTATTCTATTTGATCCTGCCCAAGAAGAACAGCGGCAGGAGGCGGAGAGACTCAACAAATTTATGGTTTATGCTGCCTTGTCATTAGAAGGTATTAACAATAACGTGTTGACAGTTTCTGTTGCCTGTTAGTGTGGTATTTCGAGTGCCTTTTAGCAATCGGTATTTTTCTTCTCAAAAGCCATAATGCAAGTATAGCAGTTGCAGTATTGAAATTGGTTTGTGTTGCTTCCAAACAGGAACCTGTACTGGTGAACATGGTGTTGGCACCGGAAAAATGAAGGTACTGCACTAGTGTCTGTGTTTCTTTAAAGCTTTACACATAATATTAGTTACTCATTCAAATTTCCCAACGCTGCATAATCTAACAAATCTTAAAATCTATATCTGGTGTCTATTAGGCTATTAGCTTTAGAAAACAAACTTCCACAGTAAGCTTGCTGTACAGTGGCAACAGAATGCCTTACACTATTAGAGATAAACAAGAAATAGGTCGATTCTGTGTTACATATCGGTTATTATTGAGAATCGTAGTTAACATGCAAAGATCGGCAAGAGACAGATAATGTTTTGATGCTTCATGGTTGTTTTAGATGGTATTTTATTTTCAAATGTGTTATTCCTTATTTTATAATTATGATTTCAGCTCTAAAGTACTAAAATTCTCATCCCTTGTTGCTTTATCCAGTATCTTGAAGAAGAACTCGGAGTGGAAGCATTGAGGACAATGAAAAAAATAAAAACAGTCCTAGATCCCAACAATATCATGAATCCAGGAAAACTCATCCCTCCCCATATTTGTTTCTAGTAGTAACGTGACTCCAAGAAGTATGTTTATAGTATAGAAAACCATGGATAAACATGGTCTTCTCAATTTTACAAAATCAACGTATTGCTGTTTGATGTTTCTAACATCAGGCAATATCTGTAGTATACATTTTCTCCATGTAATTTCTTCATTGAATGCTTCAGGCCATTTTTAAATTAAGTTTCATAATGTGTTAGAGAGTAATATGGAAAATATTACTCTTCTTTTGTCTTTTATTATCTGTAGTATACATTTTCTCCATGTAATTTCTTCATTGAATGCTTCAGGCCATTTTTAAATTAAGTTTCATAATGTGTTAGAGAGTAATATGGAAAATATTACTCTTCTTTTGTCTTTTATCATTCTGTTATTTCATTAGAATATTCTAGTTGTCACCTGTCCTATTTTGTTATGATTTGTTATTTTGTAATCATCTCTCGACAGCTGTACCAGCAGGAGGTGCTACTATAAAAGGCCCCTTTGTATTTCTTTACAAGCAAGTCAAATGAAATGAAAACATACCCTTCTCATTTAACCTTTTCTCTGATCCTCTCTAACATGGTATCCAGAGCCAACAGCTTTACAGCAAAACCCTAATTCTTTTCTTTTCCTTCTATGGCAATTGTTAATCCCCACCCTTCCGCACCCCAATATTTTTCAACCGCCATCGCTTAGAAACTTGATGATTCAAATTATCTTCACTGGCGACAACAAATCGAACCTGTTCTCAAATCGCATAAGCTTTAACGGTTCGTCGTTAATCCTTTGATTCCCTCCCGCTATCTAAATGATGATGATTGTGCCATTGACAAGGTCAATCCTGAGTACGAAGCTTGGGAAGTTCAGGATCAGATGTTGTTGACCTGGCTTCAATCAACTTTGTCAAAATCAATTCTCTCTCGTGTCATTGGCTCCGTTCACTCCTATCAAGTCTGGGAAAAGATTCATGAATATTTTCACACGCAAACGAAGGCATGCGCCCGTCAACTCCGTACTGATCTTCGTACTACTTCTCTTGATGGTAAAACAATGCGCGAGTTCTTGTCTCAGATCAAGAACATTGCTGACGAACTTGCTGGCGTAGGACATCCTTTTCCTCTTGACGAATATGTTGATGCGATTTTAGAAGGTTTACCACAAGATTATGCCCCGGTGGTTTCTGTTATTGAAAGTAAGTTTGCTACTCCTCCAATTGCTGAGGTTGAAGCTCTTCTTCTTGCGCATGAATCTCGCAACAACAGATTTTGCAAACAATCCTTCTCTCCTTCTATTAATTACACTCATGGGTATGCTCGAGGCAGTGTAAATCATGGTGGTGGCAATAGTGGTCGTCGTGGAGGTAGTTCTGGTAGAGGTCGTGGAGGACGTTTTGCAAACTTTCAATGTCAGATTTGCTTAAAATATAGTCATACCGCCAATATTTGCTTTTATAGAGCTGATGCAAATTATCAACCTCATGACTCTTTGGTTCTATATGATCCTTCGACTCTGCAACCTGTGCAGTTCAATCCCTCTCCATCCATCACCAAAACCTCTAATACTTGGGTGAATCCCACCTCCAAGCAACCCAGTCAAGACACTAATGTCAACTCGGTCACTCCCAGTGCTATGCTAGCTAATACTCCTTCTCAGGGTGCTGTCAACTCTACTTGGATCCCTGATTCCGGTGCTTCCTTCCATGTCACTGGTGAGCCTCAGAATGTACATCAGCTTGGTCACTTTGATGGCCCAGACCAAATTTTCATTGGAAATGGTCAAGGTTTGCATATTAATGGTTCTGGTTTCTCCTCCTTCTTGTCTCTTATTAAATCCAATTTTTGCTTTAAATTGAACGATCTTCTTCATGTTCCCTCCGTCACAAAAAATTTGTTAAGTGTTAGTAAATTTGCCAAAGACAATTCAGTGTACTTTGAGTTTCACTCTCATTGTTGTTTTGTGAAATCTCAGGTGACCAATGAAATCTTACTTCAAGGAGTAGTTGGTTCTGATGGACTTTATTCCTTCTCAAATTTAGAGCTTCAAGGCCCCTCTGTGTTGGTGTCCTCTTCAATGGCATCATCTGTTGATCTTGCTGTGTCTGCTTGTCCCAATGCAGTTTCTAATTCCACTAATGCAAATAAATTTTCTGATGTATCTCTGACTCCTAGTTCTCACTAGGGATGGCAACGGGGCGGGGCGGGTACGGGTTTTATGATACCCGTCCCCGTCCCCGCAAGTCAAACCCAAACCCGTCCCCGTCCCCGTACCCGTCGGGTATGGGATTTTCATCCCCATCCCCTCCCCGTCGGGTATCGGGTATACCCGTACCCGTACCCGTTAATTTTTTATTTATTTATTTTTTTTAAAAAATGATATTTTTAAATTATTTTTTTATTATATTATAATTATAATTAAATTATTTATCTATCTCATACTATAATAAATAATCACACATAAAAAAATATTAATTTTTTAGTACATACCCGTACCCCGTACCCGTACCCGATTTAATATATCGGGTTTTACCCGTACCCGTACCCGTACCCGGTTAAACCGGGTATTCCCTGTCAAAATTAGGACGGGTTCGGGTATTACCCGCGGGTACGGGTATAGTTGCCATCCCTAGTTCTCACACTTCGTGGCATACTAGGCTTAGTCACCCCAATTCTCATGTTCTTAAACTTGTTCTTAATCATTGTAATATTGCTCCATCTAATAGAAATGTTTCTGAGTTTTGTTCTTCGTGTTGTGTAGGGAAGTCTCATAGACTTCCTTCTCTTGTTTTTGAATCTGTTTACTCTGCTCCCTTAGATTTAATTTTTACTGATTTATGGGGACCATCTTATGTTGTCTCACATTCTGGTTATGTTTACTATGTTTCCTTCATTGATGCTTTCTCTAAATTTACATGGATCTATCCTTTGAAATCAAAATCTGACACTTTATCTGTCTTTCAACAATTTAAAGCTATGGTTGAACTTCAGTTAAATACCAAAATCAAAAGCATCCAATCTGACTGGGGAGGGGAATACAGATCCTTTACTGCCTTTCTTGCAACTCATGGTATCACTCATAGATTAATTTGCCCTCACACACATCATCAAAATGGTGTAGTGGAAAGGAAACATAGACACATTGTTGACATTGGCATTACCCTACTTCATCATGCTTCCTTACCTCTTACTTTTTGGGATTATGCTTTTTCAACTGCAGTTTACCTAATTAATAGGTTGCCCACTGCCTCATTGAATTTTGACATTCCTTTCACTGTTTTGTTTAAACAAACACCAGATTACAAATTTTTAAAGACCTTTGGATGTGCCTGCTTCCCTTTCTTAAGACCTTATACTACTCATAAACTTGATTTCAGATCCCAGGAATGTGTGTTTCTAGGGTATTCAAATTCTCACAAGGGCTATAAGTGTCTGTCTGCTTCAGGAAAAATTTACATTTCAAAGGATGTGATTTTTAATGAAACAAGGTTTCCTTACCTTGATCTTTTCCAGCACACTTCCACTCCAGTACCCTCCCCTTCTCAATACTTCACTCTCAATCCAGATCTGTCTCCTCCATGTTCTCATACTACTGCATCCTCTCTACCTTTTATTCCTGTTTCAGAGACTAGTAATCATAGTGGTCAAGATAATATTTTATCTGTGTCACCCACTGTGTCACAGTCCAATTCCACTCCTTCATCCCCTGTGTCTTCTACTCCCACCAATACTGTTTCCAGAACTATTAATAATCATTCTATGCAAACCAGGTCCAAGTCTGGGATTTATAAATCGAAGATGCCTCCTTCTTTATTTTTGGCTCATAGTGAACCGAAAAATGTCAAACAGGCTCTAAGTGATCCAGATTGGTTTTCTGCCATGAAGCAAGAATACTCTGCTCTTTTGCAAAATCATACATGGGATTTAGTTCCCTTACCCTCTAACAGACAGGCTGTTGGGTGTAAATGGGTATTTCTGGTCAAAGAAAATGCAGATGGGTCTATCAACAAGTTTAAAGCTCGTTTGGTAGCAAAGGGGTTTCATCAAGTTCATGGTTTTGATTTTCATGAGACATTTTCTCCTGTTATTAAACCTATCACCATTCGCATTATCATTACTCTTGCTCTTACTTATAATTGGCATTTATTTCAATTGGATGTGAATAATGCTTTTCTTAATGGCATCTTGGAAGAAACAGTTTACATGGTGCAGCCCCCTGGATTTGAAGTTGAAGATAAGTCTCTTGTTTGTAAGCTCAACAAGGCTCTCTATGGTGTTAAACAGGCTCCCAGGCAGTGGTTTGACAGACTTAAGTTCACTCTTCTTCAATTTGGTTTTCAGGCTAGTAAATGTGATCCTTCTTTGTTCATGTACAAGCATCAAGATCAGATTATCTTTCTTCTAGTCTACGTGGATGATATTATCATTACTGGCAGCTCTTCTCAATTTATTCAGCAGATTACTGATCAACTTAATTCCACATTTTCATTAAAACAGCTGGGCCAATTAGACTATTTCTTGGGCATTGAGAGCAAACATTTACCTGACAAGTCCCTTCTCATGACTCAAAGCAAGTACATTCGAGATCTTTTACATAAAACCTCAATGGCTGAAGCTCATCCAATTTCTTCTCCTATGCTCTCTGGCTGCAAATTATCCAAGTCAGGTGCTGATTTATTTCACGATCCAACACTTTATAGGTCCGTAGTTGGTGCTTTGCAATATGCTACTCTCACAAGACCTGAAATAAGTTTTGCAGTCAACAAAGTTTGCCAATCCCTTGGATTCTCACTGGGTGGCTGTGAAAAGAATCCTTAGATATCTTAAGGGTACTCTTTCTCATGATCTTCATATGAAATCTGCTGTTCTTGGAAACCTTTTTCCATTACAGCTATGTGTGATTCTGATTGGGCATCTGATATTGATGACAGAAAATCTACCTCTGGTTCTGCTATCTATTTAGGACCTAATTTGATTTCTTGGTGGTCCAGAAAGCAGCAAGTTACAACTCGATCCAGCACTGAGGCTGAATACCGCAGTATAGCTCACACCTCTGCTGAATTAACCTGGATTAAGGCTTTGTTACAGGAACTTCAGGTTCCTTTTTCCACTCCTGTTCTCCTCTGTGATAACCAAAGTGCAGTAGCTATTGCTCACAATCCCGTTTTTCATAGTCGCACTAAACACATGGAAATCGATGTCTTTTTTTTGTTCGAGAGCAAGTTCTATCCAAGCAGCTTTTGGTTTACCACATTCCAGCTTTGGATCAATGGGCAGATGTATTGACCAAGTATCTTTCTCCATCCAGATTTCAATTTCTTCAGGACAAACTCAATGTGAAGAGTTTTTCTAACAAACCTCCACCTTGAGTTTGTAGGGGGGTGTTAGAGAGTAATATGGAAAATATTACTCTTCTTTTGTCTTTTATCATTCTGTTATTTCATTAGAATATTCTAGTTGCCACATGTCCTATTTTGTTATGGTTTGTTATTTTGTAATCATCTCTTGACAGCTGTACTAGCAGGAGGTAGCTTCTATAAAAGGCTCCTTTGTATTTCTTTACAAGCAAGTCAAATGAAATGAAAACATACCCTTCTCCTTTGTATTTCTAACATCAGGCAATATCTGTAGTATACATTTTCTCCATGTAATTTCTTCATTGAATGCTTCAGGCCATTTTTAAATTAAGTTTCATAATGTATGAGGAAATTCCATATGAGAAGGTTAATAAGACTCCTCTTGTCATTTCAGACCATATCAAGCTATAATGCATACTTACATATATAATTTGTGTGAAAGACTTGTTTCTAATTTCAATCGTCAAATGAGTTTTGTACTAATCTATCGAAGTACTTAGATCTATTTAAGGAGTTTATTTTTCTTCAATAAATATTTTTTTTATACATATCAACTAAAGATCGTATTCCTAATATACTTGAGAGGTAGAATTATTTATTAATTATATCACATCTTATTAGTAGAAGAACTTCTCGTTAAGTGATAGTGCGATAATGATAAATCTTGCAAGCTGTATAATATGATTTCATCATGTGATAAATCTGACAATATAGATCAAAAACATGTATTTGAATAAAAGCAAGAATTAAATAGCGTTCATTTCTTTAGGAATCATGTTAGTTATCAAAGCTAATTTGATAATATAGATTAAAAACGTGTATTTTAATAAAATAAAATAAAAATAGTGTCCATTTCTTTAGCTCACTGAACAATTTAATTCAAATTAATATTAGAATATTCTAAAAAATTTCCACAAAGGTATGTTTGTAATAATTTTAGTATAGAATATTTTATCAATGCATTAGTGTTTGGTAGGAGGGAATGAAGGAGTGGAGTGAGATTTTAAAACATTTTTAATATAATATCTAAAATATTTTTATATTTATTTTTTGAATTTGAAATTATAAGGATATAAAGATAAATTAGTTTTTAAAATTTTTCTCCTCTCCTTGAGTCAAATAAAAAGAGTTATTTTTAATTCTCTTCTCTCAGTCAAATAATTTCTAACTCATTCCTTCCCTTCTCCTTCATTAAAATCTCTAACCTTTTCTCCTCTCTTATGAATCAATAAGATAAGTTACTGCAATAAAATATGTGAATTTCTTATTACATTCTACATGTTTGAAGGTAAATTATGCTCTCCAAACAAGCTAATAAAATGTAAATTCATGTTAAAAATTGTTAGCAATATTTTTTTATGAAGTAAAATTTTTGTTGAACTTTAGTCGGGAGTTTTATTTACTATTTTACAAGTTTTACATGAAGTTCACCTGAGCGCAGCTAGGCCTAATACTCTTACTTTTTTTTCTTCTTGTTTATGCATGCTTGATACTCTTACTTTCTCCTTTTTATCTTAATAGTAAAAACTAATATATTAAAACTGTTTTGTTTGGACTTGGGTTATCCTAGTATTAAAAAAACAGAGACTAATATGTTAACATTTTTCATTAGTATTTTGTTTTTTTTTTATCAAATTAATATTTTGTTATATCATGGTGGATACGTCAATAATATATTATTTGGAGTTACACTATATATTCACATTTTTTACATTCGGACAAATTTGGATTTGCATCACATGTACAAATGATGTGCAATTGTATAAGGAGAACTAGAACCACAAAACACTTCAGTTTATCTTGTATAATAAGATGAGGATGTTTTCAATTAATTTTATTGCATGTGTTGTGTGATGTGATGAGATTGGCTGTTTGAGGACATACACAAGGATAACAATTGATATTTTGATACTCATCTCACATGACTGGGTTAGATAAGACTAAAAAGACTCAAGATTCATCTTCTTTGGCAATTTGACACTCCTATGCTATGACTAATTAGACCTTTTATTAACAGATCATGTTCAGTAACTTGTCGTCGTTATCGTTCTTTTCCATTCTTATGCCGACAAAATACACATGCATTACATTACTACCCTTTCCACTTTTTCAATATGATCCATGCATCACAGAAGAAAAAGTATCTTAAAAGGGTTGGTGCCTCCTCTCTCTCTCTTTTATTTATTTCAAAAAAAATAGGTTTGGTGCATGCAATTAGAATACTATTCTTATTGCGACCGAAAAAATAGCCCATTTGCTAATGTAATGGGTGACCCGTGATAGGGGAGAGTCTTTAGTCTAGTATTCTGTTTGGCATGTATTGGACATTGGTAAAAAGGAACGAGACAAATAATTTGGTGAGATAGGTTCAAAATTAAAAGATTCTCTTTGTAAATTTCCTGTTACGGTATTTTATAATCACGAATCTTTATTTATGTAATTTGATATCTAAAGGAATATTAAGAATATGTAATCATTTTTTATCTTCATTTTTTAAGTTGATGATTGTATTCCTTAAATATAAAAAAATTATATTTTCTTCAAATAATTATATACAAATTTCTAATATTTTATCTGTATACAACTGCACAAAGTGTCTTAACTCATTTAATTAAAATAAAGGGAATTGAACTTTTCAATATACATAATTTTTGTTTAATTTTATTGTTATAATTACTTTTTATAAATTATAAAAAAAATTTAAAATTTCACTTCATAACTATTTGTATTTTAAATAATCATCTGCTATACTTTTTATGCTCTAATAATAATAAAAGAAGATAAACAAATAGAAATATGATGAGAAAAGATGTAGGTAAAAATAAAGTAAAATAATTGATCTACAACTAATATTTTAATCTGTACAATATGGAGATTAAATATTTATTATATATAATTAAAATTTATGATAAATTATATATGTAAATAATGTTATGTTTGAATTTATAAATTATATTTTAAATTTATATAATATATTTTAAATATATAAATTATATATTATAATTATTTTCAATAATTTGTATTATAACACAAGTTCATTTTTATTTATTGATAATTTATTTTAAAAATATTAAAATTTAAGTCATAAATAGTTATAATAAATAAAAATTAAATTAGATAAGTTAAAAAAGTCTCTAAAGATCCTAAAAATATGTTTGCGGCTTTGCGCTTGATAACTATTCATATTTAATATATGGAAATTGTTTAAAATTAATTATTTAACAAAATATTTGATTTTAAAATAATAAATAAATATTAGGATTAAATGTATTTTTATCCTTTAAATATTGTAAAATTGTGTGATTTTAATCTTTAAATCTTAATTGAGTAATTTTAGTTTATAAAGTATTAAAATTTGTACAATTTTAATCTCTCAACTTTTAATTGAACAATTTTAATCTTTCAAATATCCTATAATCTTAATATTTGTTACTAGTATAAATTAGTATATATTAATAAAATTTTTATGCAGCGCCAATGGCTAACATGATGCATATGTATTTCTAATTAAATTTTTTATACATTTATCTTATATAATATATTTATATTTTAAAAATATATTAATTTATATTTATGAAATTGTTAATTTATCTATAAATACACTAATAATATTATTGATACTAATAATATATAAATTTTATTTATTTAGTAACAATAAATATATATTATTTAATACATAAATGAAAATTTATAATTAAATAGGTTAATAATAGTATAATTTTAGAAAATTATATATATATATATATATATAATTAATTAAAATTATTAGATTTTAAATGACAGACTAAATTGTATAATTATAGTATTTGTTAAAATTACACAACTATGATATTTAAAAATTAAAATTACTTAATTAAATTTTTTTCTCTGCTAAACACACTTGCACAATATATTTTCGTTCACTTCTATGCACCCATCCTCTTTTATAGATGATGCTAAACACATCCTAAATGAGATTGTATAATTTGATGCGTTAAAATTGACCTAATTTATTGATTTATCATACCAAATTCTTTAAATTTAGGCTTAAAAAATATTTGGTTAAGTTAATTTGGTCTAATAGGCCAAATGAGTTAAGTCAAGTCAGTAAAATTTAAGTTTCAAAATATTAAATTCATTTGGTTTTAATATTTTTAAAATTGTATATAAAATTATTAAAAATAATAAAATAATTTAATTTGGTTCAGACAGACCGGTTAGAGAAAACACAACTCATAAAAGTCAAGTTAGACTAGATTAAATTAAATTATTGATCAATTTATTTAACAACTCTACTCATAATAATAGTTTTTAAATGTAAAGAATTAGGAATTTTATGGATATTGATTAATTTTACCAATGTCAACTTATAAATCAGCCAATTTTTTTAAAGAATATTAATGAAATTAATATTATATTTAATTAAAAAATAGTTTGATATACATATATTATCAGTAAGCCAAAACTTTGGTTCAAAAGAGAGGGAAAAAAACACAGCTTAGTGTGGAAAATTTAAGTTTTCATATGCATAACATAAATAAGAAATTTAATATATAAATAATACTTTCTTGTGAATTAAAATCACAAAATTGTATTGCGTATAATAATATATAAGAAAAAGAAGCAGATTAGATAAACCAAATATTTGTTTATATTTTATGAAGGGCAACAAGAATAATCTTTATAATAATTTAAATAAACATAAAAAGTTTAAGTATATTTTTAGATTAACATTTGTCTTTACTCTTTAGTTCCTCAACTAAATTATCTCATTATGGTTGCTTTTTTATGAAAATATGTGTCCTTCACACAAAATGGAATTATTTAATTTTTATTTTCAAAAATTGAAATCACATATAACACATCTCTATAAACTAAAAATAAAAATAAATAATACCTTATTTATATAGATTAAAAACATTTTTAATCTAGAAAAAATGAAAGAGATTATGATCTTATCTAAAGTTGTCAAATGATTTGACTTAATCTTTCATATTAAATGTGAGAATTGGGTGAACTGAATTTGACCTAAAATTTATTTAAGCCATTTTTTTATGACCCAACCTAATCTACTGATCAGTTAAGCAAAGTCAAATTTTAGATGACTTTATTATTTTTTAATAATTTACTATAACTTAAGAGAGAAAAAATAGCATACCAAATAGATTAGGCTACAAATTTATTTTGGTCCCTTATAATAATTGTTTGTTTCAATTTAGTCTCACTTTTATTTTTGGTTTCAATTTGGTCCTAAATAAATTAATTAGTTTCAATTTGGTCCCTAATAAATTAATTGGTTTCAATTTGGGACTTCCGTCCAAATTATTTAAACGGAGTTAACTGTTGGCCATGTGAATGTCACGTAGATGCATAGGTGGATGCCACGTGGATGCCAATTTTTTTGAAAACACTTGGAACAAGAACGGTCCGTTTTGAAACCAGAACAGTCCGTTCTGGTTGCACTTTTGGTGTGTTAATTTTGCATCCGGAACGGCCCGTTCCGGGTGCAAAATTAACACACTAAAAGTGCAACCAGAATGGCCGGTTCTGGTTTCAGAACGGGCCGTTCTGGCTCCAGATTGCTAAACATAAACGATTAATGATTATAGTTCACAGTTGTGAATCATGGAAGGAAAAAGACCCAAGGTATAAAGCATTTCAAACACTGAATTTGGTAATAATGTCAATGGAAATTGATAACTTCAACGGCTAAACAGTTAGGCTATACAATGTATTATTAAGGACAATGCAATGTATCACTAAAGACAATGGTAGCAGATTTTATTTCATTTCAAACTGGAGTGAACCACTTACTACCAAATTAACACTATACAGTAAATGATGAAATGACATGATATTTTTCCTTGAAGTCATTAACGATGTACTCCAACAACAACAACCTGTTCTTGAAGAGGTAGAACCTGAAGTAAAGGAGGAGGATACACAGGACTAACATTTCATCACACAACCATATGCAGGGACAGATCTAAGTTAATCATAGTGGGGGCACTTGCCCCACTAATTTTTTTTTCATTTTTTATATATATAAAATATTAATAATTTTATAAAATATATATTATTAATTACATTTTAATTATGTTGTTATATCTAATATAATAAATATATTAATAATTTTTATATATTTTATTTTATTGTTTAATTGTTTTTATTTTGTGGTAAAATTATCTTCATTTTTAATGAAGAAAAAATTTACTTACTTCAAGAGTAAGTTTTGATAGATTTATTCTATTTAATAATTAATGTTCTATATCAAATTTTTAAGAATTTAATTGTTAAATTAAAAAGTTTTTCATGTATAGATCAAATTTATAAATTTTTTTAAAAAATTATAAATTATATGATATTTCGTTAAATTAATTCAAATTAACATATAAAATATTTTTGTTTTAAATGAATGTAAAAATTTAGAGGACACTAAAAGAAAATAAATTAATAATTTTATTATGTTTATCCTATTAATTTTTATCATTTTATTCCTCTAATTTTAAATAAGTTACAAAAAATTATAAAGTGACACTTAAATATTTCTTCAGACAGAAAGAGAAAAAAAAGTTATTACTCTATTTATAAGACAATTGTATTTTATAAAAATATGTAATTTTAAAATTTTTACCATAAAAAAATATTTTTCAAAATTATTATATTTTTTTAATAAAATTAATAAAGAATATTCTATTCTCAGTTTTGGAACGGGCCGTTCTGGTTTTAGAATGTACCGTTCTGCTGTACTCTTGGTGTATTAATTTTGCATATGGAACGGCCCGTTTCAGATGCAAAATTAACACACCAAGAGTGCATCCAGAACGGCCCGTTCTGGTTCCAGGTGTTTTCAAAAAAATTGGCATCCAAGTGGCATCCACGTGACCAACAGTTAACTCCGTTTAAATAATTTGGACGGAAGTCCCAAATTGAAATCAATTAATTTATTAGGGACCAAATTGAAACCAATTAATTTATTTGGGACTAAATTGAAACAAAAAATAAAAGTGAGACTAAAAATTGAAACAAACAATTATTATAAGGGATCAAAATAAATTTTTAGCCAATAGAATTAGTATCTTTCAAGTCTTTTTTTATTGGTCCACTAAACTGAGTAAAATTGATTCAATCTTTTTCGTGTTTTAAAAATAAAAACGTTTGGTCTAACTTAATTTAGTTGACCAATAGATTCTGTCAAGTTGTAACAATTCACATTGTCAACTTTCCCATTTATTAATAAATTTGTATTTTTTTTGTCATATTGTCACCTTTTAAAACATTAAATTTATTTAGCTATAAATTGTTTTATTATTATTATTGTTATTAAGACATCTTACAACAAAACTCTATTTTTTTTCTTTTTTATTTATATCATAGGTATCATCTACAAAAAATAATCATATTTAAGTCGGACAACACTATTGTATATACCAAAGTTTTTCATCGAAACATTTAACGCAAATTTATATGAATATTAAGATATAACAACTCCGTATCAATACATTGTTGCTCTCGGTTGTGCTATTATCTCTGGAGTTGTAACAAATTTCTTTTATACACAAGGTATTCCTTATAAATAGTGTGTTAAATGCTTGAATTATTGTCTTATCTAGAGAACAAAGTTTGGTTACCATTACACTCAACTCTTGGTGAATACAATAGATGATGGATTATTGAACAGGGTTACGCATTAACTCCCACAAAATAAGCAAATTAATCATTAGATATGGAGTAAACTCATGTCATTTCAATGTATTCCAAAATCATTATACCATACAAAGTTTTTTTTTTTTTTTTTCCAGAAAAACTCAACAAAGAAAAAGCTTTTCATGTAATCCCGGCACCGTGACTGACGGGTCCAGCCATAGAAAAAAAAAAATTATTGTGGTAGGTGTGATAAGTGTGGTAGGTGAGGTAGGTGTGGATTAATAATGACCAAGTATCAAATCAATGGTTGTGGTGTTTTCTAGTCACATATATCCAATGGCCATGATGCATTCTTGAAGTATATATATAGGAGGCTTGAGAGGAGGCTTAATCATCCAAGAGTGAAGCATTTCCACTCATAGTTTGAAGAAATAGAGAGAGAGCCTTAGAGAGAGTTTCTCTAAGAGAGAAAAATAGTGAGCCAATTTGTGAGTGTCATCCACAAATTGAGGATACAATATTATTGTATTTTGTATTCCCATTATTTTTATAGTGGAAGATTAAGTGGCTTACTGGTCCCGTGGTTTTTCTTGAGAAAGATTTTCCACGCTAAAATTTTTGGTGTGATAATTTTACGTTTCCGCTCAGTGCCCATTTTGAGTTAACAGAGAAGGGAAATTATGATGCCATTTCCCAACAGTGGTATCAAAGCTCTCAGAGCTCTTGAAGACTAAGGTGTCATTCTCATAAGAAAATTCTTAGTATGCTCTGTGGTTGCAGTTTTATCTGATCTTCCACATCAGAAAAGATTATTCTTGTGGTTGGACACTATTCAGCCTGTATAATTCAAGATGGAGAGTACCACCACTCATGATGGAGATATGTTCAAGCTAACTGCTGATAATTTCTCATATTGGAAGCCGATGATGGAAGACCATTTATATTGCAAGGATTTGTATGAGCCAATCACCCAACAAAGTAAGCCAGAGGGGAAGACTGATAAAGACTGGGAGATCCTGAATCGGAAAGCTGTAGCTGTGATCAGAAAGTATATTGATCGAAGTTTGTTCGAGCATGTATCAACTTATACCAATGCGTATGAGTTGTGGACAAAACTTGAATCTTTAATTCAAAAGAAGACACCTAGGAACAAAGCCCACCTTTACAGACGACTTGCAAAGTTGGAGTACATGGACGGTCAAAACATGATCGAACATCTGAATACCTTCAAAGGTCTTGTGAATCAACTGAAGAAAGCAGAAATAAACATAGATGATGAGGTGCAAACTCTTATGCTCTTCAGTTCTCTACCTGAAAGCTGGGACACTTTAATTATCACTCTCAGCAATTCTGCTCCAGAAGGAAAGCTCAGTCTAGATTCTGTTACAGACAGTTTGCTAAATGAAGAATCAAGACGAAGAGAAAGAGGCTTAAACAATCAGTTTGAAGCCAATGTCATTGACAATAGAGGGAGGAGCAAGAATCGTGAAAAAGGAGGACGAGGAAAATCACAAGGTAGATCCAAATCTCGTACAAGAATATGTTGCTATTATTGTGGGAAACCAGGCCATAGGAAGTCTGAGTGCAGATTCTTGAAGAAAGACCAACAGGCTGGAACAGTCCATCCTGACCAAATCGACCCAAGAAAAAAGAAGGAAGATGGAACTACTACTGCAGTAACCTCAGATGATGTATTTCTTGTCGGAGAAGAAAATTATTTGAATATTGCATTTGATGAATGCATTTGGATAATTGACTCAGGAGCATCTTTCCACGTCACACCTCATGAAGAATTCTTCTCATCATATCAAAAAGGAGATTTTGGTATGGTGAAGATGGGAAATCATGTCACAAGTAAAATTGTTGGCATTGGTGAAATAGCTCTAATGACTGAAAATGGAAACAAGCTTATGCTGAAGGAGGTAAGACATGTTCCAGACATGCGATTGAACCTTATCTCAGTAAGTAAGTTAGACGAAGCTGGGATGATAAATCAATTTAGTGCCGACAGATGGAAACTTAGTCGAGGAAGCATGATTGTTGCTCGTGGCAAGAAGGAAGGCTCCTTGTACACTATGCAGGGAAAGATATGTAAGGGAGATATGAATGTTGCTCAAGATGCATCCAAAGAATTATGGCACAGACGGTTAGGCCATATGAGTGAGAAGGGCTTGGAGATTCTCGCAAAAGATCATCTTCCAAATATTAAAGGGCAGCCACTTGAATCCTGTGAAGACTGCCTAGCAGGCAAACAACATAGAGTATCTTTTAGAAGACCAGATGATGCAAGAAGAAGAAAGCATATACTGGATCTTGTTCACTCAGATGTCTGCTCTACATCTGAAAGATCCATTGGCGGTGCTCAATATTTTGTTACCTTCATTGATGATCACTCCAGAAAAGTGTGGGTGTATCCATTAAAGACAAAAGATCAAGTTCTTCAAGCTTTCAAGGAGTTTCATGCTTTAGTTGAACGTGCAACTGGAAGAAAGTTGAAATGTATAAGAACAGATAATGGTGGAGAGTACTTAGGTCCATTCGAGTATTATTGTAAGACTCATGGGATCAGACATGAGAAAGTACCTCCCAAGACTCCTCAGATGAATGGAGTAGCTGAAAGGATGAACAGAACGATTGCAGAGAAAGTCAGAAGTATGCTTTCTCATGCTAAAATTCCCAAGTCATTCTGGGGAGAGGCAATATTAACTGCAGCTGATTTGATTAATTTGTCACCTTCAAGACCGTTAAATGGAGAGATACCAGAAGAAGTATGGTCTGGAAAGAAAGCCTACTATGGTCACCTGAAAGTTTTTGGATGCAGGGCTTTTGTACATATTCCTAAGGATGAAAGAACAAAGTTAGATGCTAAAGTGAAGGAGTGTATATACCTTCGTTCACCAAAAGATGAACTTGGCTTTAGATTGTGGGATCCTGTAAACAAGAAGATTGTTCGAAGCAGAGATGTGATATTCTTTGAGGATCAACGATCCAAGATATCAAGAAACCTGAGAAGCCAAAGCAAAAGGAGGTTCAAGATTCAAGCCCCATAGTGATAAACAATTCAGGGGGAGAGATTTCTCAAAGAATTGATGAACCTAATCAGACAGAACAGCCTGAGTCAGAACAAAGTCAAACAATGCAAGAAGAACAAATGGAGACTAATCAGGAAGAACAAGAACCTGAAGTTAGAAGATCAATGAGAGTCAGACAACCGTCAAAAAGGTATCTCTCAGATGATTATGTTAATCTTACTGATGAGGGAGAACCTCAAAGCTTTATAGAAGCCATTGAGATGAATGATAAAGAAAAATGGTTGCAAGCAATGGAAGAAGAATTGCAGTCCCTGAAGGAGAATGAAACTTATGAACTAGTGGAGTTGCCACAAGGAAGAAAAGCATTGAAAAATAAGTGGGTGTTCAAGCTCAAGACTGAAGAGAACAACACAAAACCCCGATACAAAGCAAGGATTGTTGTTAAGGGGTGCAACCAGAAAAAGGGAATAGATTTTGAAGAAATCTTCTCACCAGTAGTGAAGATGACATCCATCAGAGCAATTCTCGGCCTAGCTGCGAAGCTAGACTTGGAGATAGAACAACTCGATGTCAAAACTGCATTCTTACATGGAGACTTAGAGGAAGAAATCTATATGGAGCAACCTGAAGGCTTTGCAGAACCAGGCAAAGAACATCTTGTGTGTCGCCTGAAGAAGAGCCTCTATGGTCTGAAGCAAGCTCCAAGGCAATGGTACAAGAAGTTTGATCTTTTTATGGCCCAACATAATTTCAAAAAGACCTCCGCAGACCAGTGTGTGTTTGTGAAGAATTATGAGAATGGTGAGTCCATCATACTATTGTTGTATGTTGATGATATGCTAATTGTTGGAAAGGATAAAACAAAAATAGCTGCTCTCAAGAAGGTATTAAGCAAGTCCTTTGCCATGAAAGATCTGGGCTCAGTGAAGAAAATTCTTGGAATGAAGATAATTAGAGATCGTTCCAAAAGAATGTTGTGGATGTCACAAGAAGACTATATCAAGAAAGTTCTTGAAAGGTTTAATATGCATAACGCCAAATCTGTGCATGTTCCATTACCTGGTCATCTCAAATTGAGTAAGAAGCAATGCCCAGTGAATGAAGAAAAAGAAGAAATGAGCAAGGTTCCCTATTCCTCTGCAGTAGGTAGCCTTATGTATGCAATGGTCTGTACAAGACCAGATATTGCTTATGCTGTAGGAGTTGTGAGCAGATTTCTATCAAATCCAGGAAAGGAGCATTGGAATGCTGTGAAATGGATACTACGATATCTGAAAGGAACTGCCAAAAGTTGTTTGTGTTTTGGCAATGGAAATTTAATGCTCACTGGATATTCAGATGCAGATATGGCTGGAGATGTAGATTCAAGAAAGTCTACATCAGGATACTTGATTACTTTTGCAGGGGGAGCTATTTCTTGGCAATCACGACTACAAAAGTGCATTGCCTTAAGCACCACAGAAGCAGAGTTTATTGCAATCACTGAAGGTTGTAAGGAGATCCTGTGGATGAAGAAATTCCTACAAGAATTAGGACAAGATCAAGAAAGTTATGTTCTCTACTGCGACAGTCAGAGCGCCATACACCTCAGCAAAAACTCGACATTTCATTCAAGGTCGAAACACATCGACGTAAGGTATCACTGGATCCGTGATGTGTTAGAAAGTAAAATGCTCAAGATTGAGAAGATACACACCAAAGACAACGGGGCTGATATGATGACAAAATCTCTACCAAGAGAGAAGATAGAAGTCTGTAAAGAAGTTGCAGGCTTAGCATCAACCCTAAACTAATCCAAGGATAATCCCTCTTTATGGCTGGAGGGGGAGAATTGACGGGTCCAGCCATAGAAAAAAAAAATTATTGTGGTAGGTGTGATAAGTGTGGTAGGTGAGGTAGGTGTGGATTAATAATGACCAAGTATCAAATCAATGGTTGTGGTGTTTTCTAGTCACATATATCCAATGGCCATGATGCATTCTTGAAGTATATATATAGGAGGCTTGAGAGGAGGCTTAATCATCCAAGAGTGAAGCATTTCCACTCATAGTTTGAAGAAATAGAGAGAGAGCCTTAGAGAGAGTTTCTCTAAGAGAGAAAAATAGTGAGCCAATTTGTGAGTGTCATCCACAAATTGAGGATACAATATTATTGTATTTTGTATTCCCATTATTTTTATAGTGGAAGATTAAGTGGCTTACTGGTCCCGTGGTTTTTCTTGAGAAAGATTTTCCACGCTAAAATTTTTGGTGTGATAATTTTACGTTTCCGCTCAGTGCCCATTTTGAGTTAACAGAGAAGGGAAATTATGATGCCATTTCCCAACAGTGACAAGTGAACGATGGATTTTAGAAGAAAATTTTCGATGGGAAGAAATTAAGATTAAGCTTATCTTAGTTGTTGAAACATATCCAAATCATACAGTATCCGAATCTCATGACAATATATTTAATAAAGAAAAAAATTGTTTTATTTGTCCTGTTCTTGACCTACTACTTGGAAAGTTAACGATCATCGCTGGATTCCATCGTTTCAAAATGGATAAGTTAACTATTTAATTGATGCAAAGAAATTGGAACTACAACCAGAAGGTCCAAATATACCTTTTTTCTCAATGGTGGGTCATAATGGTAATTGGGAGGGATCTACATGGCTGTGGCAGGTTAAATGGAGAAGAGAACCTTTTGTCCATGAAGAAGGAAGTGTGAATACATTAATAGAAATGCTCCAGGAAATTCAAATTTTCTCTTCTAAACAAGATCAATGGAGATGGATTTGTGATAAAGATGGTGTATTCTCAGTGAAAAGTGCGTACTCTTGGCTGCAACACTCGATGGGTGGAGAACTTTCATATTCTTCAGATTTTATTCTAGTCACAAAAAGTCTTTGGAAATGCAAGGCTCCGATCAAGTGCTTGGTGTTCTGTTGGCAGGTATTCATGAATGCATTCCCTTGCAAATCATTGTTACAAGTTCGTGGTGTGGAGGTGGAAAATAACCTTTGCTCTCTTTGCTCTTTATTTATAGAAGACCCTATTCATCTCTTTCTAATGTGCCCAATGGCTTTTAATATTTGGTTATCTGTAGCCAATTGGTTGGAGGTTGAGGTGGTCCTTCCAAATTCCCTAACTTCTCTCTATCTATATTGGACGAATCTTGGTATTTATAAAAAATCCAAGCAGTGTTTTAAAGTGGTCTGGGTGTCTGTAATTTGGTCACTATGGCTTCATCGGAATGGTATAATTTTCCAGCAAGGTGTAATGGATTGCAAGGAAGTGTTGGACAATATTAAAATGCGGTCATGGAAGTGGATTAAAAGTTCTGTCCCTGGTTGTTCTTTTAGTTACTCTAATTGGTATTTTAGCCCACGTTTGTGTATTTCGTAATTTTTATTAGGTTTTGAAATCTTCTGTAATGGGTTGGAGTACCCCTTGTACTCCTTTTAATTAATTTCTTTTGCTTATAAAAAAAAAAAAAAAAACATTAAACCGATAAACTAAAAATCACAATCCACAAAAAGTTAAACAAGAAAGTGGTTTATATTTTTGAAACATGGAAGATAATTTATAATATGAGTGATCTTAAGATCTAATATATATAATGGCATAGTTAATTATTATATGTAGCACCTGCAAATACTAATAGCCAGGATAAGCCATTTTCATGGCTTCTATTGGCCCACCACTAACACTAGGAATTGTAGTACAACCATATAAAATTAAATACACCTAAATTACACGGATCCAACTCCAAGCACCAAACACCAATCACCACCACTTTTAATTGCCTTCTGATATTTTTCTATTAATTGGTTGTAACCTCACAGTCTCCCTTTATCACACATGAAAATAAATATATAAAAAACTCGATCACAATCTTCTGACAAATTTCACTATTTAAAATTAGGTTGATAGCCAAATTTATTCTATTCAATAATTTCTTACGAACATTGAGTTTTTAAAACTCCAGTATTTGAGTTTTTAAAACTCCAGTATAGAATAAAAACTTCTCATTGGGTTGATCAATTGTACAAAATTTTATATAATTTGGCAAAAATTTGGTGTCTCATCAAGTAACTTCATTTAAACATGTAATATGCAATTTAAAAAAAAATGCAAATAAACGTTTATTTCAAGAGTATATATTATTACACGTGTTTAATTTATCTAAATTTTAGTATGTCTGATGATCGACAAGATAAATATGAACTAATTTAACAGTTAAATTTATTAAATATGTATTATCTAATAAATTATTAAGTGGTGTAACTAACGAGGCTCTTTAATTTTATTTTATTTTCTTTTCTCCCTATGCAAGTTTCTTCTACCCTAATTTACTTCATTTTGGGCCGAATGTTTATTAAGAGTCTTTAAAACAATTTAAAGATTTTTAGTAATAAAAGTTTTGGATAATGACTGCATGTTGTGTGTGTGTGTGTTTTTTTTAATACTTGAGAGAGACAACTTTAACTAACACAAATTTTTAGAGGTTAAAATTATAAATAACACTCTCCTTATTTTTACTGAGAATTTTTTTAGTGGTATTATACTTTTTTAGAAAAATCTCAAATAACCACGAGATTATTTTATAGCAGAATCACTTTTTATAACCAATATTAATCGACCCTTAATCTTTATTATAAGATGTTTTTTTTTTTAAAGATCGTCTGTTTTCCATGACAAAAGTCATCGGCAAAAGTCACAGTAGTCACCAGAGTAACTGAGGTTGCTAATTAAAGATAATGGGAAGAAATCTCTGATTATCATGAGCTGAAATTTAATTATGTATTATATAGACTTCTTTAAAAGTGTTTCTATATATGTCGATTATTTATTTAACCAATATATAATGTAATTTCTACATTGGTTATTAAATTAATAACTTACATAAAAAAGATAATTATATTTTCACTATATATATCACTTTTTATATTGAGTGAATATCACTTGACATAAAAATTATCATAAAATATATATTGTTCCCAGTGTATCTTGATGCAAAATAATTTTGAGAATATAATGCAAAAAAATTATGGATAATATTTTTTTATCGATAAATAAAAATTAGAACGAGAATAATGAAAATTGAATTAAAGTACTCATGCATCACTAAGTCGATCAGCGATTGATAATCGATAGTCTGATACAAAGACAACGCGTGTTTGTTTAACTACACCTATTGATGCATAAACAGTGTTTATTAAACTCACAGTCTAGTATTTAATAAAAAATAATATCTGATGTAGAAAACGAAGGATAAATTAAGTGGAGGCTTTCAAATAATCTTCAATTTAACTTGGTACATACTTTGGACAGCTGTATTGTTTATTTATATTATATCCTAATGTAAAAGCCAAAATCAAATCTCAAAAGTTGTGGTCAATGTCATGATACATATATCCAATTTGCTTAGCGTGCGAATTTTGAACATATATAATAATGTCTATCCGAATCACTAGGCACTATATATCCCCTTTTTTCTGGAAATTTTTTATTTACTATTCTATGTGATTTCATCTTAAACAGAAGATGTTCCAACGATATTAGGCGCGAATCCAAAACGTATCTCAACTGTAAAGTACACACCACTCAATTAATCTCATAAACTAGATATATAAAATTTAATTTACTAAGTACATGTAGAATCTTAAATTATGTACAGTGAAATTAAAATGAGACGATGAGTGTTGGGAATCCCCACTAAGAAAGCATTATATATATGGAGAGAATTAGCATAATAATATGTGGAAAAGAGAAAAACTGAAAAGGCATAATGGGTTCCCTCCCGCAGGCGCACGTAGTAGAGGACTGCATGGGCATCCTCCAACTCTATAGCGACGGTTCCATTCACCGTTCCAACCAAATAGAATTCAAAGTTTCAGCCACCAAAGACAACACCGTAACCTTCAAGGAATACCTATTCCACAAAAGATTCAACCTTTCACTGCGCTTCTACAAGCCCCAAAACCAAACCCAAACCCAAACCCAAAAGCTCCCCCTCCTCATCTTCCTCCACGGTGGAGGCTTCTGCTTCGGTTCGCGCACGTGGCCCCATATTCACAACTGTTGCATGCGCCTCGCCTCGGGGCTCCGCGCCGCGGTCCTCTCGCCGGACTACCGCCTGGCGCCCGAGCATCGCCTTCCCGCGGCGCTGGACGACGCCCTGGAGGCGGTCAGGTGGCTCCAGAGGCAGGGGCTGAGCCACGGTGGGGACGCCTGCTTCAGTGCCAACGTTGACTTTGACCGCGTCTTCATCGTGGGTGACTCCTCTGGCGGGAACATTGCGCACCACCTCGCGGTCCGCTTCGGTTCCGGTTCGATTCAGATGGACCCGGTTCGTGTACGAGGTTACGTGCTGTTCGCGCCGTTTTTCGGCGGGGAGGTTCGGACCAAGTCAGAGGAAGGTCCACCAGAGCACATGTTGAACCTTGAGTTATTGGACAAGTGAGTCACCCTCAATTTCACTGCTGTCTTTTTTTATTTTTATTCAATTAACTCTTTCTTTAACATACCAAATCTTATAACTTATGTTAAGGGGATTACTCCTAATATTTCTATTCGATGGATTATTTGAGAACTTTGTGTAGGGTGTCTTTTTTCTCGGCCCTTTCGATCTTAGCTATGTTTTATTTCCAAATGGACCACTTTAATTAGAGGACTAGCTAGCTTAGCATCACTATCACTGCTTCATTGCAAGTGGAATGTAAGTAATTAAATGAACAAATGCTACGAAGTGCTGTGGTGCCTATGAATGGACCCACTCAAATCACTACACTACACTTGTTTTTGTTTTCGCCTTATATGTGGGAAAGGTACATGCGACGAATAAGACACATCTCTATAACAACAATTTTTTTTTTAATTATAATATTAATACTACATATTTATTATGTAATTATTTTTTGTTGAGCATCACGAACACATATAAAATATGTGTATTTTTTTCTCTCAATATAATTTATTTTATATCAAAAGTTAGAATTTAAATTTTAAATAATTTAATTAAAAATTATTATCACTTTTGTGAATTAATATTGTATATTATTTAACTACACTAATCTTGATTCTTAATTAATTAAATGTTACTGTACTCTTTTCAAATTATAATATTTTTTTTCATCAATTTCTTAATAGTGCTAATACTGATTTCATCGTTCATCGAAGCAATTACAACTTTTACAATAAAAATATTTCAGAATAATAGAGATAAGAATGAGTTTAATTTATACATACATATAGTCATATATATATATATATATATATATATATATAAGTATAAAAGAATATTTAAACTACATCGATATAATTTTTACTAAATATTATATTGTTCAATAACTTTATATTAAATATGAATTTTATAAATTTAATCATTAAATTATAACTTTATATCATTTTATATATTTATATAAAATTTTGTTAAAATTACATAAATTGAAAATAATCAAAATATTCATATTTTATCTTATTTTAAAATGCATATATTACGTTACTTTTATTTTATAAAAATAAAGTATTAAATTATCTTAAATTAATATAAAATTATATATATAATATAAAAATAAAGAATTTTTAATTTAATAGTTGAATTTGTAAAATTAATCCTAAAATAAATCAATTAAACATTAAAATAATAATGCTTTACTTTTTATTCTTGAATTATAATTTATTGAGAATATCATATATAGTGGCGATTTTTCTTTTTTCTTTTTGGATGAGTAGTGACGTAAATTGTTTACTTAGAATAAAAAGCGAATTAAAACATGAAACGCGTGTACAACATTAAGATTAAATAATATAATTAGTTATCAACACACATCAGATTTCCAAATATATCCTTTGAACAAAGTCATTTATAAGCTTTTCCGCTTTCTAGAAGATATTGCTAATCCAATATTATAGCAAAATGCAATATGTTAATACATGTTCTAATTAATTCCATATCATTTATTTATTCTAAGCCTTATCCAATTAATATGCTTCGCAACAAATAGAGACAACTGTTAGATACATATTCGTCATATAGGTGACAATGAAATAAAGTTTTTGTGATGATCATGTGGTTAGTTTTTAGGTCTCTTTCACACACAAACATATGCTAATAGTACTATTTTTTTTTATATTATTATTTTTAATTCCAAACAGATTTTGGAGGCTGTCAATGCCTGTTGGAGAGAGCAGAGACCACCCATTGGTGAATCCATTCGGACCTGGAAGCCCAAATCTTGAAGAAGTGAAGCTTGATCCTATTTTGGTGATAATAGGTGGCAATGAATTACTTAAGGATAGGGCAGAAGATTATGTTACAAGGTTGAAACAACTAGGCAAGGACATTAAATACGTTGAGTTTGAGGGATGCGAGCATGGGTTTTTCACTCATGATTCATACTCTTCACAAGTTGCAGAAGAGGTCATCCAAACCCTTAAACGGTTCATGCTGGAAACTTCTAGTTAGAACACACCTCGAAAATAAATTAAAGAGTAGAAAGATATATATATTAATGTAATTACCCTTTGTTAGTGTATATTTTTGGTCAAGTACAGTAGTTCGTGGGTGTCAATTTGATGTTATGTGCGTCTAGTTTTTAATTTGAGATGCTAGCTAGTCAAGTACCCTTTAATTTCTTAGGTATTTGTATGGGTATTTATCTATAAAGTTTTATGGAAAAATGAATGCAAGTATGAGTAATTTATCACATATTCACCTTTCCTCTTTTTTATAAAGATAAAAATCCTCTTGGGTCATACCCACACATTATTAAACATATTACATTTCATGTAACAAAAAAAACATATACATTTATAACTTATAACTGATTGATAATTACTAAGTTTGTGTCTAATGTATTTATCTATTACAAATCAATTTTAATGGTTTAACTTAGCCCGATGTGTTTGACTCTGACTTATTAAAAGCCTACTCATGATACCTAATTTATATAAGATTATATATGCCTATAAAATTATTATTTATTATTGTTAAGCGTAAATTATATATAATAACATTATATTATATATTTATTAGTGTATATAAATAAGTCGACTTAAAAACTATTGATTACTATTATGTTAAAATTTTAAACAAATTATCACATTTAGAGAAAATTTTAATATCATAATTCAGCTTTCATTTAATGTAATTTAAATAAATTAGTTATATTTTTATCATAATATAATTAAAATTATAATTACATGCAATCAATATTAATTTAACGTCATTTCAAAATATTACATTTGTACAAGATCTTCATTTGCTGGTTGACGTGATTCATTCCTTATGAAAGTCAGAAAATTAATTTAGATATTTTGAAGAAGAAGGAGAAGAAAAAAAGTGGGATGATGATTGATCGATGAATCATGAATGACAATTGACAAGCACATAGTGATGAGATTGTGGGAGTGGGAATCTTATAGGTCATTCAGGTCTTGTTTATGATCATACAATTTGACACACAGATAGAGTATAAAAGATGACGGATAACACCAATAACATAAGTTTACAGATTTCTGTGTTCGAAATTAGATGACATGAATGACTTGCTTTTATCTAAGTTCCACTAAACACTCAATGTATTTTGTCCTCCTTTTTAGTGGGTTGGGAATGTATTCAAACGATAGTTTTATGATTAATTAAGGTGGATCGCCGAATCTTTTGATCATTAGTAATCTAATAAGTAATAATTAATTAGTTCATAAACTAGTATCTTATATTTAATTTGTTTTTATATTTATATATTTTGTATTAAGTTAATCTTTTATGTTTTGAAATGTTAACAAATTTGCGAAATTGCCGTTGTCACTAAACTTCGTTAGGTAAGTGTTGTTGTGTCTGCTAGCTGGGTCGTGAAGGGAAAATTTGAAATCAAGTAGGAGATTGAAGGACTTTAGATTTTGAATTGTGTGCAAGATTTGTGAACTCATGAGCATAAATATTGAGATAGAAGGGCAAATGCCATTGAAAAGTAAAGCAAGTTCTTAGAATTACAAAATTGGAAGGTATGCTTGATTTGTAAGTGTTGTTTAATCTTATTTCATTTCGACATTGTTGGTTTGCAAAAGTGGAAAAGAACACTTTTAATTTAATTTTCCGTGATAAGAAATCACTCCAGCACTAAGCAACATAGTGAATATCAATAGTTCCCCCTCATCTATATCAACATGAAAGAACAACTGAAATGAAAGAAAAAAAAATTGTATACCACATAAACTAAATATTTTACGCCATTAAGTGGTATCGTACGTGCCCTTAGAAATTTTAAAGCATGCGTCTTTGACTCACTAATCACAAATCACAATTTAATTCGTTACCAATCATTTTGACAACACACTTGCAGTCAAACCCATCCATCATCAAATTCATCTCAATTCTCAACCATAAAATATTAGTATTCTTTTTGCTTTAAAAAAAATAGATGAGTTAAATCCTCGAACTTATCAGAATTAGAATAAATCTTAAGACTCTATAAATATTTATAAAAATAATTACAGATTACTCACTAACAAAATCGACAAAAATATAAAACTCATGTTCTTGGTTAGTTTTACAATATTTGAAAATTGAAAATATCATAGCGTCTTTAATTAGTTTCACATTAAAAACGCTTTAGGTTATGTTTTTAAAAATATTTTTATTTAAACTGTTATGACTTAAAAATTATGTAGCACTGATTTGTTTTTTGTTAATTCACTCTGATTTCATTTTCCACTCTATTCCATTTGACTAAAACTCAACCATTTAACACCAAAGCATCGTGGCGTCAACATCGATTGCAACCTCCACAAGGCACATTCACACCAGCACAAGGTTCAATGAAGGTCCACCACTTATAGCGAGAATCACATGAGCAATATATACCAAACAAATGCTAACAAAATACACCCTATGTATGACTTCATGAATACCATAAAAGAAAAAGGAATTAATGAAAGAAGGGAGAAATTTGAGAAGGATGTCAAAGCTATAAAAAAATTCAAAAGATAAGTACTTCAAACACTAAAAAATATTCACTTCTGTCGTTTTTATGTCATGTTTACTCACTTGTATATAATTAAATTAAGTCTTTATTCTTAAAATTGTGGCAACTTTTATAAGTATATATTTTTTATAACATTTTTCTCATTTTATAATACTTTCTTAAATCAAACTAACTTGATGTTTTAATTTCTCTTTAATTTTTTAGTCCACTAAATTTTTTTTAATTAATATTTAAATTTATTTAATTAATGATTGACCTAATTAGTGATATATTTATAATTTATCATTAAAGTAATATTTTATCAATTAATTAACCTAATTTAAAAAAAATTAAAATAAAATTTCTAATTAAATGTCCACTATCTTGATATTTTATTTTTATTATAAATAAATTATTATTCTGTTAATTAATTAATATTCTTTTAAATAACTTTTAATTATATCATCAGGTCATATTTTACACCAGTATCTGTAAGCAAATAATGCATGCAATATTTTGTATAGTTTTCTAAATTAAGTTAAAAAAAAATCACCCGATCAAATATGCTTTCTTTGCCAATTTATACCTTCATCTGAAATGAAAATATATAATGATGAAGCTCAACAAGAACGATCATTCTTAATTGTCAATTTTATTGTATAAATATTAACTACTAAAACATGTAAATGTCACATAGAATAGAAAATTCTATTAATTATACCATTTTTTTTCTTTCAATAGTTGCATGATTTCAAATAATTTATTGCCATAATCATTTGAGCAAACTTTATTTGCTAACGTTATTCTTATAATTTCTCAATAATTTTAATGTTCTAATGATATGTTTTTATATATTCTTGTAAAAAATTATAATTTTTATTTTTCAAAAGTTTTAATCAATCATTTTTTTTAGACAAACCATGTTACTTTTAATTAAAAAAATGTTGTTCAAGTCGGATAATACAATAACAAACAAAAACACCCTTTATAAATATTTAACCTAAATACATACAAAATTATAAAAAGAAATGTTAGAAACATGCTTTCTAATACATTTTTTTATTAATTGAAATTTATTAAAAAAATTAGTAGATTTTACACCTTATTTAATAACTTATTTCTAATTTTATAATTTTTAATAAATTTTAACTAATAAAAATATTATATTAAGATAAATGTATTAAAATGTTGATGTGCGGTGCTAACTCCTCAATTAAAAAATATAAAATCTAACTTAGCAAAGAGTTTAATGGTAAAACTAGGCCGGACCAAACTCGACGGCTTCTCACCCTTAGCTTGCCGGCTCCGGCAGCCTGTTTTCATTTTCAGAGCTATAAATTTGAGGTTGTTTAAAAAATTAAAATAAAAAGGAATTTGGATTCATTTTAAAAAATGACAAAATTAATGAAGTGAAAATAACTTGCCGTTTCTGATTGAACTAACACCGATTGAGTGGCTTTTTACTGTACCTTGTGAATTCAAATTCGAAAATAATTTAAGCAGAGAAACGATACCCACGTGTGTTTGGAAACTTGTTTCATTTGCATAATTGCCATATCTTATCTTTTGGTGAATAATGTGCTTTATTATCTCAACGTCAACGTGCTTTTTCCGTTGATTTGTGGGTCCAAAACAAGGTATCCCGACTTCATCTAGCTAGCTACTGTACCTTCAATGAATCCAGACAGATGCATGCACACATGCTTAAATTATATTTATATCTCTTATTTGTTGTTGTCGGGAGTTAACACACATATACACATGTTTTCACATTGGTGAGATATTGTTCCTTTTAGGCTCAGCTCTCACGGTTTTGTTTTTAGACATCACCTAAAAGACCTCTCTCATAACAGCGGGACACGCCTCCTAACCCTCTATGTTACTAGGAAACCTCTCTTCCACATGGATGGCCCCAAAGAGCTCACTCACGCTCAGAGTACTTGCACCGCTGCTTCATCGTGAGCTCCCTCATGATTTCGACACAAGGGATCACCTAAAAGACCTCTCTCATAACAGCGGGACACGCCTCCTAACCTTCCATGTTACTAGGAAACCTCTCTTCCACATGGATGGCCCCAAAGAGCTCACTCACGCTCAGAGTGCTTGCACCGCCACTTCATCGTGAGCTCCCTCATGACTTCGACACAAGGGATCCTCACGCTCAGAGTGCTTGCAGCGTCACTCCATCATGAGCTCCCTCCTTTCACATGGACCCACCGTTAGGAAGACTTTCGACACAAGGGATCCCAAACAAACTTGGGACCCCTCCACCCTCAATGTTACTAGGAAGCCTCTCTTCGCCTCTCTTCCACATGGACCCACCGTTAGGAAGAATTTCGACACAAGGGATCCCAAACTTAGGATCCTCACGCTCAGAGTGCTTGCACCGCCGCTCCATCATGAGCTCTCTCATGACTTCGACACAAGGGATCCCAAACAAACTTGGGATCCCTCCACCCTCCATGTTACTAGGAAGCCTCTCTTCCACATGGACCCACCGTTAGGAAGACTTTCGACATAAGGGATGCTTCTCTTCGCCTCTCTTCCACATGGACCCACTGTTAGGAAGACTTTCGACATAAGGGATCTCAAACTTGGAATCCTCGGGATCCTCACGCTCAGAGTGCTTGCACTGCCGCTCATGAGACACAAGGGATCCCAAACTTCCCTCCACCCTCCATGTTACTATACTCGTCGAGTCGTCGAGTCGGTCAGACCATCGGCTCTGATGCTTAAGGCTCAGCCCTCACAGATTTACTTTTGGACATCACCCAAAAGGCCTCTCTTCCACCCTCCATGTTACTAGGAAGCCTCTCTTCCACATGGACCCACCGTTAGGATCGGCTCTGATGCTTAAGGCTCAGCCCTCACAGATTTACTTTTGGACATCACCCAAAAGGCCTCTCTTCCACCCTCCATGTTACTAGGAAGCCTCTCTTCCACATGGACCCACCGTTAGGAAGACTTTCGACATAAGGGATGCTTCTCTTCGCCTCTCTTCCACATGGACCCACCGTTAGGAAGACTTTCGACATAAAGGATCTCAAACTTGGAATCCTCGGGATCCTCACGCTCAGAGTGCTTGCACTGCCGCTCATGAGACACAAGGGATCCCAAACTTCCCTCCACCCTCCATGTTACTATACTCGTCGAGTCGTCGAGTCGTCGAGTCGGCTCTGATGCTTAAGGCTCAGCCCTCACGGATTTACTTTTGGACATCACTCAAAAGGTCTCTCAACCAATGGAAACAATACTATGTGTATATAAACTCTTGTCCATCCTTTTGTTTAAACGATGTGAGACTTTGCTTGCAATTCAACATTTGTGTTAAAATAATATTTCATCAATGAAATTTACATAAATTAATTATTAATAATTAATTATAGAATACTTTGTAAATGATATTTATAAATTAATAAAAAATATATATATTAACAGGTGGTCTATTTTACGCAGAATTATCATATTTGTAAAACAAAATATTCTTAAATATAAGTCATTTTCCATCTAGCGTGGAAAGACATTAAGCATCATTTCTTGAAAGATAATGCAAATGAGAAGAGCAATTTTGGTTGGAAAGTGGAATCATGCATATCCGCAGGGGTTTACGTTCTGTATCAATATTCTTCCACGAATTACTGTGGCTGGTTCAAAGAATCTGAGATACTAGCTAGTAGTGTTTCAAACCACAAATGATCGTAATGACAGAAGTTTCAAATGATACTATCAACAGAGATTAAGTTTTCAGTTCTCTATAATTAATTAGTTTATTAATTTCTTAATTTGGAATGTCTTGGATTGATTGGACATTTTCAAAACAATTAATCTGGTCCAGTGGAGAATCCATAATGTCCACTGGAATCACCATATTTTTGCTTCAAATTAGTTTAGTTTGGATATTTGTGTATGATATGTATATGAGATCACCTTTTGAGTGTTGGCTATTTTAATTATATATCATAGTTTTCCACCATTTGAGACAGTAAGAGCCTGTGCTAAAATCATTTCGTGGCCACTCAGGAATTATCAGACCAAAAGGTCGAGACAAGGAATTGGATGCCGCGAACTCTGCAAAAGAGACGCAATATCTTTGAACTGAAAAGGTTAAATAATTAAATAATACTTGTTGCACCAATGTATCATTGTGGATCATGACTATGCTCACAAAATTTCTACAAATTAATCTACTATTGCCGAAATTCCGTTTCTACTTTTTCCGGCACTAAATGGAAGACGATAAGCATCAAAGACTAGATGACACTATACTGTGTATCAATTGGAAATCAATGTAGGAGGAGAAGATATGACTTTGGACTACCACTTTACAAGCTCTTCACAATGATTGTACAATTTTTGTGCCAATGTAAAAAAAAAAATGACCTATATATAGGGGGTTCAAATTCAACCAATAATTAACGAGAGTAATCATGATATGTGCTAATTATTGGTGACGTAACGAATGACTACTACAAGCTTAGCTAACATCCGCTGGTGGAATCGACTAACGTGCCGCACAAAGTCATCATAAGATTAAACATTCCTGCAATAACAAAGTTTAAATATAAATGTGTTGCATGGGTACGAATAAGGGTATGAGATATACGATTTTTCAAAAATTCTAAAGTATAGGTACGTTAATGTAATTTAAAAAATTATATTTTTAATTATATAAATCTAAGTTAATTGTATAAATGATAAAAAAAATCAAAAATAAATAAAGGATTTACCATTGCTTGAACTATAATATTAACAATAAAAATCTTAACACTTAAAACATGATTATAATATCACTCTTAAAATATGATATCACACTTTAATTGTGATATATCAAACTTTAATAATTTTAATCTCTTCATTTCTCTATCTATCATATGTGAAAAAACTGTTTCTAATAATGAAGGAGTTATATGTAAGGATAAATAAGCATTCTCTCTACCTATATTCTTGCATAGTTAGATGAACATTTTCTTTGCAACAATGTAGTTTTTATAGCATTGTAACTAGGTAGAAGAAAACCTAAGATAGAAGTGTTAGTAGCTACTAACATAATAAGATTCCTAGCAATATTAAATGACACATCAGCAGAATAAAATAGTACTCTAGCTATATAACAAGATAAATGGTCCCTAACCTCATTATTAAAAGCCTTGTTTAATGGTCCTTCTATGCCTTTTCTTCTCTAGCTTTCATTTATAGGTGAATTTAAACATGTAGTTTTGGTGGGTAAAGGTACTTGCACAAATTTTTACTTTTTCAATGGCCTCTAATTCAATTTGTGTCATCTCAACAACACTTCCACAGTTCCACGTGATACTTTAGAACAAATAATAATTCTCTTGTCTTTTGAGAAATTGAGTCGTTAATGAGTTGTCTAATGTTATTGTGGATGAGAATTGAGATTTAAGAAGAAGAAAAAATAGAAAATATAATTTTTTTATTCACGTATATAAGTACTCATGTGTACCCAAATTAAGTAATCTACTTTTAAAAAAATAATAATTTGGTGCATATGTTCACAAGTACCAAGTATGGATAAGTACCTAACATGAATTTTGGAGTACTTATGATCGAAAATTGTTCAAATACTAACGATTAGTTGAACACTTTTTTTTTTCTTACTCAACTAATGAGATTCGATCCCTACCAAAATCATAATTGAATCATAATTGAGAATCATAATTGAGAATCATAATTTTTATGGGTGATTAAAAATAAGTAAATAAAGATAACATGATAATTTAATCATTATAAATTTTTTTAGGCTCTCACAGAACATTCTTGTCAGATCTATTTTTAAAAATATTTTTTAAAATGTTGTTTCTAAATAATAAATTAAACATGAAAAAATAATATTTTTAAATTTAAATTTATAAAAAAAGTAAAAAATGTATATCAAACATCCTAATCGACTATTGTATTCATATCATAGTACCCCTTTATTACGTTGCTAAATAAAAATTTGCTTGTGGAAAAAATACACCTATGCTAAATTGATCCAAAAGTGTTTTAAACTAAAAGAGTCTCTATCTAGATGTTTTGACTAAATAGTGATGCATAAATTACAGCGAGAGGCGAAGCCCAACCCAATTAAGTTGTAGAAATAGACCTTTCTATCGGATTTAGTATGTTTATTTTGAATTATTATAAAATGAAATATATGATATAAACAAATTTTTAAAAGTAGTACTTATTGATAAGAAAAAAGAAGTGTAAAAGATTTTACACGATCAATCAATTAAAAATTAATTATAAATAATAATATATAATTAATTGTATATAATGAATATATGTGTGTTTTTTCTTATCCTTATACAGAATTAATTATATACGGAGCATATATTGTATTATCTAGCACAAAACAATATGTAACATTAGCAAAAGAGTTGAACATTAACAAACCAATTGCCAAAATGGGAGGACTTTGGTGGCTTGGAGTTTTGGAAAAGAAAAATGAGGGCCTATGAGCATATCACTTACAAGTTACACCTTCTGTAACAGGCATGGCAACGGGGCAGGGCGAGGGCGGGTTTTACGTTCCCCGCCCCCGCTCCTGATACCTGCCGAGGATAAAATCTAGGTCTCCATCCCCGCTCCTAGCGGGATTCGGGTTTCCCCGCCCCGCCCCCGCCCCCGCTCCTATTTTTTTTTCCTTCTTTTTTTCTTTTAAATAAATATGAACAATTTTTAAAAAAATAAAATAAAAGTAAAATAATATAAATTTTTACATATAAATATTTCTAATTTTGGTTTATATATATATAAAAATAACTTTTTAATTATATTATTAAGCGGGACGGGGGTGGGGGCGGGTATGGGGGCGGGGACGGGGTGGATATTAATATCCCTACCCCGCCCCCGCCCCGATTTTATCAATTAGAAAAAATCCGAACCCGAACCCAAACCCGATAAACACGGGTTTTCCCCATCCAAATCGGGACGGGTTCGGGTGGGTACTCACGGGGGCGGGTTAGATTGTCATGCCTACTTCTGTTAGATCATACAGTTGACGCTAACATCACACTTCATTATGGTTGGTAAATGGTAATATATATATATATATATATATATATATATATATATATATATATATATATATATATATATATATATATATATATATATATATATATATAGGCTAAAAACCTATTTTGGTCCCTTATAATAATTGTTTGTTTCAATTTAGTCCCACTTTTATTTTTGGTTTCAATTTGGTCCTAAATAATTTAATTGGATTCAATTTGGTCCCTAATAAATTAATTGGTTTCAGTTTGGGACTTCCATCCAAATTATTTAAACGGGGTTAACTGTTGGTCACGTGGATGCCACTTAGATGCATAGGTGGATGCCACGTGGATGCCAATTTTTTTAAAAATATCTGGAACCAGAACGGTCCATTCTGGTTGCACTTTTGGTATGTTAATTTTGCATCCGGAACAGCCCGTTCCATGTGCAAAATTAACACACTAAAAGTGCAACCAGAACGGCCCGTTCTGGTTCCAGACTGCTAAACATAAACGATCAATGATTATAGTTCACGGTTGTGAATCATGGAAGGAAAAAGACCCAAGGTACAAAGCATTTCAAACACTGAATTTGGTAATATTGTCAATGCAAATTGATAACTTCAATTGCTAAACAGTTAGGCTATACAGTGTATTATTAAGGACAATGCAATGTATCACTAAAGACAATGGTAGCAGATTTTATTTCATTTCAAACTGGAGTGAACCACTTACTACCAAATTTACACTATACAGTAAAGGATGAAATGATATGGTATTTTTCCTTGAAGTCATTAACGATGTACCCCAACAACAACAACCTGTTCTTGAAGAGGTAGAACCTGAAGTAAAGGAAGAGGATACACATGACTAACATTTCACCACACAACCATATGCAGGGACAGATCTAAGTTAATCATAGTGGGGGCACTTGCCCCCACTAAAATTTTTTTCATTCTTTTTTATATATAAAATATTAATAATTTTATAAAATATATATTATTAATTATATTTTAATTATGTTGTTATATCTAATATAATAAATATATTAATATTTTTTTTTGTGGCGAAATTATCTTCATTTTTAATGAATAAAAAATTTACTTACTTCAAGAGTAAGTTTTGATAGATTTATTCTATTTAATAATTAATGTTCTATATCAAATTTTTAAGAATTTAATTGTTAAATTAAAAAGTTTTTCATGTATAGATCAAATTTATAAAAAAATTTAAAATATTATAAATCATATGATACTTCGTTAAATTAATTCAAATTAACATATAAAATATTTTTGTTTTAAATAAATGTAAAAATTTAGAGGACACTAAAAGAAAATAAATTAATAATTTTATTATGTTTATCCTATTAATTTTTATCATTTTATTCCTCTAATTTTAAATAAGTTACAAAAAATTATAAAGTGACACTTAAATATTTCTTCAGACAGAAAGAGAAAAAAAAAGTTATTACTCTATTTATAAGACAATTGTATTTTATAAAAATAAGTAATTTTAAAATTTTTACCATAAAAAATATTTTTCAAAATTATTATATTTTTTAATAAAATTAATAAAGAATATTCTATTCTCAGTTTTGGAACGGGCCGTTTTGAATCCAGAACGTCCCGTTCTGAAATCAGAACGGACCGTTCTGATTTCAGAACGGACCGTTCTACTGTACTCTTGGTGTGTTAATTTTGCATCTGGAACGGCCCGTTTCAGATGCAAAATTAACTCACAAAGAGTGCATCCAGAATTGCCCGTTCTGGTTTCAAAACGGGTCGTTCTGGTTCCAGGTGTTTTCAAAAAAATTGGCATCCACCTATGCATCTACGTGACATCCACGTGGCCAACAATTAACTCCGTTTAAATATTTTGGACGGAAGTCCCAAATTGAAATCAATTAATTTATTAGGGACCAAATTGAAACCAATTAATTTATTTGTGACCAAATTGAAACAAAAAATAAAAGTGAGACTAAATTGAAACAAACAATTATTATAAGGGACCAAAATAGGTTTTTAGCCTATATATATATTATGACACTTCACACTACTCATTTAAAAAAAAAACTCTTTTTCTTAAAAAAATTTAAAGATATTTTTAACCATTGTTTAGTTTTTAGACATACTAGTCTTATCTTATATGGTGAGTATTTATATTTTCAAAATATTAAATATATTTACTTTTAAGAAATATTATTTACACAACAAAATTTTTGTATTTGTCTCTTCCTATCACATAGGGGTGAACACCAATCTCAGACCTAACCTGAAACTAGAAAAATCAAAAGAAAAAAAAAGGTAAATAAATGAATTTGAATAGATTATCAGATAGAGAAGTTAAAAAAGCGGTTTAGAATGGTTAATTTTGGTCAAGTTTCATTTAACGCATCAGCACTTAAATTTAACGGTTCAAACAAAATAAGAGTCAAAATAATTATCATTTAGATTCAAAAAAGTTAAACTTATTTTGGATCATCTTTAATTTTTATTTTTATTGCATAAAAAAATTGAGTTGACAATATAGTTTCTAACTCATTTTTTTTTATCATGTATCTAAAAGAATTATTATAATATTTAAATTATTTGAAACTTAAATAATTTTATTTATTTTTATTTAAACAAATTAAATAATATCTAAATGACTAAAGAAATAGATAACAAATTGGATAAAAATTTACTTAAGCCAATTAAATGATTTAAAATTCAATACATATATATCTATAAAAAATTGTCCATTAAAATGGAAATCTGCTCAAATGGAGACTTGCCTAAACTAATAAGTTATTTAGACTTTTTATTGATTAAGATTTCTTTTGATACCCAAATTTTAATTAGTTTTGATAAATATATTGTCATTTGATTGATGCATATCTAATATATATATATATATATATATATATATATATATATATATATATGTGTATGTGTGAAGAGATTATAATTACAACGGTGTAACTTTTACTAAGTATTACATCGCTTAATAACTTTATATTAATTGTGAATTTTGTAAATTCAACCGTTAGATTGAAAGTTCATATCACTTTATACATGTATATCTATATTAATAGAGATTAAAGTTATTGAGAGATAAAATATATTTTAATAAAATTAAGCTTAAAAAATTAGTTTCTAATTATTGATTACAACTAAGTGAAAAATAAATAAATTTTTATTAAAAATACGTTCACATGATAAATTTTTAGAAATAAATCAAAAGTGGAATTCAACTGTCTGTGTAGTACATAAATCTAAGTAATGAAGGAAGTAGGAAGTTGGAACCACCCTGTCAAAATTAATGCTAATCTAAAAAAGATAAAAAGGCCAAATATAGTAGAAAAGACAAGGTGAATGGGAATGAAAATTACATATATCTAATTCAAGCGATAAATCATTGCTAATGAATGAATAACTTAAAGTGCGGCCCTAGCTACTTTACTCCCTACACTACTGACTCACATTTCTTTAAAACCTATCCTAAATGACCCCTTAAAAAGTCCATGCAAAATCTTAATAAACATAAAAGTTAGGTGTGCCAACTAGGAGTTTATAAACCACTAACAAAAGATAAAAATAAAATTTAATCAGAATATATTTATAGCATAAATGTTTTTCGAGCTTTAAAATTATTGTTCTAAAAATCAATAAATTTATTATATAATTGTAAATGTTTATAATTGATTGATAATATAAAAGTATATAACTATTAAACTACTTTAAAAATGAAAAGGAATAAAAAAAATTGATGATACTCACAAGTTTATTAATTTATCTAATTTTTTAAGATCAAATTAGATTTTTAATTTATTTTTATAAGATGTTATTAAATAATATCAAAATTTATATATTTATAATTATCGATTTTTTAGTAGATTTATCACGTTATTTATTATCAAACCGTTTTCAGACTGTCCATATATATTTAGAGCGTGTTTGAGTTGGAGTCTGGACGTGAAAAATCACGTTTCATTAGAAGTAAAAAATATTAGTTTATCCGTAAATGAATACATGGACGTGGAGAGAGGATAAAATTACGTTTGAAAATGAAAATCAAACACGCACTTAGTATGACAAATTTCGATATGTTTAATTTTTGACATAAGAAAAATGGGTTAAAAATCTTATATTACTTAAAAATAAAATAATTAAATAATATATAAATAAGAAATAATTATCACTTTATAAATCAATTATATTATACTTATAAATAGGAAATAATCATCACTTAAATAATTATATTATACTTAATTAAAATCTAGCATCATAAACTATACTTAATTTTCTTGTGATTTTCATTTCTCCCGAAGAAATTATAAAATCATTTTACTTTTCATGTTTTTGTTTCTATTCCTATCCCTCTCCTCTCATATTTATTTGGTAGCCAACTGAGATTATGATTAGCTTAATAGTTATTGCACCAATGCCGCAATTCTAAGTTGCTGTCAGGTGTCACTAATCAAATGTTAAGTATATTAAAATAATTGCATCACCTAAAACCAATTTGAAATGCAAAATATTGAGATAGCTAAATACGTGTATAGTACTAAAATAAGAGGAGGAGACGAGTGAAAGTAAGTAGTAACCATCCATTTTGAATGCTATGTGGGGATAAGAGAGAGAGAGAGAGAGAGGATTGAGCTGAACGTCAAGAAAATCTAAAATCCATTGCTGAGAGAGAAAATAATAAAAAGAAAAAGAAAGAGTAAAAAACAAATTTTAGGGTTTCATAATCATTCTTCCCTCCAAAGGCCAAACCAAACACCCGCATTCTTTCCTCCCAAGAAAGCGGGTTCACCCTTTCTCCATTCGTCAACCACATTTCTTCAAGGTCATTCTTCCCCTTCCTTTTTTGTTTTTTATTTTTTATTTTTCTTTTCATTTTTCCCTTTCAGCTCAAATATTTCTCCAAGCCACTGTAAATTTGCTTTTATTTATTTATTGTTATTGTTATTAAAATAACATAATTTTGTTTATATATATTTGGTAATAATAGGAGTGTGTCTCATTGGATGATTGATCGGTGGTTGGCATGGAGGGAGGGAGGGGGAGAGAATGGTTGGGGGTGGTGGTGATATGAAAATCATCGCTGAATTTCGTTTTATTTTCAAAATGTTTTAATGAATGAATTTTGATTCATGGATTTGGAATCTTCCGGCGATTCCGTTAAATGTTGTAATCACTGTGTGTGCGGGTGTATTGATTGCTCCATGGCAGCTCAATCTTCTGGGAATTGGCTCCGTTCTGTGAAAAGGAAGCACAAGGAGTTTGACCAGAACGGCCAATTCCCTGATCAGGATCCGGTGGCGCGTGTGGAGATTGGGAATGAATGTGATGCATTGCGTGAGGCAGTGAGCAGCCAACAGAAATCAATACAGGATTTGTATGAAGAATTGGAGGAGGAGAGGAATGCTGCGTCCACGGCGGCGAATGAGACTATGTCAATGATATTGAGGTTGCAGAGGGAGAAGGCAGAGCTTCAAATGGAAGCGCGCCAGTTCAAGAGGTTTGTGGAGGAGAGGACTTCACATGATCACCATGAGCTATTGGCATTGGAGGATTTGTTGTATCAGAGAGAACAGGCAATCCAGTCTCTCTCGTGTGAGGTTCAGGCTTATAAGCACAGGTTGATGAGTTATGGCCTCACTGAATCGGAGGCAGAAGGTGATGCCTATGAATTCCCCCCTTATGAGTACCCCCCTTTGAGATGTAATGCAATGCATGCTGATAATGATGAAATAGACATCGATAAATATGCGTTTGGCGAAACTCCTAAGGACCGTTTGAGGAACCTTGAAACTAGAATATCTCAAATGGAGAGAAGTCCCACTTATAGCCAAATGGATGGGGAGTTCAATGGAAAAAACATTCTAGAGAAGGTGATAGTTGGACATTCTCCAAGATGGGCTAAACATTCCAGGAAAATTTCCTGCGACTCGTCTTCATTTTGTCCCGAGTATATGATGGATTCTCCTAAGCTCAGTGGTAGCTTTAGGAAGATGGATTGTTTCTCACAATCGGATGACGTTTCCCCTTTGAAGAAAGTAGATAATGCATCAGAAGCTGGTGATGATATGATTGATAAAGTCTATACAATTGACTCTGATTTCAAAGGTGGAGTTGGTGTTTACGATGATTTTGCAACCACACCAAGGGAGTTCGTTAATCATGCGGATTTTGAAGATCCGTACGTAAAGAAGCTTTGCATGAGGCTTCAAACACTTGAGGCTGATAGAGAATCAATGAGGCAGGCAATCATTTCAATGCGCACTGATAAAGCACAGCTTGTTTTACTGAAGGAAATAGCTCAACAATTGTGCAAAGAGATGTCACAGCAAAAGAAAATGACAGCACGATCCTTTATTAGCAGCTTGCCATTCTTGACAGTTTTCAAGGTAATTTAGAATCAATCGGTGTCTGCAAATTATTTGATAATATGGACTTATATCCTATTTAATTTACCCATTTTTTAGCTCAAGGTTCCTTTGATAAAATCTCTATCCATTTCATTCATCTCATGATTGAAGATTCTGTTAGTAGCAGCACTTATGCTATTTCATCTTTCTTTTCCTGTTCAGTGGGTTGCGTCAATTGTTTTCTGGAGAAAGAGAGCTCATGAAATCAAGTAAGTAGTCAGTAGCTTTAGTCTTTGTTTCAAATTTTGTGTACTACACCTAGTGGGATGAAGCCTGGTTGTTGAGTTGTTGAAATGTGCAGTTTCCTGAAGTGAGCAAAATGAGGAATAATTCTCACAACTACCTTAGTCAGAAATCATTTAAAGAAAACAATTAATGTGGGATTCAAGCAGTCTCATCATGCATAATGCTTGCAAAAGAATTTGTTAACATTGATTTTCAGGCATTCTATATATCTTAAGGTTCTTTATTTCCCGATGAATTTCACTGCCTGGCTTTTGATGTTCAATGTACTAAATATACTTGTAATGTATTGTATTAAATGCTTGACATGCATACATGATCGTAATCTCTTCAAAAATTACTTTGTGGTTTACAAAAAGGCCAATATCGAGGAGTGTAAAAATCTTTGAATGGCTATAAATTAATTTCTCATTAATTGTATAAGTTATACAGTCCTCACAAAGCAGTCTTATTAGTGTGTGCTTTTGTACCCAACATGATTTTCTACCACCAAACCAACCGCACTTAGTATAACAAATTCGCTGTGATGTGTCTGTTAATTATGATAAATTATTTATTACAAGGTGAGTCTTAGAGGGTGCATTTTTTCTGTTTTTGTTAAACTTGTGTGCAAAGAGAGAAACTTGTTACGGGAATCCTTGAATGATTGCTTGACCATAAATTATCCATCATCTGAACTGCTTATCATTATAGGTATATGTTCGGGCTACCGTCTGACAGTGCAGGCTTGCTAATGCTGCTTGACAAGGGACCCCATGTAAGGTCATGGAGATATCTTCAATGTACACAAGTGGGAGATTAGTTCTCCAATTATTGTTTTAGCTTACAGGGTAGGCTCATATGTGGGAGTGAGAGCACCGAGTCTTAATCACACTATACAATATATTTTTCCCCTTTCCTTTTCCGTTAGATTTTTCTTGCCAAAAAAGGTGGTGTTTTGTGCAGTGTTCTTTTATTTCTTTTGTATGAAATTAACTGTAATATGTTGATTGATTGTTGAAACTCGGGATATGACAAGACATTTGAGCACTCTTCCTCGAATACTTTGTTAAGGTTGAGTAGATGTACATGTCTTTGGACAGCCCCTCTTGTACATGGCACATTGTAGGAATGTAAGTTTCCTCACCATGCAGTTTCTATTCGATTTTCAAGTTCAATCCTAGTGAGTGATAGGGTTGTTGTTGAATCGATGGATTCTGTTGGGAATATATTATCTATATATTTTTTTATGTTTATAACTTTGACTGAGGTATACGGGCAAAACGAATTTGCAGTTATATTCTTGACCTATATAATGACCTTGAGGCTTTTTGATTATGGGAAAGAAAATGTGTGACCAGAAAAGTCTTGGAAAAAGATTAAGTTGTGCGTTTGAATTTTATTAGACGATAAAGAAAGGCAAAAAGAAAAATTGGTGATAAAGTGATAACCGAATAACCTTTTTAAGTCTTCAACCTACCGGAGTTTATAACTTTGTGGCACTTAATTAATTACTGTGTTTGTTGCTTGTAATTTTAAAACACTGGGCAACATCAACGTTTGTCATAGAATAAAGGCAGTTTGGTGTGATTTTTGCCTTTTCTCCTATTCCTTTAAGTTATGGGGTGTTTGGAGTGTATCTACAGCAACTCGTTAACGTGATGAGGAAGGAGAGTTTAGTGAGACACCTTACGTTTTTCTTTCACCGGCTGAAGTAGAGATTATACAAAAGAAACTAGAGAGATATTTATAGTTCATGTGGGTTTTATTCTTTTGATGTAGTTGAACATCGAAGTAGTGCTCTTCAGATTTTGAATATCTTGTGTTTGTTTTGTATGCTTCTATTTTGCGAGCTTTGTGTTTTGGGAGATGTTAAACTTCCACCCCCTATTTGGCTACTTCCCAAACCAATTGCGTTTTCAAACCTTAAAAGCACAGGAAACTTCTTCGGTTTGGGATACGTTAAGGCACAAATTTAGGCAATCCAGCTCAACAGATCACGAATTATTAGTTGTTTGCTTCGTCTCTTCTGTGCTAATCATGATTCACGAGTTATATGTAATAAAGAGGAAGTTATTTAGATCATTCTCTGCAGAATTTGTTGTGGTCTAGGATAAGAAGAAAATAAGAGAAAATAAAAATAGCAATGTGATTTCTTATTTAATTGAAGTGAAAATGAAAATAAAAAGATTAAAGCACAATAGTTATATAATTATAAAAATAAACGTTCGTTACATACAGATAAAAACTTTTGCAGAAGTACATTGATATTTAAATCATAAAAACAAACATTTGTATTACAAGAGAAAGAGAATGACTATTTTAAATGAAAAAATATTACATTGTTGTTAAAGAGCTAGATATTTGAATTATATAAGAATATAACTTGTTCATGAAAAGCATCTTAATTATTATATTAAAAGGTGTATTTAAAATAAAGCCAAAATAATTATTATATTAAAATATAAAAGTCATTTAGTTTTCTTTAATTTTTTATTTTTACTAATTACCATTTAATTTTTTATTTTTACTAATTACCATCAAAATATTAAATATTATCAATGTGATTTTCTAATTAAATTTAACATCTTATTATCTCATTAATTACCATGATTGCAATGTTAGTATAAGATTGATATATATATATATATATATATATAAATAAATAAATAAAATTTTACATTACCATCTAATAAAATTTTGACATATAAGTTTATTAACTTTTATAAAAATTACTAAACTCAACTAAATAAAAATTACGATAAATCAATAAGATTAGTTTAATGGTTGAGTGGGGAGAGATTGTGATAGTCATGAAGACGTATATTCAATCCTCATTGCGACCATCTTTGTAATCTTTTCTATCTTAAAAAAAAAAAAAAATTACGATAAGTATAATTTTTAAATAACTTTTTATTTACCTCAAAGACACATTTGGTTTGGGTATGGGTTTTGGTATAGGCTTGGCCGCAACCCCACATAGAGACCAGCCAGAGGCACCTTGCCGTCGACAGCACTCGAAGGATGCGGAGCTTCGGGATGAGAAACTTGTTGTCCCGTGTCAACAGAAAAACAAAGAAAAGATTCAGAAACTGCACTTCCTTAACAAAAGAGTTATCACGCTTAGTGGAACAGCAAGAAGAAGTTACCGATGAAGGTTTCAGCATCAAAAGCTCTGCCCCATCACACACTCACGGCGTTCAGCCCTTGGGAAACCTCTATCTGAACCCATCTTCCACTAACTCCAGAGACACTGGCTTAGGTAATCTTCACACCCTTTCCGATGAGCTTCTTCTCGACATTCTCGGATTTTTGGATTCCACTAGCTTAGGTGTTTTGGCCACTGTTAGCAAGTCCTTCTACGTCTTCACCAACCACGAACCCCTTTGGAGGAATCTCGTCTTGGAGAATCTTCTCGGAGGGTTTCACTATAAAGGGTCTTGGAAATCCACCTATGTTGCTGCTTCCTTCCCTTCATTTGATACCTCCACCATTGCTCTTGGGGGTTTCAAAGTTCGAGACTTTTACTCCGATTACCTTTTCCAGAGTTGGCTCTGTGCCAATCTCGAAATGAAGCCAGAGTGGTTGGAGAGGGATAATGTGGTTCGGAAGAGGGGCATTTCGATTCAAGAGTTTGTGTTGAATTTCGAGGAGCCTAATAAGCCCGTGTTGTTGGAAGGGTGTATTGATAATTGGGGTGCTTTGAGAAATTGGGATAGGGATTATTTAGTGCGGTTGTGTGGTGATGTTAGATTTTCAGTTGGGCCGGTGGAGATGAAGCTTAGAGACTATTTTGGGTACTCGGATCAGGTTAGAGAGGAAAGGCCTTTGTATTTGTTTGATCCTAAGTTTGCTGAGAAAGTTCCGAAATTGGGGGATGAATATGAAGTTCCTGTGTACTTTAGGGAGGATTTGTTTGGTGTTTTGGGCAATGAGAGGCCTGATTATAGGTGGATTATTATTGGACCAGCTGGATCTGGATCTTCTTTCCATGTTGATCCGAATTCGACCTCGGCGTGGAATGCAGTGATCAAGGGGTCCAAGAAATGGGTATTGTTTCCTCCTGATGTGATTCCGCCCGGTGTTCATCCTAGCCCTGATGGGGCGGAGGTGGCTTCTCCTGTTTCAATAATTGAATGGTTCATGAACTTCTATGGTGCAACAAAGGACTGGAAAAAGAAACCAATTGAGTGCATATGTAAAGCTGGAGAGGTTATCTTTGTGCCTAGTGGATGGTGGCATTTGGTGATCAACCTGGAGGAATCTATAGCCATAACCCAAAACTATGTTAGTAGGTGAGGTTCTTTATTGATTTCTGTAGGTTTTAGATGTTTGGTTAATAAAATAGTAATTTTGAGCTTCTGTGTGGTAATAGTAATTTTAAGTGTTAATCTTTGCTTTTTGGTTAATAATTGATGAGATCTTGATAAAGCTATGGCTAACCTCATTAGACTCGGTTTCTGAATGGACCGGAGTTGGTCATGCTTTCCACTTAGTTGGTCATGCTTTCCGCCCGGTGTTCATCCTAGCCCTGATGGGGCGGAGGTGGCTTCTCCTGTTTCAATAATTGAATGGTTCATGAACTTCTATGGTGCAACAAAGGACTGGAAAAAGAAACCAATTGAGTGCATATGTAAAGCTGGAGAGGTTATCTTTGTGCCTAGTGGATGGTGGCATTTGGTGATCAACCTGGAGGAATCTATAGCCATAACCCAAAACTATGTTAGTAGGTGAGGTTCTTTATTGATTTCTGTAGGTTTTAGATGTTTGGTTAATAAAATAGTAATTTTGAGCTTCTGTGTGGTAATAGTAATTTTAAGTGTTAATCTTTGCTTTTTGGTTAATAATTGATGAGATCTTGATAAAGCTATGGCTAACCTCATTAGACTCGGTTTCTGAATGGACCGGAGTTGGTCATGCTTTCCACTTAGTTGTAGTTTGATACATGTTTTGGCTTTTGAATGGTATGATGGATTGACTAGTCAATTATTGTTCTGTTAAGTGCCTGATTTTAGTTGTATTCACCAGATATTATATGACACCAATACCTCAGAATCTTGAAGGAAGCAGATATTTTGATAGGAACATTTTCTCAGAATATTCATTATTTGTTTTTTGTTGATGGTAAAATATCCATTGGCAACTCAGAATTTGGCACTTTAGACTCATCACCCTTTGGGCTAGACATTCGAAAATTTATTTGGACTCGTTTTGCAGTTATGAAGGGTCAGTAAATGGTTATTGCCTGGTTTGTATTATATTTGGATATGAGGGTCAGTGAAGAATTGTCATAAGTATATGCCTAGGCAGAGTATGGCACCCTGATTAGATGCTGGATTAAGTCACCTATGATACTGGCTGGAACTCACCCTAGTCAAAGAGCTCCTTCAGGGAATTACCAATTACCTACATATTTCTAAAGGAAAGTTCATTTTTCTTCTTTGTGTGGCTAATGCCTAAAATAGATTGATTTCGTATTTAAACTATTATAACATCTTATTTGTCCATGTGTCTTCTAATATAATCATTAACAAAACAGATGAGCAAAATGTATATTTCTCGACAATAACAATAGCATGCTTCGTTTTGTCTTAATAATCTGAATACTTATTGAAACTCTTGACAGGAACTCGATATATTAATACTAAACTACTAATAATTTAGTGATATTTCAAATTTATATTTGGCTTTATATTTTGCATGCGAGAGTGATGGTCTAATATCAAAAGTTGGTGGTCATTTGTTGCAGGAGAAATTTGTTAAGTGTCTTGGATTTTCTTAAAAGGCCAAATGCTAGCACTCTTGTATCTGGAACAAGGGATCGAGTGAATTTGCACGATAACTTTAAGAATGCTATTGAGGCTTCTTTCCCTGGAGAAATCGATGAATTGACTCGGAAAGAAGAAGAGAGAAAGATCCAGCAAAGGAAACTTTCCTTCTGGGATTCTGTCACAGATGCCAACGTGGGGGCTTTCAAGTTCTCCTTCTAGATAAATATTCAGGGATAACGAGTATTGCTGATCCACATTCTAGAAAGATGCTATGCATCAATTTTGACATTTTGGTTAGTTTTTTTATTGATTGTACTCTTTCAATTCCTTTTTGGGTGCTACAGCACATGACAACCATACATTTTTAAGCTCCCTGCTGTTAATCATCCAAAGTGCAAAACCATGGATTCTTGTTTCCTACTGAAGATATGTATTTGATGAGGATGTATGTCCACACTTACAGATATGCGATGAAGAGAGTTAAGCCAATTTGATGATTAGGAACTTAGATTGCATTCCCTGCTCATAACAAACAAATATGGTTCGCAGTCGTTGTACCATAGGATACCTAAGTAATGGTAGTAAATATGGTTCTCATTCATTATTCCCAATCCTAAAATTGAAAGGTATTCCTTAGAAGTAATAATAATAATTATAATAATAATAATAATAATCTATACTAATATATAAAAAGGGGATACTTTTTTTTGATAACCACTTTGGTCTCCACTTTTCTTGGCCATTATACTATTTTATTTTAAAAAATTATAAAAAAAAAATTTAATCAAATTTAAGAACTTAAAATTAATGAATCTATACTTCTATGCTAATATATAAATGAGATATCATTTTTAATAACTACTTTTAGTTTATATTTTTACATTAATCATTTTATCCTTTGTTTATTTTTTAATAACTATCTTTTTTATGAGTAACTTATCATTTTTTATTTTTATTTTTTCCTTTTAATACAATGTAGGCACAAAGTATCTTTTTCTTACTAGTAATAATAATAATAATAATAAATTATATTTGAATGCATTGTTTTGGAGGAAGATTCAAATTATGTCGTTATAAGATAAATTAATTATTACATCATTCATAATTTTTTAGTTAAACTATTAATTAGCTATTTGAGTTATTTTTAAAAAAATAAATATGTCTCTTAATTAAAAATTATAATAATCAGGTCTTTGATGATGTAATTTTTTCTTTAGTTGAGTCTTAGGCTTTTTAAAATTATCACAAATTTCATTTTCTAACAATTCCAATATGTTAAAGTCTAATATTAAGGACTTACATTTTTAGTTTAAAGACCCAATTAATAAAAGGTTTAGGAGTCTATTTGAAATTTCTCAAATAGTTCAGAGATTTCTTTAGTAATTTAATATCTCTATATGTAATTGATGTGATTCATAATTTTTAAATATATAAAAATAAAAAATAACTATATATTTATAATTGTTCAAATTTTGATAAAATTTAATAAACAATCAAAATAATATAGAATCATAATTCACTGTTGAATAAAAAAATTATATAAAACTATTAGAATAGATTATATCACCCTCTCGTGAGACAAGAACCCCTCATTTCTTGAGAGATGCAAATATTACATCATCCTCTTTTCAAATATTAAAATATAAAATAAATTACAAACTTTTATTGTGTAGAGATTTGAGCATTGTACTATCACAGGCATATTATATTAAAATATATAAATTAGAGTATTTAACTTAACATCTTAAAAGGGATTGTATAAAATTTTAAAATATATTTTTTATTAAAATATCTTTAGTTTATTATTATTTATTCACTTAATAAAAAATTATAAAATGTATGATTAAATTAAAATTAATTTATTAAAATAATAAATAAAATAAATTATATATATACTTATATATATATATATATATATATATATATCTAAGTACTAAATTATGTATAATTATATTTTACTTAATATTAGATTTTTAATATAAATATATTCATAAAAAATTAAATGAATAATATACGTATTTTAACATTATATCTATAATATGATAAATAATATTTAATTAGAAGACATCAGTTTATTTACATATTTCTTAAAATATTTTATTAATAACATTAGTTAAATAATATCTTAAAATTTATACATTATCTTAATTTAATATATCTTATTAATACTATATAATAAAAATATTATTTTATTTAAATATTTATGAAAATATTACATTAATTATGTTAATTAAATACTATCTTAATACATGTTTTGATTTTATTATATTTATATTTATATATATAATTTTATTTTGATAACTTAAAAAATATTTTAATAATTAATTTTTTATTTTAAATATATAATTAATTTTAAAAAATCATAATAATTTGTAAAAAGATAGTTAAATATATAAATAAAGAAGTAAATTATGTTTTATACCAAGAGATAAATTGTTAAAGTATTACATCAATATTTGTTAAAAGAAAAAAGTGTTTATTTAAAAAATACATTATAATATTATATTCTAGAGAAATGTTAATGTAAATGATATTTTAATAGTAATTTTTTTAACAGAAATTATTGAAACTTAAAGAAAACTTTTAAAACCTAATTAAATGTCCGTAATTTTTAATATAAAAAAGAATACAAGATAATATTTGTATATTTAAAAGGAGGAGATTGTAATTTACACGTAGTGTTATTAATAATGAAATAGTTAGTATAACTTAAAGCAGTAATTTGATTACTCGGCATATTCTATGCTTAGTTGCATTATAGTTCCATGATGTGTATTTTTGGCACTGAAACATGAGCATCACTAGTGGTAATAACTCAATTTTGAAAACTCTGAGGTTGAAGAATCCGAAGCTTGTGCTGATGGAGCGTTGTTCCAATGTTTGGGACCTTAAATTGATCCATGCCTACATGCTAAGAACCCATCTCTTCTTCGATCTCTTCGCAGTCAGTCGCCTCGTGGCTTTCTGCGTACACTCATCCAACTTGCTCCATTACGCCATCAAGCTCGTGTCCCAAATTCAAAGTCCCAACCTTTTCATCTATAATGCACTTATCCGAGGATGTTCCACCACTCAAAACCCTGAAAATTCTTTTCACTATTACATCAAAGCTCTACGCTTTGGTCTATTACCTGATAACATCACTCACCCTTTTTTGGTTAAGGCCTGTGCCCAGCTTGAGTCTTCAGCTATGGGCATGCAAGTGCATGGTCATATCATTAAGCATGGATTTGAACATGACTGTTACGTTCGAAACTCCCTTGTTCATATGTATGCCACTGTTGGGGACATAAAGGCTGCAAGGAGTATTTTTCGGAGGATGCGTCGGTTTGATGTAGTTTCATGGACTTGCATGATTGCGGGTTATCACCGATGTGGGGATGTTGAATCTGCGCGTGAACTGTTTGACAGAATGCCGGAGAGGAATTTGGTGACGTGGAGTACTATGATTAGTGGTTATTCCCGGAATAACCGTTTTGACAGAGCGGTTGAGCTGTTTGAGGCTCTTCAGGCAGAAGGGGTGGTGGCTAATGAGACTGTGATGGTGGGTGTGATATCTTCTTGTGCTCATTTGGGGGCTCTTGCAAAAGGGGAGAAAGCTCATGAGTATGTGATGAGGAATGGCTTGAGCTTCAATCTGATTCTTGGGACAGCTTTGGTTGATATGTATGCAAGATGTGGGGATGTTGAGAAAGCTGTTAAGGTTTTTGAGCAACTGCAAGAAAAGGATGTGCTTTGTTGGACAGCTTTGATTGCTGGATTGGCCATGCATGGTTACGCAGTGAAAGCACTTTGGTATTTTTCAGAGATGCTGAAAACGGGGATGGCTCCTAGAGACATTACTTTTACTGCAGTGTTGGCAGCTTGCAGCCATGGAGGAATGGTTGAAAGGGGTTTGGAGATATTCGAAAGCATGAAAAGAGATCATGGGGTGGAACCAAGATTGGAGCATTATGGATGTATGGTTGATCTTCTTGGTCGTGCGGGAAAGTTGGGAGAGGCAGAGAAGTTTGTTCTTGAAATGCCTGTGAAGCCAAATGCTCCAATATGGAGAGCACTTCTAGGAGCTTGCAGGGTTCACAAGAATCTAGAAGTTGGGGAAAGGGTTGGGAAGATTTTGTTGGAGATGCAACCAGAACACAGTGGTCATTATGTGCTACTCTCCAACATATATGCTCGTGCAAACCAGTGGAAAGATGTTAGCATCATGAGGCAAATGATGAATGACAAAGGAGTGAGAAAGCCACCAGGGTATAGTCTCATTGAGATAGATGGAAAAATTCATGAGTTTACAATTGGAGACAAAACACACCCGGAAATAGAGAAAATAGAAAGAATGTGGGAAGATGTAATACTCAAAAAAATAAAACTAGCTGGGTATGTTGGAAATACGGCTGAGACATTGTTTGACATTGATGAAGAGGAAAAGGAGAGTGCGCTTCACAGGCATAGTGAGAAGCTGGCTATTTCATATGGAATTATGAAGATTCGGGCTCCTACACCCATTCGGATCGTTAAGAATTTGCGGGTCTGTGAAGATTGTCACACAGCCACGAAGTTGATTTCAAAGGTTTTCGAAGTAGAGTTGATTGTGAGAGATCGAAACCGGTTCCATCATTTTAAAGAAGGCACATGTTCTTGTACGGATTACTGGTGAAACAGCAATGTTATTATTTACAGCTTAGAGTAATGGTTTTGGAAAGAGGGTAATTCACGTATCCAATTGACCGACGATCGCAACAATTCAAATCAAATGAATTAAGTCGGTTCAAATTAGTTTATTTTATTTTGTTCCTTAAATTTATCTCGATTATTTCAAACTGATCTGATTAACCGATCAACCTTTCTTTCATTTTTAAACAATTTAATTTTTTAAGTTTAATATCAGTTAGTCTATGAACTTTTTAAAATATTTAAAAATTACGTCCTTAAAATCCAATGATCAAAATCAAGCTAATCCAATCCAATCATGGATTTAGTTTAAATATACTGAAAATTTCTTAAAAAATAAACTAATTTAAATGTCTACTTTAAGTTTTATTATACTTTAAACCTCACCAAACCAACTTCTAAAACCCTCTCTGCAAATGCATATGACAAACTAGAGATAACTTAGACAAGATGCGTTTGGGTTTGAAGATTGATTTCGGAAATCACAATCGAACAGAAAAGAATTCTTCAAAACGGATTTAAAGCAGCCAGAGATTTTGCACTTTCCAGTTATACTAACGTGTAGAGTTTCACGATTATTTCATATTCTTTATTCTGAACAGATAATTATCAATAACGCAATCCCGAAATTGCTCACCTCAGTAATTGAGGTACTTGACTCGATTTATAGTGGTGACTCTGCTCGGCACAAGATTAAATCCTCTATCGGATCAATGGACACAGAAACTTGCAGTGTTAGAATTCACTTGGTTAATGTATGTCCTTCACTTCGAAACCTTGGATTTACGTATAAACAAATTGTTGAGAGCAATTCAAGTGAGAAAATATCCCGTGGCTGCTCGATTCAAATGGCAATCACATCCAATGTCAAGCACTAAAGGCAAAATGAGTTCGTAATTGATTTATTTCCTATCACAAGGTCATAGTTTTGTAATCGTGAATGAAATGCTCAAAATGCACCAATTGCTAGAATTAGCAACTCGCAATTGGCATGGATATAAAAATACAACATTCTTCAGTATTCATTTTCTAGAGGATCAAGGGAGGCACTTAAACAAATTACCCATCAATGTGATGGATATAATGTACTTGTAGAGAAGATTATACAGGGGATAGCGATGCTGTATAAGAACCATCAGAGTAACTTATGCCTTTTAATGAACATGAACACAGTCGAGATGTGACTACAGTTTCTGCAATGCCAAATGAACTTTTGCAGTCTTGTAAGCTTTCACTACCGGCAGCTTTGGATTCAGACTTCTCACATGTTGGTTTTAAGGCAACATTCAAGCCAATCGAGCTAGGTTCCGTCACAAAACTGTAAGCCACAAGATAGACAAAACATCATTTAGGTTTCAAATAACTATAACTATGCATGGTACAACTAGTTTTAACTGGACAGTGTGTAGCAAAAATCCATAACATCTCAGAGCATAAATGCTCATGAAATTCTATTTATTTATTAGATAGAGCTCATTGACTCAACAATCGGCAAGTTATTACGAAAATAAAAAAGAATGAAAATGTTTTCTAAAACCAAAATGGCGTAACTGTTCCTAAATCCTTATAGAAATTCATAGGACCTAGACATATACCCGAATTTTCTCATTCACATGTTATAAAGCTTCGTTTACCCCGAGCTCATCCATAAATAATATGGCTCCAAAAACCCACTAGTCATAGATCCACATTAGATCACCACAGGCTCCTACGTCCAACAACCCCGCCACCGCTGCCAAATCATAGGAGTGCAGGCCCTGCTTGACTTGTTTTGAAAACCGTTGTCCATTACCAAGCAGTGCTCTTTAAAAGGCAAATCCAGGATACTTGAATTTGCATGTATACCCACCACACTCTTACTCATTATTCATTAACCTCTAAAATTTAGAGTACTTATTATTGACCACATGAAATTATCCTATCTAAACAACTGAAATTTAACACTGTAAAAAGTATTACCAAGTAAAGGCTATTCGTACCTTGCCTCAAAGCTTCTTCCTTCAGAGGCTATCAATGCACATATATCACAAATAACCCAAGGTGGAAGTAGTGCATTCTTAATTTCAATGGTACAAAGGCCATCTTTCCATATAGACCCGTTATAAGAAGCAGCAATGTCTTCAGCTCTTCTTGTCTCCATGCATTTAATCTGAGAAACAGAAATATATAGATTCCAATTATTTAAATAGCTAGCGGAAGAAAAATAATCATTGAAGCTTCAAACAAACTGGACAAAAAAATTTCAATTTTAAAGCTATCGAATCCTCTACATGGTTTTCTTGAAGATAACAATATATTATTGATACTAGACCAGTGCACAGATTTGAAATATTAAGCAAAGAAACTAGTAACAATAACATTGGACACATAAAACACTATACTGGAAACACTATTAGTATTACTTGCTCAAGTAACATAAAAGGATTGGTATGACAGCTCAATAATCAACTTAAATAGACAAAATTCAAGAAAAAAGCACACGAGAAATAAAAAGGAATGCAATGACGTCAAGAACATATACATCAGGAGTAGAAACGGCAGAATTTTGAAATGGCACAGGAGAACACAAGACAGGTACATCCACACCGGATAGTGAGGTCAAGAGAAATCTGCAGAGTGCAGACAATAAAAACGTTAGTCAGCAAGAAGATTAAAAATATAAGAGTAAACATCAAATAAGTCTGATTTAATTTGGGCCTATGAAAGTGACTGTTGATCATCCTATGAGCATTGTTTAGCTTATTTCAATGTTCTGTATTGAAGCTTATCTTGATAAGAACTTATTAAATAAATGCTTGGTTTTGATGTTTATCAAAAAACACCATAAGCCCGAAGTACAAAAACTGGAAAGGAAGCTATCAACAAATCAAAACGTCAGTCACCTGTAATTTAGTAAGATGTCATATAAACCATGTACACTGTTGTTGCCACTAAATACCAGCAAAGATTCTGGGCTATTATCAACATCAGAGAATGACCTTAATCGTCGGATCTGTTATTTCAAATAACATGCATCAATAAATAAAATTATACATTAAAAAAAAACTTAAATACGGTATTGGTGTTAATTGATAGACAAGCTTTCAAAACACCATAATATGAACAGAGACAGACAATTATTAACATGAAGTGCAGGACAATAACCAATTTGAATAACCTATGCATGCAATTTATTAACAAAATTTTCATCCATCGATTAGTTGAGTTTAATTTAGATATACATGTAAGACTTCACTCTTTTAGTAATGTAACGATGTACAACTATAGGAAGGTGTAAAAAAATATTTTACAAGCAATTTAAATTAAACTCTAAATAGTTCAGTTAATGTTAAATGGGAGCCAACAGTAACAGAGAAGTAGTTTCAATAATTGGTACAAATTTATCATTAGAATCACAAAGTGATAAGCATGCTATGTCAAGATTAGGGAGGAATAGGGCAGGCCAAGCCAAGTCAAACTTTGAATATATAGGTTAGGCATGTTTTATAAAATTAAAGCTTAAACATGACCTATTAGCCTATTTAAAAGTCTATTTAAATTATTAATGTTAATTAGATAAATAAACTTAATTTTTAAAAATCAACAAAATTATTTTTAAAATATAGTTTACTCAATATTATTAAAATTTAAATTTTAAAAGAAATATAGGAAAAAAATTGAATCATTTTCTATTGAAGGAACAATTCATGTGTAATTATGTATGTTGATATACACTCATGCACAGGTCATAAGCTTATAAACCTATAATGAAGAAAAAAAAACAATTGTATTAAATAATATTTTAAATATTGATAATTTATTTTTGTTTTATAAATATATTGGTTTATTTATATTTTTAATAATATATTATTTTTATTATTATATTATATAAATAAATAGACTGGTTTATCAAGTCTAACAAATTTTTCTATAAATTTAAGTTTGGCCTTTTTATATAAATAAACTTTTTTAAAGGTCTAAACTTTGTCTTTCTATTAAACATGTCAGGCCATAAACCCCTTGTTTAAGGCCTGCTTTATTTTCATCCCTAATTAGAATTGATCATTTTACATTTAGAGATTAATACAAACATCATTTGAAAAACAAACACTTTATAAATAGGCAATAGCACAGATACAAACCTGTCCTAAGTTTTGCTTCTCTATCTCAGACAACTCAACTAGATCTTCAGTTGTAACTTGTTCCACTTTCGAATGGCAAAGAGGCATAGAGAAACGGAGATCCTAATAAAGGGTATGCAACCATAAATAAAGTTCAGAGATCATCAAGAGAATAAATATTGATGCGAAAATTCAAGTATTATAACTATAATAATAAAATAAATAAAGAAGCCTTGCCAAATAAGCAATATAGAATAAAAGTCCTAAAAAACCACGAGTACTTGTATAGAACAATAAATTTCATTCAAGTTAAAAATGTTTGTAGTCAGAATCATAGAGTAAGTACATCCCTTGTTGAGTTGTTACTCATTATGCTCGTTGCCATGATCTACTTGAACACAGAAATTGTTGGCAAGTGGCAACTAAAATGAGACTACTACTCTGACAAAAACCTAGCAAGACAAGAAATAAAATGCCTTGTACCTATTACACTTTCACTGAGATTTTCCTAGATCTGGAAATATATCATCAATGAAATATCATTCTTAACATTACCAACTCCCCCCAAAAAACTGTCACACTATGCGATTAGAAACTTATAAATAAGCTACACATAATACTTGATATAAGTACAGCTTACATGCTCTCTTAACAATGATCTTAAACCTTGGGTTGACTGAGAGATATAAGCATTGCATGAACATTTAGATTCCCCAGAGCCATCGCCACCGGTGAACATCACCACAAACTGGGCAGTGCAAACTAGAAAAGGGAAAGAAAAAACGTTACAACTGCAAAATCCATATTCCAATATAAATAAATAGATGTAAAGTGTTAACAAAAAATAACGCATAATGAAGTTGGAAGTTTAAAACAATAGAAATTAAGTCAGCATCAATAATACCACAAGAAACAACTATATTTTTTTTATCATAATAGTTCTTCTTTATGCAGAAAGAGGATAAATTACATCTCACGAGCAGACACAAAAAGATCCAGAAGAATAGAAAAGGCAAGGCATCATATAAACATATTTTTATAATGATTACAACACTATTTGACAAAAAGAAAATGAAGGTAATGAACAATTACCATAAAAAAGGCCACAGATGTTCTTTCGAAACATGTAATAGAGGTTCCGAAAGGATTCTTCCCAAGCTACTTGTCGTTTCCTCAAGAACTCCAATTCTATGGCATGAAAAGGGAGGATAAGAGCTTGAGGAAAATGGAGAGAGGAAAATTACAAAGAAACAATAAACAGATATACTGAAAACTGCTTGAAAACCTCCGTCTGATGTTGATGAGCTTATGAGTGATATTATTGAAGGTGGTAGAATGGACTGAGGATACATCCATGAAGGTAAAACTTTAAAGCCTTCAGAACCTCTCATATTTTGACTCTTGAAATAACTGAGCCGGAAGGTTAACTGAGGCATGGTACCGCGCATAGCTGACCTATGTACCATGAAATTTGGAAGTCAAAAATAGCTTTCATGAAATGACACAATGGACATCAAGGATAGTTGACAGCAAAGCAAGCAATGAAAAATACATACAAATCTCATAAACAAATGTCACAACATAAACATGTAGACAAATAAAAAAGGTCAATTTCCTGTTCAAGGTATCAATGTCTATGCAAGACAAGCTCATAAACAAATCTCATAAATGACATACAAATCTCATAAACAAATGCAACAACATAACATTAGACAAATAAAAGAGACCAATTTCCTGTTCAAGGTATCAATGTCTATGCAAAACAAGCTTCATATAGACAACAGATTTTATCAATAGAAACATGAAATATTAACAAGTTATCTAATTCATTTAAATAAAGAAAATTAGGGCATGAAAAATATTTGGCAGACATACAGTACAACATGAACACATGGTAAATTCATTAGTTCCATCAACACCAACATTATCGCATCATATGTAAATATTTTTCTTCTCAATTTTGAAAATATAATGAAACTGGACTCCCACTTCTATCATATAGGTCGACCTGAACATTATCATTAAAATGTTTTACCTGCCAGTGCATCTATCTAATATTGACAGAAATCCAGTTGAATTGGCTTAACAACATTTAGTAAAGAATTCATCAGACTCTATATGAGCATTGAGCATAAAATTAAATGATTTTTTAAAATCTATAAAAGCATTAAGGAAACCTAAAATATCTCATTTTCTTATATAAACTATGAATCCCAGTGTAAAAAACTTTTCAATTCATTCCAGTGCATCCTATTCCTACCAAGCTTGATGCAAATACATTAGTCCATCTATGCACTCATGACTCACCAATTCTCAAAAGAGGAGCATACAATCCGCATACTTGATTTTAGAGTAAGATCCAAAGGAATTTTCTGGCCAGGTAGATGCCATTCAGATAAGAAGTTTCCTGCAACAGTTGGCAAATCTGTGTGTCCTTCAGCCGAATCAGCAGCAATGTCATTAGCCTCATGTGGTTCGAATGCAACTAGTCCTTTTAAAGCTTTGCCCTATAATTTATTATTGGTAGCCTAATTATAGGATCTGAAATGTAAGTAAACAGGTAAGAAAAAGTCAGACAATTTCATTGTTTACCATGTCAACAGTAGCCAAGTCACAAGATGCATCAGCAGCTGATGAAAGCTCCGCAACACTAAGAAATGTTCCTTGGCTGCACTTTTCAACTGTTTGACAAGATCGTAATACATCATTTTTGCTAAGCTCAGCTGAAGAAACAGAATTTTCCAAGCTGACAACAAATTTGGAGCAAGATCAGCATTGGGAAAACATAACCATGGGATCAAGCAATCATCTAAATTATGAAGCAAACCATGAATTTCCTTGCTGTCTCTTGGCCTCCAAAGTCGAAAAAACTGAAAGATTCTTCAGATTACTAGTTTGTCCCAAAGATGGATTTTCCTGAGCATAGTAAAAAGGTTTGCATTGTTCACTACCAACAACATTAACATCTTGGGATCAAAGATTTAATTAAAATGTCAACTTAACAACCTTTGCATTTTCCTTTCCAGATGCAATTTTAAACCTGGACTTTTTGGCAGTAAATACTTCATCAACTCGTGTGTCAGTGTATCTAGGGGCCCTCCACAATCTTTTTTTGTTATGTCCATTGTCCACCTCTGTGATCCTGCAAACATAAATCAACCATGTTCTCAGCAAATAATGAAATAATAGATTGAAAGAGAAGCAGAAGCTTACTTTGTAGGCTCAGCCAAGGAGGGGCATGGTGATTCATCAGTAAGGTCCACAACACTTGCCCGCTTCAACAGCTCTCCCTGTCAAGAATATACGGTATGAGAATTAAAATTTTGCCTTGACCACAGATATATACTAGTTAATTGAAATTGTATTATGCCTATATGTGGAGGGAGTCAGGGGTGCACCAAGATACAGACTCCATTTCAATTGATATGAGAAACGAGCGACCATAGTAGAGATACAACTGGTCACAAACTATGTCTATAAAGTTCACTTCCAAATCATAATCCTAGGGGATATTTTACTTCAAGGCAACCATTTATATTTATACATTACCTACATAATGGAAACACCTTGAAAGCATGTACCTACTACTTAGTCAAGCAAAAAGCGCATACAGTAACTCATTCTTGGACCAGTGAAAATGAAATTATATATCACAAAATTATAACAATTTTTCTTCTATGGGTATGAATTACAATAACAACTACAAGATTCATACCACCCTAACTCTCACCACTAAGCCGTCAGTAGTGCTGACCCTAATGGTTCACAAAAGTATAACAATAAGACCATTACGCATCGAATGCTAGAATCAAAGCCCAAGTACATACATAGTTGAGGTAGCGAGCTTGGCAACTTACCCTAAGTTCCGAAGGTGTCTTCTTTTTAGCCATGGATCCACTTTTCAAAGCCCCTGAGCCAAGTCGATGAGAGCTCGGAGGCACGGAACTTGATTTTGCCACTTTTGCCATGCCTCGCTTGGGAACACCGTCGCCACGCGCACTTCACCGACCAAAACGCATCATCGTGGTTAATCTGTAAGGGTAGAGTCAGTAAGCATGAAATATTTGCGATAGAAACCACAAATTGCACAAGGGTTGGGCGTTCTGAATGCGAATGCTACAAATTATGAGCGCAAGAGCGTAGGTTTTGAAAAATAATTTGAATAGGAAAAATGCGAATCGAAAACGCGAGGGAATAGAAGAAACCTAATCGATAGGCGAATGTTGGTGTCGTGTGAGTTTGGCGCAGGAAGGGAAGAGGGTAGAGACCAGAGAGAGTGAATGGCGAACACAGCGGGACCTGTTGAAATTGGTTTAATTTTTTGTGCGTTTACATTTTAAAACGAAATTTGATTTCCCTCCTGTTTCTCACGCCGTTACAGCACCGTTCCACTTTTTGCAACTTTTTATATTGGGCTGGCCTGCCTCAGGAGTCAGGCCTTTCATGATCTTCTACCCAAATAATTTGGCAGGTAATAAACACACCTCCACTTTCATATAAACACACTCCCTTTTTTTAAAAAATATATAAAATGTCTAAATTACCCTTAAAAAAATGAAATTTCTAAATTTACACCCCCTTTCCCGCACTCCCATACTTCACACCTCCTTTCTTCCTAAAGCCTCTTTCCCGCACCCCACACTTCACACCTCCTTTCTTCTTAAAGTCTCTTTCCACCGTTGATCTCGCCCTCGACACCCTCGCTGCCGCTAGATACTTTCAATCGTTGTTTTTCATATTCTGGTCTTCAAGACCAGAAACGGAAGAGAGCATAGAGCCATAGATCCATTTATTGTAACATTGACACTTCATGTAGGTGTCCAATAGAATTGAGAAGCACAGAAATATGCAAACATGGTAACATGTGATATAATACTGCGGTAAGTAGAGAAACACCGAAAATCAGACAGCAACAATCCGTTGTGAGATCATTTCCTGAAGCTCTCAGAAACAACTCCACAAAAATCTAAACAATGAAAACTACAATTACGTGTCAAGCCGGAATGAAAATATATAGGATTTTTACGAAAAAAATGAAGATTAAATTTTGAAGTAATGACTCATCCCTGACCCTATTAGTCATCTCCAATTCTCCATTTCCGTCTGATGTTTATTGCCGAGGTTAGGGGGGGTGTGGGGTGCGGGGAACGGGGGTGTGAGGTGCGGGGAACGGGATACGGGAACGGGGTGCGGAAAAGAGGGGTGTAAATTTAAGAATTTTATTTTTTTAAAGGGTAATTTAGATATTTTATGTATATTTTTTTTAAAAAGAGGGTGTGTTTATAAGAGAGTGGAGGTGTGTTTATCATCTGCCAAATAATTTACACTATTATTTATTCCAAGGAACAAATCAATTTTAGCCCGTGGGCCCCAAAAAAAATATTTTTTCGCTTCTTTATTATTTTAAAAATAAAAATGCATCACTATTCTTCTTTTTCCACAATATTCTTCGTTGTCATTAGCTCTAGGATTAATCCTAATAATATGACCGTAATATCCTTATATCATGGACAAATATTTAAGCTTTTTTTATTCATTCAAACATCTTATTCCCAAAAGATGAGACAAATTATAAATTAATATCTTTAATCTGAATATTTGAAACATAAATAACATTTTTTTAACAAAATTAAATTATTTATTTTCAAATTAAAATTGTTTAATCATAATTTTATCGTTAAATCACGAAAAAAAAACTATTTTTTTGTAAGAAATGAATGCTGGTTTGCTATGATAAATGTTTTTAAAATTGTAAAATTGTTTGTGGGACTAATTTTCTAAGTTATATGAATGGAATTTGTCACATTACTTTTTTCTCTTTTTCAATGTAGATCTAGTCGATGGGATTCGGAGCACAAATCTGTTGTGACGAAGTATAGATCTTTCATAACAAAGCATGACACGTGTACTAGATCTACCACAATGGAATGCAAAGAATGTCATGGGTAGAAAAACATTTTTTTTTCTCGTTCATGACTTGTAAAGAGTGCATGATGGTGGTCGTCGAAGAGGATAACAACAAAAGCCAAGTGCCCTTATGCCATGGTTCATCTTTATTTCATCTATTAAAAAGTCTAACATTATTTAAAAAGCAAGATCAATAATAATTTATAAATATTATATTCTCTCTCAATTCATAAGATATTGAATTATGATATTGCAATGAACACTAAAGTGTACAATATCTCAAAATAATGTAATCTTAACAATTTTAGTGAATTTAGATTAGAATATTGATGTTATAAGAAAGATTTAAGCCATTTTTACTATTTTATCTTCAATTATAATACTTATTATGATATGTAAAAAGAATCTCACATCATTTAGAAATTAAAAAAAAAAAGTTATAAACAAACATTTTCAAGACAAAATTACAAAATTATGATAACCTAATAAGTATCAAAATAAACAATATTATGGATTAAAAAATCAAACCATATCAACAAACTTGATGTGAAAACACCCTACTCAAGCATGACAATAAGATAAGAGAGGCAAATTTGGCTCTAATAATAGGACTAGTCAACAGTTGCCTTTTCTTGTCTTCGTCCCTATAAAAAAGACTAGGTGGATAATTAGAGTTTAAGTTTAAAAGAGACGAATTTGTATTATTCTTAAATTCATTTCCATTTTCATTAGATTTTATCGAGTTGGAGCATATTTATGGAAAACTGATTACAAGTTTTTTTATAATTTTATTTTTTTAATATTTTAAAATAGAGTATATATTATGATATTAATTATATTTAAACCTAAGTAATATGAAAGTTAATAAATAACAATATTTTAAAAACAACAATTAAATTATATTTTTAGTTAAATATACACTTTTAAGTTTATTTTAATTAAGTATCAATGTAATTATTTTATATTTTGAATAATCATATAAAAAATTATAAATAATTCTTAACATTAATTACTATTATTAAAATTATATGACGGATATCTACATGTGATTTATTTATCATGCCTACCTACGTCCAGGAGAATGAATGAGCAGCATTTTGAAGTTCATTGCCTTGCCTGCATGATGGGTATACACAAGACACCACCTCATACGTACCTTATAAATTTGTCTCCAAGTACACCATATGATTACCGGTCTAATTAAATATAGATAACATTGTCATTGATTCCTGGAGTAATACATATCATTGATTTTTTGGTTTGGGTACGATACGAGACAGCTATTAAACTAATCAAATATTTATATATAGACAACATTTGATCTTGGCCACCTGATAAAAATTCTTATAAATTGGAATATTCAACTCTCAAGACTCAACTACATTTTTGTTTTTATTTAGATTGACGATTATTTTCAAACCAATCTCGTCCTGCGAATCGGTAAACCACAGTCAAACCTAAACATTTCAAGACCACTCAATTCCTGGTCAATTGACGCCAAGTTCAACCTATTTGGCTATTTCCACCAAATTTTCACAACTCTGGTCTCACTTCATCGTCAGCCCCATGTGGATATATATATAACTTTGACTAACAAAATCGCACATTAATTAATTCCCTCCTTATTCATGACTCCCTTCAGTTAAAAGTTATTATAAGCAGATAGATTTAATTAATAATTTCGTTTTTGCAAACATTTGGCAATAATAATGTGTTTTTAATCATCATAATCATAAATAATAACAATAACGACGCTCATACAAAATGTAGAAACTGCATCAAGTCTTGGAAATCAACAGAAATGGCAGTATGCCCTGCGCTACCTATAAAATCCTCTATCGAGTTTTCATCCATGGTAGTAGTAACGGTGCTTCCGTTCTCCATGCTGGATGCTGAAACGGGTTTGCCAGTTAGCTGCTGCACGAGACCCATAAATTCTTCAGGCTTCACGTGAATGACCTTGGGAGACCTCAAATGCACTATAAGGGGTGAGAGGTGCTGCTGCTTCTTGATCTTTGAGGAGTTTCTGTTAACCATAAGAGATGCAGGCTTTGGACCCTGCAACTGCTTGTGTCCTGTGGCTTGGGAATCCATTCACAAGATAAGAAGATATGTTGAATTAATGCTGGTAAGTTTTCTTGACTTGAGCTCTAGAATATGATCAGAAGTGATAGGTTGCATATATATTGGGGAGGGACAAGTATATATAAACATATATATATAAGACCTAAGACATGGTGGTTGAAATTAGACAAGTGCTTGGTCTAGTCTGAATTCGTCTACTTTGCATCAGGTAATATAATATATACATGCTTTTGGACTTTAGATAGGAACATGAAGATGGTATCATGGTAGTATTATTTTTAAGAATATTTTCCGCTTGTCATGTCTGACTTGCTGTAAATCGTGTATAGAAGGGATTTTTCAGACAACGGTCAAAGTCTTCTTATAATAAGAATTAAGAAGACACTGTTTTTTTCTTCTTTTATTAGCCGGTCTGCAGTGGTAGTTAAGAAATGGCGATTCAAAGCGCTGCATCTTATTGATTGTCAACGTTTATACTAAGTTTAATAATAAGAAAAATCAAATAATTAACAAGTAATAAATAGTTTGGATTTGAAAAAGTAACAAGTAATAAATAACTTAATTCATTTACTTCTCTCTTTTTTTTACTTGCATTCTTTCTCATTTTTTCCTATTTATTAATATTGATGTAAAATTTATTTATTATTTAATAATTTTTTAAAATTATTAAATAATTGTTAAAGTTTTTGCATTATTCAATACTTAAAATTTGACAAACACTTATTTTTTTAATTTAATATTAGAAATAACATATGGATTGAATTAGTGGATCATTGACCTCCTTATTTTTGTGAGTTGAGTTTAATTAACCCATTAATTTGTCAACTTGTCAATCAACTTGTCAACTCATTTCTTTTAGTTGTTTTTTGTTTTTATAAGATAAATTTATAGTAAATTTATGTTAAATCAATGTTTTTATTTTATAACTTCTCTTTTCAGACAATTATTCTCATCATTTTATATGAAATAGAAGTATATTGTTTTAATTACATTTTTTATTAGTACATTTTTATGTATAATTTTTTTTAATAAAAACATATTACTTTGTCTTTTTACATGAAAAATATATCATCTTTAATAAATTTTATTAATAATAATAAAATTACAAATTGAAGTAATATGTATATTAAAATATTTTAATTAATTTTTTTTAAATAATTGGATAGATTAAAGGTGAGTCAACTTAGAAATCTTAACTCGCTAATTAAGTGAACTAATTTGTCTATTCATCACTAAGTAGGATGAGTTACATGTTCCAACTCAATTTTATTGGTGAGTTAATCTATACTACCCTAATATTTTGATGCATCAATCCACCTCGTCTTATCTTAAATAACTTGATCGATTCTATCATAATTATAATTTTTTTAAATTAAAAAGCTATTATACTCATACAAAATCATAAAAAAATTATAATATATTTTTATATTAAGACAATCTTTTAAAACCTAAATCAAACATCCTCTGTAAATTTGGATCAAGTTATATACTTTGTTATTCTACAACATATGTTAAAGTTATATTTTAGAAAAATCTGTTTAAACTCAATAAATTAAAATTTTAAACTAGCTAGTCTCAATTACACATTTCATTTTCTCTACACACAAAACAAATATAAATGCATTTTTTTCAGTTAATTTATTCCCTATATATATACACACACATTATTCTCTGTCTTAATTTTCATGGGTGGCTGAAACGGGGAAATTAATGTGGGAAAGGCCAAAAAGTGGGGAAGAACAATAGAGATTGAAGGAAGAAACGGGATGATACGTGGAATAAAAATGGGGGAATTAGGGCCATACAAAAGCCACGTGTCGTGGCAATGTCCGTAATGAATTCTGGCAACACACTTGGCGAGAGATGGCGGCTCAACTCAGCATTTTTGTTTTTGACGTATTAGCGACAATAGTTCGATATTTTAAATAATTAAACCCACTAAGTGAGTGGACCTCATTCATGCACACATTGTGTAAGTAACCATCACGTCCTTGTCACGTGAGATTCCCTTCCACCAAGGGCACCGCCTCATTCTGTTCAAAGTTTTTATGAACAATGGTCACTAGTGTAGTGATATAATAAAGCTTGGAATTGGATCTTTATGTACTCTATTTCTTTCTATGAATAAATTTTCATCCTTTATCAATTATCATCACTTGTATAATTGACAAATCTTGACCCAATTAATAAAATGGAGATAAGACATATTAACACCTATTTTAAATTAAACAATATGGTTGCCCATTCATATAAATGATTAAAGAATTCGGTAATGATAATCATATCTCTTGCATCACATCAAAATAATTAAAGTGGAGCATTATTTGATTGAACGTTCATTTATGAAGCTAGGTAAGAGTTTATATAACAGAAATGTATCTGAATCATATTCAATCTTGAATTCATTCCCAGTGGAGGGATGAAAAATGATGTTGCATGTCACGTGCATGTGTTGGAAGACTATTTGGAATATAGAACATTATATAATTTATGGGATTGAATGCAGATTTAAATGAATACGTGGCGAGTTGTTGTGAAAGGAGGGTGACCAACCATGGAGCGGAAAAAGATATGTAGACAGCTCCTTATCGACTTATCATCATGAAGCACCAAACAAGTCCTTTTGGGCCACACCTTTCTCCATCTTCACAGCTATTCACTATTGTGACCACTCATCCTCGCCACAAATTTCTCATTACTAGTACTGCACCATGAGAATGACCTCTTTTTTTCAACGTAGAAACCGTGTACTCTTCACCAAATTCCTTGCCATAGATAACGAAAGCCAGTGTCAATATATATGTGCAGTCATTGATCGATCGGTACATGTCGTCCTTCGCTATTCCAAACAATTTAATTAATTAATCAGCAGAATATTTCCAACTTTCTATATATCCTCAACCCAGAACTTATCTATGAGGAATATAATGTGAGCATCTATGCGTGTGTGCCATCTAGATTATTTCAACACCAGAAATTAATTTTTAAAGACTTTTTTTTCTTAGATCCGTAGCTAAATTTGTGAGATACCCCAGCACCTAATATAATAGATATGAAAAAATAGGGGGGAATTCGAAATGATAAAATGAGTAATATGATAATTAGAGATAAAGAAAAAAAATAAACGCATAATAATTATTGTAGAAGTTTTATGTATAATAATATTGCTCTTAATTTTATAAAGTTATTTGCTTGGCTTTATCTTCCATGTGTATTTAAACTAATGAGATATAGTTTATATATATCTATATATATATATATATGTATGTATTTACAAAGGTATAACTTCTGTTTTTGAAATTGTTCAAATTATATACTGGCTATGTATTTCAAAGAATTAAAAAGAAAATAAAAATTTCGAGAAACCTAGTACAACAAATGAATTGAACTTGGATGATGACTGATGAGGAAAATAAAGGATATGCAAATTAAGAGCGACCATGACCATACTTGACAGCTTTTTTCATTAATTAATCATTTTGTCCATACATAGCTGTATGCCTGTATCGATCATTCTGAATAATTAAGTCAAGGGTTATTATAAATTTATATATATACATTCACTATTTATTTATTTATTTATTTTGTTTTTATTTCTGTCCTTCTTTTCCTTCACATCTATATTTCTTTTTACATCTAGTATGTTCCCTTCTTATATTCTATTTTCTTTTCTATCCCAATCCCAAACCCAACAATGGGTAGACGACAAGTTAGATTAAACCAAATCTCACATATAGTTAACGTACACCTTTTTGGTATGCAAAATTCCAAAACCTGGGTTCCCTCTAGTGCAGGTAATTATCTCGATTGATCTGAAGCAACCAGGACATGAAGATTGTACACATGCAGAGGCCCCTCCTGCAGGCTGCAGCCTCCAAGCTCCAACCCAACACAAGTTCATATTCAAACTAGCATGACATTTGTCCATATTAGGTGTACTTGATTAATTAGCACACACGTCAGCCATGAGAAGGCGTCCCCATATAAGGTTAAACCTTCATTAATATATACCAAAAGCGCTACCCTTGTCTTGTCATCACATCAAAATTCCAACCAGTTGACGCACATCCTCAGTCTGTCCAAACTCTCAGAATTTCATGCAAAATAATCAGAAAAAAACTTATTCATGTCCAATACGTGTACGGCAGATAGCGCATTCATGCAAACTCAATCATATCTTTTACGATTACGTACCATGACGCCACTCCCATGTAATATATATATTTTATAACATTTCTTACAATTTATAATAAAGATAAGAAAATTAAGAAGGAAAATGTGAGGTAAAAGCGCGTGATGGAAAGATTATAAAGACAAAAAAGGAACTGTAATTATATTCCTATTACATATTCCACAAGGGCAGTATATATATATTTTTTTAGGCAAGTGGTAAATTTCATATATTAATGCTGAAAACGAGTAAAGTTCGTTTCAAGTAGTGAAGTGGAGTACTTAATTAACCTGTCACAGAATGCAGTTACAAGTGATATTAGGAAGGAAACAGAAGGGTAGTTTAGTAATTTTGTTCCCGACTCATAACTGGACGTTATAAAAAGGGTGAATGCTCCACATGCTGTGTAAGTTGGATGAGCAATTGTTTACTTGAACATGGTCCAGATCCATTCCATTCTCTTATAGTCCCGCGAATTTCTTCTCACTCTGTCTTCTGGTTCTGCTTTGGTCGTTACTCCTCTCTCAGAAAGCAGAAAAAAAAATAAAAAGTACGGTAAGACAAAGCCAGCAACGATCTTCTCATATCATAATCTTGTATACTTTAATTATTTAATTTATCATAATGTCAACAATCTTCGCTTACTACTAATTTTGGAGGGCAAAATGAAGAATCTAAATTTGCAGGCTCAGTTATATCCTTCTCTACACTATTTCTCCGTCGTTAATTAGTTCTTAGCCTCAACATTACGTAGAGTGTTAATTTAATTTAATTATTAGCACTGTAGCAATGGCTGTGAGTATGGAAAATGCAAGTACATCCAGCTTAGCGAGAACGAAATCGGATCAGCTAGCGGAGTTGGCGGCGGAGGCAACAGGTGTGAAGTCGCCGCCGTCGGCGGAGGGTGGCGGAACGCTATCAAGGAAATCGAGCCGGAGGATGATGGCGGCGTCGCCGGGTCGCGGCGGGGGGAAAAACGCGCACATAAGAAAGGCAAGGAGCGCTCAGTTGAAGGTTGAGGTGGATGAGGTTAACAGCGGCGTGGCTCTAAGCCGAGCTTCGAGTGCCAGCTTGGGGCTCTCATTCTCCTTCACCGGCTTCACTCTGCCTCCTGATGAAATCGCCGATTCCAAACCTTTCAGCGACGACGATATCCGTAAGTCAATTCACACTCAATCATGAACCATCTATTATTTTTTTTTAGAATCTCATGCCATAATTGTGGACAAATATTCGAGTCCCATATCGATTAGAATATATAAACAACACAACTCGCTGTAGTTTTGAAAGTTCACAGATAAAGTTAATGAAAGGTCCAAGTTCATACAGTTCTCTTCAAAACTGTAGAAAATCTCAATCCTTTCATATGCGGGTGATTAACTAACTGCTTCTCTTTTCTTCAAATGACAACACGTGTACAAGAACTGGAAGACTAACCTTGTGATGACATAACCTTATTGGACTCTTACTCTTAACTGTTAACATTTTCATTTTTTTTTAATTATAAACTTACATTATTTTATACAAATAATAAATAGTTTAATTTTTTACCTTAAAAAAATATAGTTTAATTTTCATGTATATTGTTAATATATATTTTTAACTTATTATTTTTCATTTGTATTTTTTAAAATTAAAAACTTACATTACTATCTCCTCCTCAACTGTACCTCAAATTTACTTCAACTTTTTCCATGCAGAAATATCAAAGTTGTTAATTATTACTATATTGATAATAGTCATGATGAAAGTTAAAAGAGACACAGGAAAGTACGATTACTAGTTTGACTACGTACGTGTGATTCACATATAATTTGGCTGGGCATTGGTACTACGGATGCGATGCGAAACAAAATTGGTTCATGCCAATGATTAGAAGAACCTGTTGTTTTTATAACATTTTCCCACCATTTATATATAGCCTAGAGATTTGATTAATTTAACTAAAACATAGTGAAAGATGGAATAACTGGGTTAAAAACATAGTGCAAAAGTGATTGTTTAATGTTTTAGAACAATGTTTTGCTGTTTGCAATTTGATATACTTGTTTTGCATATTTATTAATCGAAAAAAAATAGTACACATTTTACTGTATGCATTTTATTAAACAAAAATGATGTAAAAGAATAGTTTTCAAATAATAATACTATGTGACATTCATGTCGTAGTCTCATAAAGTTTAACTGGGTTTATATATAATATTTGCTTGTAAGTTCTGGTTAATGGTTCAACAAATATGCATTTTAGTTGTCCTGTTGGGGAGATATATAATGGCTTTCAATTTATGCTTTTCCAGTAAAAATATCATTAGATACTACTCTAGTAAGTTGGACCTCTTGTATAAGCTAGCGATAAATAAAATTAATAGTTTGTTCAAAATTATCAGAGTCTCAATTAATCTATATATAATACCTATATTGAGTATTATTAATTATATATTTTGTAAATCGAAAACATGCATAGATATCTCATGGATATTATTGAGTCGACTATAGACATTCAACGATATGACACCTATAGTGTCATGTGTTAATAGACTCACCTGTTTTCAGTTACGGGAGGCGTCTTAGTCGGGTTCCAAACCAACCAACAACCTCTTAGCACAAACACGTGATCATAACAGTCCAAAAAACAAGTGACTCATATTCCCCAAACCGTAGAAGATAATCATAGCTAGTAGTATGTCGACGTCCTAGTGTAGTGCTTGTCCATATGAAGTATGAACCACCACTTATAGTTGTATCTATGCCTGGCTATGGTCCCCACCTATCCACACACCTACATGTAACGTGCTTCTAATTAATCACCATAATTATCATTTCATGCATCCTCAGTCTACGTCTATTTCTCCTTAACCTGACTTCATGGTACAGTTTTATTTGTTTCCACATTACTTATGCTCAAACTAAAATTCTTGGATATATATCGAAAATTGTTAAAATTTGTTTAAGATGCATTAATGATATGTTAGAATCTTGTACAAACCCAATGTTTTTATCTTAATCGAAATAAACCAATAAATTGTTAGTATTTTTTTCAAAATTTATTTACCCATTTGATCCATGTACTTATTTACATTCTATGTTGTAGTTCCGTACAATTAATTTGTTCTTAGAAATTTTCTGTCAGTTGTGCTGGAATTTCAAAGTTCATTATGTTTGTGTGGTTTCAATTTTGTGGCAATTTTAGAGACGCTAAAACTATGCAAGTTACTTTGTAACTAAGGGTGTGCTTGCACGGCCGTGATCCATATTATACTCTATTTTCACGTAAAGAATAAGAAATTGATGTAGAAACAGGTCTAAGCAACTTCAAGAGAGACGTGAAAAACCACATCCAGAAGCTAGACCAAACGGGCACTAACAAGAGGAACTAAAACACTAAAATTTATTCATGCATGTAATGAGGACAAATGTAACGAGAATTCACTCTGATAGTATGATGTTTTACCAGAACCTGACACTTGGATTCAGTACATTTATACTTTTCTAACGTGTTGACTATCTTGGCTATATAACTATGAATATAATCTCCTTTTTATAACTATGAATATGAATATGAATATGACCCATCTGGCCATCTTTATAACTTATTGAATATCTTGGTACCCACCACAATTAGCTAGCTAGGTTGCACTTGGACCCAGTCTTCCTTTTTTGTTGGAGAGCATATAGTCTCCTTCTTGGGCCCCTTCATTAAATTTCTGCTTGACTTTTATCCTCTACTGCGTCGAAATAGCTTCACTTTGTCAAGTGTCATGACTAATTAATGCTCTATATAACTTGGACTTTTATGATATGTCCTGTATACCTCAATTTTAAGGAATCTTATGATTTGTTCCCTCTGAAGCTTCTAGCACCCATGTATACGGTTTAAAACATGCATTTGTCCTACTAAAAGTAACACATACACGTGAACATGCATTCAAATTTATAGTACATAACTGCATACACTAAGTGGAGGACATTTTTTGCCTCCTTGTGAGTTGTGAATTATATGAAAAGGGTAACTATGTATATTGCAGCGGAGGATATTGAAGCAGGAACTCGTAAGCCGAAGTTTCAGACTGAACCTACTCTGCCAATATATCTGAAGGTATTACACATTTTTTTTTTGTCAAAAATTAAGTATGTTGCGCTCTTCATTCCTACCAGAACCTACCTCTGCCGGTACTGTTCAAACCTTCAACAGAGCATGAGTTTGATTTAGTGCTATATATGTATTTGGGCAGGCAACGGTGAAGCTTCATTTAGCGATCAACGCCACCAATAGAACATGTTACATGGCTATCAATATAGCATGCTCAGGTTCAGTCTTGTACAAAGTTTCATTTCATGTGACGTCAATGTACAAGACTACCCCTTCTTTCTAGTTAACTAGATAAAGGATTAGTAACAACGTACGTACAACATGAACATATGCCTAACATGGTACTAAAATTTTCTGAATTTCTTTTTGATGCCTCCCACAGGGCATCAAGTTTCAACACATTAGTTTTATTTCTCATACGCTTGAAAGAGCTAGGTTCAAGATTGGAACCTTTCTGGCTTCGAGGCTTTAGCTATGTGAGGCTTAATAACATGGTTTGGCAGAGAAAGAAGGGTATGGAGTATGAATAGTTGGACAAATTTTTTAAAAAAATTGCCTTCGTGCATTGTGCTTACTTTTGTGCTTTATTTTTAAGTTGTACTGTGTGTTTGTGATGGATCTCTCTAATTGAGATGAATTCTTGTTCTTGACTGTGCAGTTCACTGATGTGACCTACAAGGTGGTGATTAAAGGCTTAACTACAACTAAGGAGAAGGATATCCTGAAGGGGATCACTGGTTCTGTAAATCCTGGGGAAGTTTTGGCATTGATGGGTCCTTCAGGAAGTGGAAAGACGTCTTTGTTAAATCTGCTAGGAGGAAGGTTAATTCAGTCCACAACTGGTGGCTCTATCACTTACAATGACCAACCTTATTCCAAGATCCTAAAGAGCAGGTAAAAATCCAACTAGTGACTATCTTACATAGTTAGAATTTTATTTTTTAATTCTTTGATGGTTCCTATATGCGTCTTGGACCATATTGTAAAAAGTTATCTTAGTTTATGCCATACTTACAAGAAACATGCATTTGGCAGGATTGGATTCGTGACACAAGATGATGTTCTGTTTCCTCACCTTACTGTGAAGGAAACATTGACATATGCAGCCCGCCTAAGATTGCCAAATAAATTAACGAAAGAGGAAAAGGAAAAACGAGCTTTAGATGTCATCGATGAGCTGGGATTGGGGAGGTAAATGCAAATGCTTCCATCCATGACAATTATTATGAGCATAAAAGTCATAATCATCGATTGAGCATAAGCATAAACATAGTGAAGAATATAGCTAAATGATCAATTGAATATGGTTGTGGGCCCTTGTGAGGGATAAATAAATATTATATATTGTATATTAACTATAAAAGCCGATAAGTGTCATTTGGGTGTATGAAAACAGGTGTCAAGATACTATGATAGGAGGTTCCTATGTTCGAGGAATATCTGGTGGAGAGAGGAAGAGAGTTTGTATTGGCAATGAGATCATAATCAACCCTTCTCTTCTGTTTCTTGATGAACCAACTTCTGGTTTGGATTCCACAACAGCCTTAAGGATAGTTCAAATGCTACAAGACATAGCAGAGGTACTTGTCCTCATTCTTCCCTGTGAGTTTAATGAACTAGCATCCAACCACCCCAATTTGACCTTATAAATGAAATACTGAAAGTTTCTTTTAAAAACATTATGTCAAATGAGAAAGTCTTGGATCACATTCAAATAACTCAAATTTATCAACAATATATATGGACACTCCTTAATTATTAACTCTCAAATGACACTCCTTATTTCTCTTTATCTCTATTTCTCTCTTTTTATCACCTTTCGTATCTACTACACATTTCTCTCTTTCTCACTCAAGATATCAAATAGCATGGACCATGGGTTATCCATCCAGCATTATTATAGTACAACACATATATGAAGATGTCAGTCTAGATTGTGGTTTGGTCCAATCTCATTTTATCCACACATAGGAATATTTACTTGCATGCATGATTTGGTAATATCCGGCTAGATAATTTCATCATTACTTGAATCTTTATTACTAACCTTTTAGTCTTATACCAGGCTGGCAAAACCGTAGTGACAACAATTCATCAGCCATCAAGCAGACTCTTCCATAAATTTGATAAGTTGATCCTTCTAGGAAAAGGGAGCTTGCTATACTTTGGAAAAGCATCCGAAGCAATGGACTATTTCCAGTTTATAGGGTGTACACCTCTTATTGCCATGAACCCTGCAGAGTTTTTACTAGACCTTGCAAATGGAAACGTAAATGACATTTCTGTACCATCAGAGTTAAAGGATAAAGTGCAGATGGGAAATGCTGAAGCTGAAACATGCAATGGGAAACCATCAGCTTCAGTTGTACAAGAGGTAAATTCTCATTATTATTTTTGATAGTAGTACCATTTAACTAGAAAAGAGACTCGAGAGCAAAATTTTCAGATGTGCTTGCATTTGAACTTTAACAGTATCTGGTGGAGGCATATGATTCTCGAGTTGCAGAAATAGAGAAGACAAAGTTAATGGTTCCTGTCCCCCTTGATGAAGAAGTGAAGTCTAAGGTTTGTTCTTACAAAAGAAATTGGGGAGCAAGTTGGTTTGAGCAATTTTCTATATTGTTTTCCAGAGGATTCAAAGAAAGGAGACATGACTATTTTAGCTGGTTGAGAATCACCCAAGTTCTTTCCACTGCTGTCATATTAGGATTACTCTGGTGGCAATCAGATGCTAAAAACCAAAAAGATTTGCAAGATCAGGTAAACTATATCTGCCAATAGCCTATTCTCTATTCTTAAAAGGTTCATAAAGAAACATGAATAAGTAAAGGTGTTGAAGTTATGTCAGAGGTGTCCAAACAAAAAAATAAATTAATCGTGATGCGGTGGAGAAGTGTCCAATACTTATCAAGGCATGTGCATCCGATATGTGTAAGGCAAGGGCATATGATCTAAAGATGTGTCAGTACTTCATAAATCAGATTGTAACTTCAAACATAAATATAATGTATGTTAAAATCTTCATTAATTGTTTCACTGCAGGCAGGACTGCTTTTCTTTATTGCTGTATTTTGGGGATTCTTTCCTGTGTTCACTGCAATATTCACATTTCCTCAAGAGAGAGCCATGCTGACAAAGGAACGAACAACGGATATGTACAGACTAAGTGCATATTTCATGGCTAGAACAACGAGTGACCTTCTACTAGACCTGGTTTTACCAGTGTTTTTCCTCCTTGTTGTTTATTTCATGGCCAGTTTGAGACTCAGTGCAGGGCCTTTTTTCCTCAGTATTCTTACAGTTTTTCTCTGCATCATAGCAGCTCAGGTATGCATTATAATTCATTATCCAACTGCTAATATAATAATAACATAAACCAAAATGCCCTATAGTTCTAATTGCGAATGGTTGTGAAGCAGGGACTTGGACTTGCTATTGGGGCCACACTAATGGACTTGAAAAGGGCAACAACTTTGGCTTCAGTAACTGTGATGACTTTCATGCTGGCTGGAGGCTTTTTTGTGAAGGTAAATTTAATCAACAATTTTTTCTTGAAAGGAAAAATTATCATTTCCTGACATATGCTCAGAAAATTTTAAGAGAGCAAAATGATTTGTTGAAGTTTAAGAGTTTCTTCATATACAAATTTAAAAAAACTTTTGAGAATTTCTTTACTAAAAATAAATAACTTTTTTATTTGAGAAACTATCGAAAGCTCTTATAAGGTTGTTTCGAAAGTCTTTTATGTAAGGTGTAATGTAACTGAACCTCTCCTTGTCAAGGTATATCAAATATTTTACATCCTTGTCATCAAGATCAATCAAACAATAACATGTGTTTTTTACAATTCAGCAAGACATTCTTTATTAATCGAAGTTATTAAAAGGATGAGAACTTGATGACCAGAAATATGAGAAACTTCATATAACTCCTGCCAATGTTAAATGCAACTGACTCATGTTAAATTCTAAACATGACAGAAAGTCCCTATATTTATATCTTGGATTCGTTACATATCTTTCAACTACCATACGTACAAACTATTGCTCAAGGTTCAATATGAACACATGACACCTACCATAAATGGGATTCGAATTGACAGTGGATTCACAGAAGTTGCTTCTCTGATAGCCATGGTTTTTGGTTACCGTTTATTGGCATATGTTTCTTTACGGCGGATGAAACTTCAAGCTGGAAGTTAAGACAATCAATTCAGGCATATATATAGCATGGTCTGAGTTGGAAATGCACATGACGGCTCATAATTATAGAAATGTAAGGAGTAGCAAGTGAAGTGCACTTAGTTTGTCTAATTAATCTCATGAATTATATTACATTTAGCATGTTCAACAAAAGCATGCATGCCGAATGTTATCACAGGCGCATCAGTATGAGATGCTTTTTGAAATTATTTAACTCTTAGGATGAATGACTCTTCTTATTAGATGTGTTTCATTAACAAAAGTTTGCAACTCTGGTAGCCAGAATTAAAGGTTTCATTAACTAAAGTTTGCAACTCTTCTTATTAAGAATTTGAGATGATTATGCCACCTTCTTTGCTTCATGAATAAATATGAACTAAATCTACTTATATCTCTGTGATCAATTTAAAGTTAATACGGGTCCACCACTTCTGTTAAATATAGCAATGCGAATATTGATTTTTTAAATTTATTTTGTATAACTGTATTAGGTGTTCATGGACTCATATTAACATGATGAATCTAACAAATTAAACTAAATCAATTATATTGATTCAGATTATTTCACTTAATAGGATTTTTTTACTTTAAAGTTTAACCAAACTAATTATAATTGGTAATTTTTTTCTTTTTACTTGAACTAACTTTTATTTCATGTATTTCAACTAGAATGTAATTATCTGGCATACTTTTAAGAATAACATACTTCATACTCTATTGTTAATAAAACGCAGACATACACCACTAACTTGAAGAAGAAGAAGAAGAAAAAAAAACGATGCAAAACGCAATCAATGGACTTGATTAGATGACAATAAAACATATAGATTATAATTTCATTCACCAAGTGAAAAACGAACATCAATGTCCTCTGAAGTAAAGGAACGTCGAAGCAGTCACCCTGGGGATTATAGTTGTTCATTGTATATAAGGAACAAGGATTTTGTATTCCGAGAAATAACAACATATCCTCTAAAATAATTTCTTGGCACATTTTCTATTGATAAAAAATTTATTGTAAATTACTATATTTTTTTGTAAGTCTCACTTCATATTTATCGAGTCTCACTCATGATTTTATTATATTTTAATAAATTTTAGTTAATAATATATAAACAAAGTTTACAAAGAAGTATTAATAACACATTTTCATTTCTTATTTGATATTTTAATTTTTGGTTTTTCAAATAAAAGAACAAAATTTGTAAAATATAAAATAAAGATAAAATTTATATTCAACATTGGTCATAAGACCCTTTCTTTTTTCTTTTTTCTTTTTTATTTCATTATTTAATCTTTCTTTTTCTTTAATAGTTTAAATACAAGAAAAATCCATAGTTTTAACATTATCAAAAAAAATTACGTCAAAAATCATAATTTTAACATTTTGTATTTATGTTTAAATATAATAAATATTTGAGAAAAATTATTTCTTTAGATTAGGTTAAATATAAAATAATTTCTCCTTGTATTAAGTGATAAAAGGTAAAAAAAATAATATATATATATATATAATAAAAGGTTTTATTATTTTATTATTTATTATCACCTAAAAACACAAACATTAAAAAATAACTTAAATAATTTTTTAATTTATAAAATCTTTATAATTTTTTTTGTTTCTCTCAAGGGTATTCCTAAACTAACTCGATTGAGTACTAATCTCATTTGTTGTATTATGACTTTTATCAACCCAATTGGATTTTGTTATTAAATGTTCTTTAATTGTTTTGAATAAATTACTAAAAATATGATTATTTAATTTATTATAAATTATTTAAAAATTTATATATTTATAAACATTATAATTCTTTTATCATAAATATGAACTTTAACTTGTATATTATTATTTTTTTATTTGTTCTAACTTTAACTGAACACGATAAACAAATAAATATTTATATTATGTATTGTACACTTTAAAATACTAGTTAGTAAGTAATGAAAGAATTATACTATTTTTTAGTTCATTATCAAGGAATATTCTTTGTCAAACACAAAAAGTCAGAAATAATTTTTCTTGAAAGTTTGATAGATATTAAATAGTTGAATCTATTAAAATTATTTTTTCCTATAAATTATTTGTATATATGAACAATTTTATGTAATTAGAGCAATTTCTTTTAAAACATTCTCAAAGTAAGTACTTCAAAAAAAATACAGAAGTAGATAAATTATGGGCTCAATTGCATTTTTGTCTCCCTATAGAATTAAATATAAAAATTTAATTCTTTAATATTATAAAATATGTAATTTTGGTTTTTTCATTAAATATTATTCATTGATGGTCAAAATTATAAGTGAATCATGATTTAATTTATATTAAATGGATGACATAATAATTAATATTTAAATTAAATTTTATGTTTAATTCCTTTTTTATCTCATAAATGTAACGTAATAAGTATTTTAGAAGGTCATGGGTGATTTAGTAGCCCATAATAGGTCATTCTCAAACTGGAACGGGCCGTTCCAAACTACTAAATAGGCCTATGAATTTTGGTCTGAAACGGGCCGTTCCAAAATGGTCATTGTGAGTTAAATTCAACTCCAAAACGGGTCGTTCTGATTTTAGAACAGGCCATTCTAGACGTGCCAGAATGGGTAGTTCTGGTTTCAAAACGGGTCGTTCTGCATGTGAATTTTACACATGATGAAGGAGCCTAGAACGGGCCGTTCCTAATTTGGAATGGACCGTTCTGGCCACTTCATACTTCTATAAATAGAGGTTGTGAGTTGAGGAGAATGAGAGGTTTTTATAGAGAAGTTTTAGAGAGAAAGACTTTGGACTAGGAAACTTGCTTTGGGTGGATTGAAGTTCCGGGTTGAGCTTCGAAAAGAAAATTCTACTTCTTCTCAGTTCTTGACTATTTTAAGCCAGTCTTCAGGTAAGGAAAACTAGATTGTATGTTGTTTGGTTGTATGTGAGTTTAGGAACTCATATGAAGTTGTATAATTACATTGAGATGTATGATGAGTAGAAAGTGAAATGAAGAGTTGCATGTTGAGTATAGTGTTGTAAACTAAATGGGTAGTTGTACCAAATAAAAAATGCGTTGAATACATGGTATATTGCTAAAGTTGCTATATTTATGTCTGAATTATTTATATGTTGTAAAATATGATGAAATGATAATATTGTGAGTTGTGAGAAGCATGATGTGAAATGTGTAGACGTGTTGAGATTTATACAAAATTTATTAGTAGACCATGTTGTTAAGTTGTTAGATAAGAGTTATATGTTGCTATAAAGTTGTATGTTGTGTCATGTGTTGAAAAGATATTATTTTATGATGATTGAGTTGTAAATTATGAGTTGAGCTAATAAGTTGTTGAGTTGATTGTGTTGTTTAAAGTTGAAATGAGATGTTGTGTTGTTAAACAACATTGATGAGTTGTTGTGCTGATATACCATGTTGTTTAAGTTGAAAGTTGATTGAGATGATGAGTTGAAAGTTGTGTGTTGTTTAAGTTGAAAGTTGATTGAGATGATGAGTTGAAAGTTGTGTGTTGTTTAAGTTGTTAAGCTGAGCTGTGCTGTTGAGTTGTAAGCTAATTCAGTTGTGATGATAAGTTGTTGATCACTAAGACTAGAAGAGATGTTTTCGAAGTTGTTCATCCCATTGTGGATTGAGATAGTTGTGGTGCTCTGAGAGCCCAATTTGTTGAAAACCCTCCTTGGGAAGTTGTCCCTTGGAGTGGACGTTGTGTTGTTCTCCTCTAGGACTTAGTTGATCCCATGTGTGGGCAAAGTCGAGGCACATGTGTACAAAGCGACCACGGTATAAGGGCAAGGTCGAGTTATACCGATTACAAAGCGACCACGATATAGGGGCAATGTCGATCTATACCGATTACAAAGCGACCAATTTGAGTAAAGTACGAAGTCGGGAACTTAGTTCCTAACTGAGTACTATACTTCCTTGTTTAAGTGGCAAAGTCTGAGAAATCGTTATCGTGTTGTGAATTTCTATCTAAATTTGTTGTTTACCTAACAAGCCCAAAAAGGTTTTGTGTTGTCGGTTCGGTAGAACCTAGCCACTTAGACTACTTATCACGTTGTAGGAGATCTCTGAGTTGAAATGCGTGACGACTCATAAGTTGTTGATGAGTTGATTTGTTGTTGATAATAGTTATATCTATGTTGTTGTGTTGTTAAGCTGTGATTGTGTTGTATGTTGATCCTGTTGAGGATGATGATAATGTTGTTATGTTGTAAGTTGCTTAATTGTATACAAGTTGATGATGATGCTAGTTAGGGGTGGGCAAATTAAATTGCACTAAACTGAACTGTTAAAAACTGTATTAAATTGAAAAATAGTTCAATTAAACTGAACTGAACTGAAAATTAGATCACAAAATTGAACTGAACTATTTTTTATTCTATTAAACTGAACTGAACTATTTTTTATCTAAGAAGAAAGAATCTGTGGTTGGTGACTTGGTGCGTGAGGAAGGAGGAATCCGTGGTTGCCTGTGAGTGAGGAAGGAGTGATGATTCTGCTGAATCAGGAACCCCGTGTTATGGGCCCGTGGCTTGCTGGAATGTGAAGAGGCTTGCGATTTATGATTTAGAAACCTTGGCTGTGGCTGGAATGTGAAGACCCAATATATGAAGACCCACATTTCTGCATTTATAAATTGAAACTGTGCCATGTCGTGGTCCGTGTCCGTGTTTTTATTTTATATTTTTAGTTAATTAGAGTAAATTGAACTGTAACTTAATAAGTTCAGTTTTTAAAAACTGAACTAAAAAATAGTTTAATTCAGTTTTATCTTAAATAATTATAGTTTTTTTAGTTTAAAATATTTCAGTTATTTAATAGTTTAGTTTAATTCAGTTAATTTTGCCCATCCCTAATGCTAGTGTCACTAGATTACCGTGTTGTAAGTTGTTTTAAACATGTGTTGTTGAGAGGTGTGTGTAACACATGTGTTGGCTGTTGTTATGATGAATATGATAATTATTCCAATAGTTTGTACAGTAGTTGCGTTGAAGTGTTGATACAACGTTGATACGTGGAATCAAGTTGAAATGATGTTAAGATGTATAATATATGTGTTATTTATCTTTTGTGTCAGATGTGAAGATGATTATATAGTTGTGTTTCATATTTGATATTTATGAGTTGTTTATTGTCTCTAGCTTACCCTTGCATGTTTTCATGTGGTTTGGACTGCGATTATCATACGTTGTATGGGAGCAGGGCAGTGATAAGCTGAGAGATACCTGCTAGAGGCCACAGGAGGTGCCTGGAGATGGATATTTTTTTTGTAGACTATCTTATAATAGCATATTTTGTTGTATATAACTGGGTGTTGTTAGTTGCTTGATTAACAACTTATGTTGTAAATATTTTATTATACTATTTTAGTATATATTCCAGTAGTGTGTAGTGTTGTTTTGTAGTGTGATGGTCATGACGGGTCGTTACAATAAAAGTGATAAAATGTTGCAAAAATAAAAAATAAAAGACTTAGTTGAAATATTATGATTATCTATTTAATGCTAAGTTATAAAGAATTTGACAATTTTAATAATTAATGAATGAATGTATAGCGAAAAAATTAAAATTATAAATTTTATAAAAAGATTAAAATTATATAATTAAAAATAAATAAATAAAAATTATAAATTTAATATTATAAAGAGATAAAAATGTAATTTAGGCTTTGATAAAAAAAGACTTTAAAACTTAAGATTGTGTTTCAAAGCACAACTTGTATTTTTTTCAAGACACTGATTTTGTTTTTTCAAAAAATTAATTTTACATAAATACACGACTTTAAAGTAAAAATAAATAAAAAAGATAAATATTAACAATCTATTCTTAAAGTATTTCTTATTGATTAAAATTTATTAAAAAATATAATTTTTTAGTGAATTTTACATTCTACTTCATAATCATCTGCTAATTTTATAATTTTTAATAAATTATAATATAAAAATAAATGTGTAATTAACATTCCTAAAAAAAAATAATAAAAAAATAATAGCTTCAACGTAGAAAATCACGTTAAAAATGTGTATACAAACACGTTCTTAAATTAGAAAATATAAAAAAAAATGTGATTTTATACATGACTTTTCCTTTAAAGAAAATAATAGAAATTGTCTTGTGAAACATGATTTCCAATTTTGAAGTGTCCTTTGAAGCCTGACTTCCATTTTTTAAGTCTGTTTCACAGCTTGTCCATTTCTTTAAAAAAAAAAAAAAAAAAAACGTTAGTAGCTAGGTGGTGGTTTGTGAGTGAGGGATGTAAGGGTAATTTGGTCATACCACATCTCAACGGCTACTTCCATATAAAAGGATGTCACGAACCCTATTTCTTTATTATTCTTTCTATATCGTTCTTCACTTCTTCTCTTCCTTCTCCGACCACTTATTCATCTCTCTCTGATCTTCGCGCGCTCACAACCACCGCAATTCACATTCACATTCTCTTCTCTCTCTCTCTCTCTCTCTCTCTATTTCTCCATTCCCTTCCTTCTTCATTTCCACTCACTTGTTTATCTCTTTTGCAGGCTTTCTTTCGCTCTTTTTCTTCCTCCAACCATGGACGCGGGACCATGGAGTTCTTCCTCCAAGATCAAGTCCCGTTCGCCCTTCCAAGATCTCCTCCGCAGAAAAAACTCTCAAGAAAACGTAAGCCCCAGCATCATTATTTCCACACGCAAAAAATAAAAATAAAAATAAAAATAAAACCCTAATTTTGGAAACAGTTGGACAGGTTCATCCCCAATAGGTCTGCGATGGACTTCGATTACGCTCACTACATGCTGACGGAGGGTAACAAGAAGGGAAAGGAGAAAGAGAACCCCGAGGTGACGTCACCGTCGCGAGAAGCCTACTTGAAGCAACTCGCTGAGGCTTTCAACATGAACAGAACTCGAATCTTGGCCTTCAAGAACAAACCCCCAACTCCGGTTGAACTCATTCCCAACTCCATCCTTTCGCCTCCTCCTCCTTCCAAATCCTCTAAGCCCAGGCGCTACATTCCTCAGGTTTGTTAATTAAATTCGAAATTATGTGTTTATTAGTCAGATGCTATGAAAGTTGAAATTGTGTTCTTACTGTTTGTGGAAATGGTTGTTAGAGTTCTGAGAGGACTTTGGATGCTCCTGATATACTTGATGACTTTTACTTGAACCTGTTGGACTGGGGAAGCAGAAATGTTCTCAGTATTGCCCTTGGAAACACCGTGTATATATGGAATGCCGCTGATTGCTCAACGGCGGAACTTGTTACCGTGGATGAGGAAGATGGTCCCGTTACTAGCGTTTCCTGGGCTCCTAATGGGCGCGATTTAGCCATTGGTTTGAACAATTCTCATGTCCAGCTCTGGGATGCTGATGCTTCTAGGATGGTAAATGTTTTACTTTTTTAAATTTTATCCATTTTGGGGGTGAATTTTGAATGGTTGACTGTGTAGATCTTTATTGGTTGATTACATTGATGTTGTATAGAAATTGAACTCTTTTTTGTGTTTTTGTGAAATTGGAATGTTCTTTGTATGCAATCTGATGTTGTGATTTGATTTGGTGACTGCAGCTAAGGACACTAAGAGGTGGGCACCAAGCGAGAGTGGGTTCACTGTGTTGGAACAATCATATCCTCACCACTGGAGGGATGGACAGTAGGATTGTTAATAATGATGTTAGAGTGAGGTCTCATATTGTTGAATCTTATAGGGGGCATCAGCAGGAGGTCTGTGGGCTCAAGTGGTCTCCCTCAGGACGACAATTGGCGAGTGGAGGCAATGATAATGTTATTCACATATGGGACAGGTCTATGGTCTCTGCAAATTCACCGACCCATTGGCTTCACAGGTTTGAGGAGCATAGAGCTGCTGTGAAGGCACTAGCATGGTGTCCCTTCCAGGCGAATCTGCTAGCTTCTGGTGGAGGTGGGGGTGATCACTGCATTAAGTTCTGGAACGCCCATACAGGGGCTTGCTTGAACTCTGTTGACACAGGCTCGCAGGTGTGCGCTTTGCTGTGGAACAAGAATGAGCGTGAGTTGCTTAGCTCGCATGGTTTCACCCACAACCAGCTCTCTCTTTGGAAATACCCTTCAATGGTGAAGATGGCAGAGCTCAAGGGTCATACCTCCAGGGTGCTGTTCATGGCTCAAAGTCCAGATGGGTGTACTGTGGCCTCTGCAGCAGGGGATGAGACGCTGAGATTTTGGAATGTTTTTGGAACGCCACAGGCTTCCAAACCAGCGCCTAAAGCTGACACTGAGCCCTTTGCTCATGTGAACCGTATTCGTTGAATATGCATGTAGAATTTCTGCGAGCCCGAGACTGTGAGTTGTGCAGATATTCTAGACATTGTATTAATTTTTTTTATTTTTTAACTTTCAATATTACCTTGAGCATTTTTTTGTACACATTATTTATTATTTATTACCTTGATCATTCTTTTTGTACATAAATAGTATGACAGATATATAATGGGTGAAGTTGTCTGTACAGAAAGAAATCCTAACTGAAATGAATGTGTATGCTTGGAAATTTTCTCTTTGTTGTTGATCTGGTCTTTCTTTTTAAATTCTTAATGTTTTTGAGGGCCCCCAAATCCATAAGTGGTATTTTGGTGTCAAGTATAGTAGCATTGTTAACAATAAAACAGTATCGTGTTGCTCTCAATATCAAATTCAGAAAACGAAATAAAAAGTGTAATGTGGGGTCCGTGATTCTGTATTTTAAAGCACTAGTTTGTACAGATTATGACTACAGACGAAGTCCATACTTGGTAGCTGGAACTTTATGCTGGCTGAAGGTTTTTCTTTTGTGAAAGTAAGCTTAATTAGCCTTCCCCCATGAATGCAATATCCTCATTTCCTGACAGTTTGCTGAATAAATTTTACTCTCATGGAACCAAATTGATTTGATGGATTCTACTGCTTAAAACTCGGACCAAATTGTCGAAAATAGTATATCTAACTTCAGTACTTGCGCTAATGGTAGGAAGTGTACCTGATATCTACTCATACTCAACTTTGCAGAAAGATTCATGTATTTATATATAAAAAAAATGATATGTATTAAATAAAGTAGTTTTATTATTAATACACAATTATTAAAAAAAATATATTTTAAAACAATGCAATACATTAAACTGAGTTGGGATGTGCCAAGGATAACAACCCAAACTTGTTTTAAGAAATATATCAGGTCGAATTTTAAAATATAAATTTGTCCAATCTTTTTCGGGCCAGTCTAGATCAATACGACATGTGGAGTCTTGTCGACCCCTACTTATAACTTTTTTTAAAGCTTCAAAATATGAAAACTTTACTCCTAGCATAATATGACTATTTGCGTAACATTCACATGAAAAACTTAGATGTCATCTACTTCAACTGAAAACATAGATGGCGTCTGTGTTCTCCACATGGAAGCCTCATTTTTTCAATGTTAACCACCCCATAGAGGTTATAAGCTTTGAAACAGATCTTTATTGTAAGAGAGTCCCATTTGGTAAATAAGCTGGAATTTATCGAAAATCCTTTTATATAGCGATAACAATAAAAATTATTTATAAGTCTAAAATATAAATTATTATTTAAAAATCAGTTATTGTAAATTTTAACTATATAAATTAAAAATTTATCTCGAATATAATACATGTTAAAATATTATCTTTTATATAAAAATGTGAAGAATAAAGTTGAATTATACAATCCTAAATAAATTATTAAGATTTAACTTTACGTGACTACTTTAAAAATAATTATATGACTTGGGTATTTTAATTTTGATGATAAGATTTATTTGTCATTATTCATTCATTCTTGAGACTTCCTAAATATATATGCATGAGGTGTGGTTGGCTATATATGACCATCCTTATTATGTTAATTAAAGTGTTTTTCTTTTTCAAGAGACTCACAACCTATTATTCGAGAATAGGAAATAATATTAATCCGGGTCAGTTTAAATTAAGCATTATTGTCTGAATTTGCCCATCTTACAGAGAGACAAATCTATCATAGAATCCAAAATCCAAAGATAAATCCAGCCGCCATTCTAATTTCTATGGGTCCAAAAATAACAAATTATAAATGAAACATTCTTCAGTTTCACTATTTAAGGTCTGTTCCTAACTTAGCATCAGTGCATTGTTGGATTTTCGTGGTTAAAATTGGCGAGAAAAAAAAATATTCTTTTGTTATGAAGATCGTCAATTTCTCTCCCATGTTCCATATATAAGCACTGAAAACCAACAATCATTACATATCCTTCACACTCTCCTTTTTCTCCTTCATAATCATTTTATTTCCTCTGCAAAATGATTACCTACCAGTGTCCATGTTATTTTCTTGGATGATACTTATAAATGTCTATTTCTATATCCATATAATTTATCCAAAGTTTGTTTGCTAAATAGCAAAGAGAAAAGAAAAATGGAGAACTCCACGAGATTAGGGTTGATGGCTGTGGTTGCTGTATCCGGAAGCATGGTCTTCTTGGTTCATCAAGTCCATAAACGTCTACTATCTAACTTCATGGAGAAATTTGAGTATGAATACGCACATGACCAAAAGAATTTGAGTGGTACCATTTCTATTATTTTCAAACATTAATTACCATTTTTATTTATTTATTTTTACTTTAACTCTAAATTCGTTACGTACTTGAAAAAATAATATCATTGTTTTTCCTTTGTAGGCTCGGAGAAACATGAAGCAAAGAAGGTACGGTTTGCAAAAGAAACATCAAAAAACAAAAGTTGTGGAGATAAGAAAATGATTACAACAACGACAAGGGTACGGGGAATCAAGGCTGAGGAAATTTGGGTGATGGAGAATGTTCAGAAATGGAGGCATGTGCCCAAATTAGAGGACATGATGCCTCCTAATAGGGCAGTTCTATACAGGGGAATTATGAAATATAGGAATAGGACTATTAATCGGAGACTTCACTTTTAGTTTTTTTCTGTTTCCATATTTTTTTTATTTATGCGAAGAATTTTGCTCTCACTTCAATTGGTATCTATTTTTATATTTATAAATTAAAATACATAATTTGCATATAGTAACATTCTTACTTTTTTACTCTTTTTAATGATTGGGAAACAAAACAGAGAAAACTAACAAGTAACAAGAATAATACGGTCTACACGATAATTATTATTATAAACTTTGATATCATTTTATATTTTAAGTTTAAACTTAAATCAACTCTACAATATTATATTGTAAAGTAAGGTTTGTTCTAGTAATTTGTAAAAGATTTTAAAAAATTAAATCGATCTAAATTATAAAATTTATTTTGTTTTAAAAAAAATTTAAATCGATTTACTTTATAAAAATAATTTGGTTAATTAATCTAATTTTATAGTAGATTTGTTTGATTTGATTTTCAAAAAATTGATTCATATTGATCTTTATATATTAAATACTAACCTCTATCTTATATAAGGATATTTTTAGAAGTTTTTCTTTAATGAGAGAAATTTTAAAAATTCTTTTAACTTTTTATATAATCTAATTTTTATTTATCATAATTATTTATAAATTAAATATTAATAAATAAAAAAAAATGCTACAATATAAATTATTCATCATAAATCTAAATTTTTTAAATGTTCATGCCATCATTTATTTAAATATTTAAACTAAATTTCATTTGTTTTATAAAATTTATTAATATTTAAAAATAAGTTGATATAACTATTTAAAATATTCATTGTACGTCTAAAATATTATTTATTATAATTTTAATCACATGAAAATAATTATTTATACTATGTAATGTAGAAATTAAAATACTAAACAATCATAATTGAAAAACGCATTCTTAGTTGGCATTTAATTAGGCTAGGATTTTAGGATATTGGACAGCAAAATGAAAGAAGAGAAGAGAAAATGAGATGTTGATGTATAATAGGTAAGTAGTATTAGCTAAAATACTTTTTAATTAGGCATGTTTGACCACTAAGTTAAATGGTCCCACCCTTTAATTTAATGAAACGTCACTCGCATCCAGTGCTTCACAACCTTACGTTTCAAACAGTTAGGCAATTCTTAATTGTGATTGCCATATTCTGCTGAAATATCCGTTATTACATTTTTATTATTTTTCAACAATTATAATAAGACACCCAACTTAATATTTTTTTATATACATATTATCTTAATCTTTCATTATTAAGTTAACTTAGTTGTTGATCTTTTAAATTTATTGATTTTTTTTTATTTTTAAATTAAAATTTAATATATTATTTTTTACTAAAGCTTAAAAATATTTTAATATCACAATAAAATAAATTATTTATTATTAATAAAAAATATAATTTATGTATTAAAATTAATTAGAATATAATTTATGCATATTTAAAAATATTTATTAAAAATTTTAGTTATATAAAATTGAATATTTATTTGGTGCATAGTACAAGTTAAAATGCAATTATATATTATGAGATACAACTATAACGAATAATTGAATAATGACAAATTATATGCAAATCTTTATACAATTATTATTTTTTATTTACATTCAATATTTTATTATTTTAAAAATAAAAAAATTATATACAATATTTGTATATAAATTATTATTAGATAATTATTCATTATGATTGGTTTATATTATTATTATTGTTATTGTTATTATTATTATAGATTAATTTGAAATTTTTTCTATCATCATGTAAAAATTTATACAATATAGTATCTCAATTTGTCTAATGGGGACGCTTTGTCAAAAGAACATTGAGAAGAAGAAAAAAATACAAACCGAATACAAACTAATATAATAAATAAAAGGATAAATTTTGTCTTGTATAACGGTTTGTGATTTTAGGTCTTTAAATTTTAATACAACAATTTTAGTAATTTAAGTATCAGTTGTATAATTTTAGTCTTTTAATTTTTGATGGAACAATTTTAGTCTTTTAAATATTATAATTGTGATTTTAATTTTTCAAGTATAATAATTATATAAATTTTTACTGTTTAAATTATATATATTAATAATTTTAATAATAACAAATATATATCATTTAATAAATAAATGAAAATTATAATATATGCAATTTAAATATATCAAAAATTATATAATTATAGTATTTGAAGAAATAAAATTATACAATTGTAATATGATTGAATAAGTTTCTTTATAAATATTTCTAAGAGGACAAAAAAGGAAAAAAAAAATTTCATAAAATAAAATTAACTCATGTATAAGTTGTTTTGTATAAGTTTTCTCTATTTAACTTTTTCAATATCTTGTTTTTAACTTATACATAAGTTAATTTTATTTTATAAAAAAATTATTTAAATTTTTTCCCTCTTAAAAGTGTTTTTAAATAAGTTAATCAAACATGTATATATTTAATTTTTTAAGGTTTTACATTATAATTAAAAAAAAAAACAAAGAAACAAACGTAGATGTTGAGTTGAAAAGGAGAAGGATAAAAAATAGAGTTAAATTTAAACGTTGATTCTGGTTGTACTGGAGTTTCAGTCAATAGCCCATAGGTGACTCTGTGTCTTCGGTCTTCACTGGACCATCGGCATCGCTAACAGTCATTATTGTTAACCGTTGAATCTACATTTTAATGTCTTCCAAACTTACTCCATATTATTAATTCTCTTTTAACTCTTCTTTGTTCAGATGGAACAAAGGATTAACGTTATCCATTTTTTTACTCAATTATTTCGTTCAATCAAAATTCAAAATATATGGAAGACTCAGTCAATATATATTTACACAGTAATATTATGTTTAGTTAAATTATAAAATAAATAAGATATTAAAATTAAATTAAGATATATTTTAAAATAAACAATAAATTTAATTATACTTTTAGTCCTTACATAATATTTATAATTAAAAATATTTTAATTTTAGTCTATATATATATATATATATATATATATCATTTTTTCTTTTTAATACCTATAACTTTAAAATTTCGGTTGGGCTAAAAAAAAAAATTAAAAGTAAAATTTATGAAATTAAGAGATCAAAAGAATAATTAAACATAAATAATATTATACAAAATATTATCTATTAAATAAAATGTTTTATTACTAATACACAATTTTTTGATTTTTTAACACATATAAAATATTAAATCATATTAAAATATGTTTTTTTAAAGATAATGAACACATCTTAAAAAAGTTTGAATTTGAGATTTTATACATACTATCCTCCTAATCCCTCTAATTATGTTGGTCCCAGTGATTTAATAATTAATATGTTTATGCATTTCTTTTATGATTAAAGTGATAACAATAATAATTTATGCTAATTAAAAAATTTAGTTAACATCATTTAATTTTATTAATCTTAATTAAAATATGTTTTTCTAAACTGATTTTAATTAAGTCTTTTAATAAATATTTTAAACATTTGTATTATATTTAAAATTTAGAAAAAATAATTTATTTTGGAATACAAAGTTATTTTGAATTATTAAAAATAATAAATTAAAAAATTGAGAGGTTAAAATTTAAAATTTATAAGAAATAGATGATTTGATGAATATAAATAAATAAGTAGTTATAAATAAAAAAGTTAAAAATAGGGTAATCGTTGATGGAAGGGAAAGGAGAAGTTGTAATTGCGCGTGGATGAGGTGGAAAAGAAAAGGACGTGAATGGAAGATAGAGTCCACGTGTACATGCCCTTCATTTAGAGATTTAGAGATTTAGAGGTTTAGAGAACCCCACAGGCCACAACACAAATTTCACCAAAACTCTCTCTCCTTTCAATTCCCATTCCCACAAAACAGTCTGTCTCCCATGCCCTCCAACAACCGCCGCCACGCGGTCGCCGAGCTCGCCGGCGCCACGGCGGCCGAGTGCGTGGCGGTGTGCTGCTGCTTCCCCTGCGGCCTCGCCAACTTCCTCCTCCTCGCATTCTACAAGCTCCCCGCGGGCCTCTGCCGGCGCATGCTGCGGAGTCGGCGGCGCCGGAAGATGGTGAAGCGAGGCCTCCTGCAACTGCCAGCCGCGGCCACCGTCTGCACGTGCGGCGCATGCGAGCAGCAGAGAGTCCACCCCATGTGCGCCAAGGACGCCTTCGACGTGAAGCGTCTCTATGCGGCGGAGGCTGATAACGATAACGATAAGGATGACGAGAAGGCTGAGGTTTTGGCTCTTGAGAAGGAGATGTGGGACCAGTTTTTCAGCACTGGCTTTTGGAGAAGCTCTTCCAACAGAGAATCATCCCAACTCTCTGCGCCTTGAACGCTTTTTATTTTATGCCTCAGCCTCATTCTTTCATTCCTCCTCACTATGTCTCTGTGCAACCCTCTCTCCTTTTCTCTTCAATATCATCATCGTTTTCTGCTTCATTCTCCAATTTCTTCTTTTCTTTTAACCTAACATCCATATTCGATACTAACTAAAAACGAAATTAATACGTATATACTATATAGGTTTAATATACAATTAATGAAATTATAAAAGAGTATTTAATTTTTTTTATTAGACGTACAAATAACACGCATCAACTTTGTTAAATTGATAATAAGAAGAGGCAAACGGTAATGGAATTTATTCGAGTAATATTGACTAATAAGTGGGCCTTATTACGTTTTAGGTGCATGGAAGGGCCGCATGTTGATTAATATTGTGGTAGTGGTGAGTGACACAGAAAGGTGTTGAAATAGATTTTGCAAGTTGTGAAGAAAGTGTGAATTTGGCTAATAAAGACCAAATTTAAGATGAAGGTAGGCTTAAGGTGGTAGAAGATGAGCTGGGCATTAGGGGGGTCCCGGGCGTGCTAAACGTCCACGTTATACCATTTGTCCCCTCTCATAGATATTGGGGCCTATCAATTTGTCTCCAGACATGGATACCATGCTTCCTTTGTACCATTCCATTTTTTCTTTCTTTGTTCATCTGACACGTACCACTAATAATGCTGTGACTGTGAATAAAGGAACTATGCTAATATAGGTAAAAGGCAGATATTGGGGAAGTGATTCAGAGATAGTTTGCCATCCAAGTATTCATTTCATTCATAATGGTGATTGGTGAGAGATGCCAAGTACACCAAGGGTCCACAACATGCCTACACACTACTCACTACACATTCAATGTCACCCCTCCTCAAAACAGAAAATTCAACAGGAGAAAATCGCAACATAACTCACCTATATATCTTCTTCCCTACTTTTCCAAATAAGTTATCACCCATTTCGCCAGGTGCTGCTGCAAACTCTCGCCAACGAAAATCTCTTCACTGTTATCCATGTCTCTTCTCTCACCAAACACTTCTACCCAATAAAATGTACGTCTTTACTGTTAACACACTTAATACAAACTCTCCACACCTACCCCTGATTCGTAACCGCAACCTATTCAACATTGAACTATATTATAAGCACAATTAACTCTCTTGACTCAAAGTCAGTAGTTATATAAGGTATGAGACCATGTATTAATTTTGACACAGTGTGTGTGACATGATGTTTGATGATTGTCTTTAATAAGATATACTTTATTTATATATATATATATATCAATATACCTGATTACCAAAATCAACTATATGTAATGTGAGACTTAAAGCAAATTTTAGGAGAGGATTTTTTTTCTTTAAAAGAAGGGTACTTGTTGAATTTTTTTTAAACAAACACATGAGATCTTTTCCACGATATATGTGCATTTTTCTCTTATAAAAGCTAATAAACTAAACAATTTTATTTAAGACGGGTCTAAACTATACACTTTAGTTGTATATTACTCTTGATTCTGCATTCATAGTTACTTAGAAGAAAAAATAACAGATATTTAACTGCAAGAATAAAAATCATCTGCAAAAGTAAAGACTTTTATAACAACTTGTTTGTTTTCAATGAGAAAGGGCACATATAGAGTTTTAAATACAGTAAATTAAGTAGACTTCTCAGTTGCATACTTTAAAATTAATCATTTAGTTGACAAAAGTAAATAAAAATTTATAAAAAAGGTATTTTTTTTAAAGAACTAAAAAGTCATACCTTGAAGGGTATAATATATATATTTAATTTAAATTATTTTTTTAAACTAATTGCTTATTTTTAAAATAAAAACAGTTGGCTAAAAATTAATTATTTCCTTAAAATAAACTGAACTAAATACGCACTTAGTCTGACTTAGACAAAATCAATTAAATGGATAACTACTTGTTATTATACATTAATCGAATCGTATTTGAAATTAATCCCAAGTTTTATTCGAAGATGCATTTTGAATAGATAGTTCACAACTGCTGATGCATGCAGTTGAAATTGATATTTTAACAAAATAAAATAAAATTGTAGTGTGCTTGAAGCTCATCCAAGCAAATATAATCAATAAAATTTAAATAATTTATTGGCAAATGACGTATAATATCACTGGATGGTGTGATCTGGCAGAAATTAAATATAATGAATAAACAAAATGGGAATGTGACATTTTCAATTTATATAAGAAAACACGTCCATTTCTCGCCACATATTTGAATACGAAATGAAAAAATCTTACGAAAGCTAAAATATTCACGAGATTTTTGCTTTTTTATTACTTGATTTTATGCAACAGCTGTACCAATCCGTGCTAATTCTAGAAGGGACGATGACTTAATTTCCAAAACCAGTGATATAAAAAATAAAAAATGAAAACCAAAAGCATAACCAATGACCAAGCAAATTAAAGAATGAACAAGACAAGAAACAATTCGCAAGGCAAACGATGGAAAGGGATATCGTTAGCACTCAAATTCTAATAAGAGGTTTAAAAATCACGTTTGAGGGGTCTATGTAATCCTATAAGAAAAACAACATCTATTGTTTTAAGTAATTAGAATCAATTTTGATAAAAAGAAAAATGTTTTTTAGATTTTTTTTTTCTTCCTGAAATTAGCATCTCGGACAGTAGAATTTATCTTTATTATTAATATTTTTTTTTATGGATCCATCAATGTCATTTAGAGGATTTAAGAATTTTATCTAATTTTACTCCAATAAAAAAAATTAAACTTGAGTTCTTAATTCACTTCATGATTGACCAACTTCAAACCCTTATTACAATGTTACAGATGGATATTTGTAGACTGCAAATCCTAATCTGATCATTCATTAATGATATATACAATTTAAGCACCAAAAAAATGACATATACAATTTTGATTCTTCATAGTCTTGCCAAAGTAAAAACAGGAAGAAAAAAAAAGGGTCATATTTGGCACTTAATCCAAAAATAATGACATTAAAGAATTGAAATTACTTGACCCGAGAGAATGAAACAGTATTTTTTTTTTTTTTTTTTTTATCAATTTATTATCTAGCCCTTGTGCTAAGATCCCACTTAACGTTTTCTTTTTCTCAGTCTTTTGGGCGGTTGTGGTCATAGTCATAGTCATACTAATGGTCCATTTTCATGACACATTTTTTATTCCCTTCACAAAAATATGCAGATATTAGATTGGTATCTTTTACTCTTACTCATGTGCTGACCCTTGTTTGATATGCACCAATATCACACAAAACCCATCTCATGTTTTTAACTTTTGGCTCTTTCGGTTATCAACTTTCTTATTCACTTTTTGTGCGTATTGATTCTAATTCATATTTCTTATTCACAAGCAAAAAGCATGGTTTAGTTGCTGAAAGAGACGTGTAAGGTTTTCTCTCTCCCTCTTATGAGTCTGCATTTTTTCCTTTACAAAAAAAGGAAAAGAAAGAAGATAGATGAAGTGTATGTGTCATGTCTTCATCCACTCACTCAAAAATAAAATAATTTAATATTAAAAATAAGTTTAAGAATTAATGATTTTTATTTAACAATTAAAAGGTATTTTTTTTTCATTTACTATTATCGAAATCATATTCATATTGCAGACTAATTAAAAATCGTCCTGAATGTCACTATTAAAGTATTTATTACATAAGTTGATTGCCAAACCACCAATGACAATATATAATTCAATAACAGTATAAAAGTTATGAATAATGTATATAAATTCAACTATAATGTAAAATATATATTTTATTTTTGAAATCAATTTTATCAATTGACATAATTTTAAAAATTACTTCTTTTTGCTTTAATAAAAATGACTTCTTTTGAAGTATTTTTTTAACAAAAATAATTAGATTTAAAAACATAAAATTAGCCAAATCCTTGAAGAAAATGGTTGGATAGAGGTGTTTATAACGGTAGTTGAAAATTGACTTTTTTTTAGAGGTATTTATTTGTCATGTCTATATAATGTGGTTATACTAGTATCAATACTACTTCTCATTGGAGTTATTACACAGCAATCGCGCATAGTGGGTAATAAGCCTTCTAAATTTATGGCTAGTTGACTTGTTCAAGTGTAAACTAGTTGATTGAGAGAACAAGAAATTCACACTAAATTATCAAATACTAGAGAATTAAATATGTATTTAATCTCTTAAATAGGAGGAAAATTTATGATTAATTTTTCAAATTTAAAATTAATTTTTTTATTTCTGTAATCTTTTAAAAAAAATTATTTTAGTCCCTAATGTTATTAGTAAGTCTTTCAAATAAAATTTATAAATAAATTTTTCACATAAAATCTTGTTGGTGTCTTTATTAATAAAAATATTATAATAAATTCAATTAGTACTATATAAATAACTCAAAAAGTTTATAATTGTTAGTAATACTACTAGCGGTCCTGAGGGAGTAAAGAGACTTTTAAGAAATTATAAGAATTGAAAAAATTAATTTTAAATTGAGAGATAAAGATAAATTTATTTTAATTTTAAAAGAATAAAAATATATTTATGTCAAATAAAATTTAGTAAACTTTGAAATATAAAGTAAAATAGTTGATAGGGAGAGCATGAAGTTCATATCTAGCTCTAAAAATGTATTTTGGTCATAAATATTCTTAAGACTCATCATATATATAAACCTTCTTTTTTTTATAAGTACACCTCCTTTATTTTTTTTATAAAAATTATTAAATATTGTAATTTTTTTTTTAATTTTTTAATTTTACACTTCAACTTTTAATTTACTACTTTTTCTTTTTTTTCACATACTATTTTTTTTCTCTTTTAGTTTTCACATGCTACCAAAATAGGTGTAGTGAAAGAAAGATAAGGAGGTACATGTAAAAATTGAAAAAATGAGGAAAAATATGTGAAAAAAAAAGTACTAAATTAAATATTGTAGATATAAAATTAAAAATAAAAAAATTAAAAATATTTTAAAATTTTAATTATTATTATTTTTTAAAAAAGAGGTGTACTTATAGAAAAAAGGAGGTGCATGTATCATGAACCTATTCTTAATCTTGAAAGCAACGATGTTGTTGTTACCTGAATTTTTTTTTTGTTAAATTGATCTCATTCAAAATTTGTCTTATAATGAAGTGGACCGTCAGTTTTAGCCCAACAAGTTTTGGAGCTATAGCTACAAGGCCTTGTTTTACATTGATAAAAAAAAGGCAGATGATAGACACACCTCCACTCTCGTATAAACACACCCCCTTTTTAAAAAAATATATATAAAATGTCTAAATTACCCTTAAAAAAATAAAATTCTTAAATTTACACCCCCTTCCCCTACCCCGTTCCCCGCACTTCCCTTTCCCTCATCCCACACCCCCCTTCCCCGCAATATATAATAAATAAGAGCAGCGATATATAGGTTCAATTACTGCTGCAATTCTCAACCGTGTAGGGTAAGGCCAGTGCTTCGTCGAGGTTGAGGCCTTCTCCCATTACCATGAGCTTCACGAGTTCAACGTCGGAGGAGTCGAGGGCCCGCCTCATGCAATGGATTTTCTGGTCCTCAGGTAGAGAGCGGCATGGTGGTGATTTGAATTAGCACTTCCATGTAAGGCAATAATAAATGGGACGGGATGGGATGGTTGCGCAGGAGAATTAAAGGACCTTTTTTTAATTTTCTTTTGAGGAGGTTTGTTCTCTTTTCGAAAGTGGATGTTTGGGAAAAGTTTCGTGCGCTTACTGTGTGCAAGACAAGACTGCATATCATGAGCTAAATTTAGAAATTCCAGAGTGTGCGTCGAAGTGCTGGAAGAACGGCAATTCGAGAAAAAAGGAGGTGTAGGGTGTGGGGGTGCGGAGAAGGGAGGGTGTGGGGTGCGGGGAAGGGAGTGTAAATTTAATAATTTCATTTTTTTTAGGGTAATTTAGACATTTTATATATTTTTTAAAAAAAAGGAGGTGTGTTTATATGAGAGTGGAGGTGTGTTTATCATCTGCCTAAAAAAAATCTGATCCTTCTTTGGGCCATTGAATAAGTTTTAAAGGATTTTGTTATTGACACTTCTCTATTTGTTGAATACATTTTTTTTATATTAAAAATATTTATATATATATATATATATATAAAAGTAGTCATCAACCCTAATTTTTTATACACATCTCCATTAGTATCTAAATCCGTCTCATTTATGTTTTTTTTTTCTTTTTGTCTATAAAAAATTTAGAAGTCTCCCTTAATTTTATGTTATCGCAATCCTATATTCAATTTAACTCCACAAGAAAAACACTTCAATCTGGATATTGTATAAGATCTATATTCAATTCGTCAAGCATAAAAAATATTTCAATTTCAATATTATGCACAACTTATATTCAATTTTATTGTACAAGAAAAATACCTCAAATGTGATAAAGTAATGAGTTTTTCTTTTCTTTTAAATTTTAGAAAGTATTTTTCTGAAATATGATGTATCATTGTTTTAGATATTTTTTGTTTTTTATTTATCCAATAGATACTCCTAAAATAATATCGTATATACAATGTAGGTATATATCTGAATCTAATAAACCCTAAACACACCAAAAGCATTTTCTAAAAAAAGATGGATATTTATGTTAGATACTTATGGGTGTTATTTGGGTACATAGCAAATGTGTGCCCTAAGTATAATACTTAAAAATATTGTTTTTTTAGTAAAAATATAAAATAAAAATGAGATTTTTGCTTTTATCTTATCATTCATGTTATGTGTACTTGTGTATGACAATTTTTTTTAGTAAAAATATAAAATAAAAATGAGATTTTTGCTTTTATCTTTTCATTTATGTTATGTGTACTTGTGTATGACAAAAAAAAAAAACTCATTATTATTATTTATTTTTTTTGTGTGTGTGAATACTAAGTATAACTCATTTCAAATTGAGGAGGAGATGGATTCAAAAGATTAATGTTACCTTTTAAAATATTTTATTTTAGTTCTTATATATATTATTTTTTATAAATTTATATATTTTTTGTTTTTATAAAAATATATAATAAAATTTTAAAGAAAGTCAAAATAATATGAATAATGACTAAAATAAAATATTTTTTAAAATATAAAGATTAAAATAAAAGTTAAATTTCACATAATTATAGAGATCAAAAGAGTATTTAAATAGTATTATTATTGCTAAAAATAATTTTAAGAAGTTGAAAATTAAAAGGTATAACATATTTCAAAAGTAATTGTTAAGTAGAATTATTTTCTTCACTAACTCCTTGTATATAATCAATTATAATAATAATAATATAGTTATTGAATGTTTTAATATTAAAAAATTGAAAGGTCAATATTTTTTTACAAGTACATTAATATTTAATTTTAATAATTAAAAATTAATAAATGTCAGGCTTGTAATAAAATAATTTTAATATTATATGATTTAGTTTATTCCTATTATACTATTTATTTATTTTAAGTTACTTATTGAATTTAGTTGATTACATTACACTATTAATACAAGAGTTTAATTTATAAGGATTCTTTAAAAAGAAAACTTTAAATTGTATAAAAAGTTGTAGTGGTAACAAATATTAGAGATTGATTAAGATAGAAATGATGAATGAAGTGATAGTTGGAGGAGGACAGAAACAAAAATATTTTGTTGTCCCTCTGATCAGATGCGGTTGGGACAGGGAATGGGTATTGCACAACGTGTCATTCCCCTTCCTCTTTTTTTTTTTTTTTTTTTTTTTTTTTTTCTAAACTCAACCCCTTTCTCTTTCTCTGCAATGGATCTCTAGCATTCCACCCTCCCTCCTCTCCATGGCTGTCTCGTGACCCTCCCCTTTCTTTTCTTCCCATGCATCCGTAGCCGTAGGTATATTATATATTTTTTTTTTCTAAATTCCTTATTGCCCTTTCAATTCCAATTTGTTTTTATATTTTATTTCTATCTGGGGTTGCTTTTTATTTGCTTGACCTGTTTTTACATGATCCTCTTGCTTTGAAATTTTTTGGTTTTTTTTTGTCATGAATATATAAAATTAATGACGACAGTTTTCTACATCTGAGATATTCCATCTTATATTTTAAGGATAATTTATAATTGTTATCAGAGTGATCAAATGTTTGAGGCTCACTTCCAAAACGACGATTTTTTCTTTAGTTATCAATTAAATTCAGACAGTAAGAAACTACATTTATCATTATTATAACATTACAACACAAGTTATTCTTTATTCTTCGGTGAACTTTCTGTTAGTTGGATGACCGTTTTAATTTTTTACTTTATCATTTGTGTACTTGGCTTAAACTAGTTAGGAGTTTGGAGAAGTAGAGTACCAATGTGTGCATTATTTCCTTGTTAGTTTTTTTGTTCACTTGGTGATTTCAGATAGACTTTGGATTCTGCATTTACTTATTGAAATGGATTTTAGATAATGACTCCTAGTGCGTTTCCTTTTATGCATGATCACAATACTGTGACTTGCACAAGCAGAATATTGCATCTCACTTTGAGGTTGTGGGCTGATGTGTAGGTGGAGATGGAAGGCAAGACAGAAAGTCACATTTCATCAGCTGCGGCCTTTGTTGAAGGTGGGGTTCAAGACTTATGTGATGATGCTTGCAGCATATGCCTTGAGGAGTTTTCTAAGAGTGATCCTTCAACGGTAATATATACTTTTGCATGTCACTTGTTGTTTCTAAAATACATTCATAAGAAGATATGGTTTATTTGAAGAACAATTGTGCTTGCTTATTTTCTTTCTCTTGCTTTTTTTTTAGGTCACTACATGCAAACATGAGTTTCACCTGCAGTGCATTCTTGAATGGTACATCTTAATATCCATTAATTTTTAATATGCGTCTCTCTCAAATTTCAGACTTCTATTTGTGTATGTTTTCACAAAATCCATCTAACATATCTCGGTCTTTTGTTGATGTCCCATTTAATAATTTTCTTCAATTTTAATTTCTAATTGAATTTCCTCTTGTGCTTAAATTCCACCTCCCCTCAGTTTTCTATAATATTCACACAAAGTTCAGTATAAAGCATATCCTAGAACATTTAAATTTACCTACACCAAAAATTCGGGTCTTGGTGCCTATTAGAAGTAAAAGAATTTGGAAGCAAAATCCTACTAGTATGGATACAAGATACATGTGAATTTCAGTTCTCGCATAGAAAAATCATCTCCTGTGCCTTATAATGATGAAGCATTCGTGAAAATCACAATTTCATTGACTTATTCAATAGCATGAATTGGAATGTTGTCCTATTTTTGGTTCTCCCGACTTTCATCAATGTTAAGGGTATTCACATTGGTTATGACTTGTGATCTGAGATTGGACTTTGCTGATTTTTTTTGGCTGGAAAATAGTCACATGATTTTCATTTTTGTAGTCTAGATTTGAGTGGGAGGGAGTCTTTTCACTGTTGAAGATATTCTTGTTATATCTTAGTAGTTAGGTCATAAAGTTTCTGTTCTCAAACAAAATAAATGGAAGAATATACTTTGACAATTGTTTCTGGCTCTTGTTTCTAGGTGTCAGAGAAGCTCCCAATGTCCTATGTGTTGGCAACCTATTAGCTTGAAGGATCCTTCTAGGTTGGTTATGATTTTTCTCTTAGGATGTATGTTATCATTATTTTGTTGGTTGTATTATTAAACTTCTATGTATTTTATGGCAGCCAGGAATTGTTTGAGGCTGTAGAACAGGAGAGAAGTTTGAGGGTTACCACATCAAGAAATGCTTCTATTTTTCATCAACTTGCCTTTGATGATTATGAATTGCAGCATGTTAGTAATGAATTGAGTGTTTGTTTATTTAACTACATCACAATTCTTTCATTTGTTTATGTTAATACTGCTTTTACCACTTTGCAGTTGCGCATGAGTGTGAATGATCCTGATTTTGAAGATAGAGTAATTCAACATATAGCTACTACTGCAGCGATGAGGAGAGCAGCCCAACTTGGTCAGAGGGAAGGGCAGCGAACTCGTTCAGCTCATGGTCATCCACACTTCTCAATGTTCTCAACTCAGCCTATCGCACTTTCATTAGGTCATGATTCAGTTGCTGGAGAAAATGAACCAACTGCAATTCCCAATAGAAGTGCATCTACCCTAATAACATCAGATGGAGATGAACCATCACAACAGATCCTGCACGTTCAAACTCAAAGCCCTTCTTCAGCTTTTGGATCTACTGTCATGACAACAAATCACCAAGGAGTTTACTTTAATGATAGGTCATTAAGGACATATTATTTATTTACATAAATAATTCTACTCTTTTTGATATTATGTGTCTTAGAATTTGGGCTTAGGGTGTTACTCAACCCACAAAACTAGTTCGTATGGTGAAGATTACCCTCACCTTATAAGGACTAAATTGGTAATATTTCTAGTTATGCACCTCCTCATGCGAGTCATTCCTAACAATGGGCATTTGGAGCATGGACAGATGTGGGTGATCCAATAATAACAATTTCTTACATCTTGGAATAGACAAATATAGGTGGCTTAATAATCAATATAGGATAGATTTTGATACCATTATAGAATTTGGACTTTGGGCCTAACTTGTGGTGGCTAGATAAAAAATTTAGAATAGGTTCAGATACCATTTTAGGATTTGGGCTTAAGTCTTAAATCAACCCTACAAAACTAGTTCATAAGGTAAGAATAACCCATGCCTTATAAGGATCACATCGGCCATATCTCTAGGTGATGTGAGATATTAAGAATGTGTTTACTTGGCACACCTATCTATCTTGAAAAGCTACTAAAAGTTCATTTGTATTTATATATAAAATGCTACAACTAAGTCCAAAGTGTTGTCATGCCTAAGGGATTCATTATATGAATTTTTAATTGTTAATGAACTCAGTTAACAATTTTGTTAAAGCATTAAGTCTTTAAATATTCTAGAGTTCATTGTAATGCATGTTTGTAAATAGTGTTTTATGTAGGTTTCCGTGATAGAGGTGAGGTATGCACAATAAACATAAAATACAGGAGAAAAAAGTAATTTACTCAATTTATTTTCTTATGAATCATTATTTTTGCGGATTAGTAAATTATACCATGTGCGTTTATATGTTTGCAGAGGCTCTACTGATCATTCTTCACCAACAAACCAAGATAGAGAAGGGCCATCAGAATTCCAGTCATTTTCTGATTCTCTGCGGTCCAGATTTAGTTGTTTGTCCGTAAGGTATGATTTTTTAGAATATAATGGACGTGCAAACTGTATTTGTCTAATAAACTTATCTGATATTGACCTATCTTGTGACTAAGATACAAAGAGTCAATCTCAAAGGGTGCAAGGGGATGGAGGGAGAGGTTATTCTCTCGTAGTTCATCCATGTCAGCAGTTGGTTCAAAAACAAGGAGAGTGGTGAATACTGGAATTGATAGTGTATCCGGATTGCTGGAGTCCCCTGAAACTAGTGAAAATAATAGAGTTATGGGTACTTCTTTATCAAATCATATGGAGGGTCGTGACATGGGAGGGGTAAGCTACCAGAACAATGTTGAAGCTACTAGGGAGAACTCTTCACATGATAACAATACTCCACCTGCTTGTTCTGCTATCTCAAATTTAAATTGAGCTCTTATCTGCTTCTGTTAATGCATCTTTCCTCAGCGTCTCATATTTGAAGGTAAGCTTTGATCTTTGTGTTAACCTTCAAAGAAAAATTAACAGATTTTGCCTTATGTTTTTAAACTAAATAGCTGTTTTGGTGCATATTGTAAACGTCCCCAATTACTAGGGGATAACTTTGAACATAGAAGGATTGAGTTTGACTGGTAAAAGTGGTGTTAGGACTTAGAAATGCGCTCAGTAGTAATGACAGATTGGATAGCGTTTTAATTCTTTCCTTCGTGGAAAATATAAGATGATAGTGAGGTAATAACTGTCGTGGGGTTGTTCTGGGGTACAAATAAATTGTTAATATGTTTATTTAGAAATGCTATTTTAATTGGAAATGTTTTGTGTGCTATGGTTATTATAAAGGGATGAAAAGAGAAAAGAATGCATGAAAATGTATTATTACATTGAGACTCTCTTGGAAAGATTTCCTCTAGAAGAAGGAATGAGATACAACTCAAGGAAGTTTCAGAGCCCTGTCTATCATCAACACCTCTCCAACTGTCAAAACTGTTTCTTTCTGTATTACAATGTCTTCTAAATTTATTTCCTCCTCCCTATCCTATCTAATCTGCCCCCTATTCTCTGTTCAATATTCAGCTAATACAACAAAGTTGGAGTCTTGATCTCCTTCAAGTTGTCAAAAGCTGATTGAGCTTCTGCATTCTACTGGAATTTGTCGTTTTTCAATAGTAATGCACAATAAACCTACATTAGTATCTTGTAAGACCTAAGAATATTCACAACCTTCATAACCAAATAGCTATTACTTCCATCTTTTTAGGATCTGCAGAAACTCCTCTTGTTGAGACCTTGAGATGATGTGTACTCAACACTTTTAACTCCTTGCAGCCAAAACTACATTTCCTCTTCTTGGTTACTGACTTTGCCGCTCCGCCTCATTTATACTAATATATTAAGATATAATTGAGAAAATACCAAAACAAATTTGCATAGGAAAGGGCTTAAGTACCTCATTAATTCAAAGCTTGGAAGGAGCATTTGTAAAAGCAAAAAGTATCCCCTACACACACCCCAATCCTGGATCAACAAGGTCAAATTAGACATTTAACTCTTGAATTTTTGTGCCATCACCAACTTCCACATGATAGGGGGAGGTCTTTATAGCCTCCAATTTCATTTCCAACACCAATTTAATTGAATTGGTTAAAAAAAAAGGTCACAAATTTGAGGCCTTTTTTTTCTTCCTATATTTTCAGAAGATCAAAAGATGAAGCTATGATAAATTTTTGTGTGAGCTCATGTGTAATATTTGAATCTGGCATGATTCTAACTGCTTTCTGATGCTGTTAAAAGAAAACAAAATTATCAGCATAAACATAATATTTAAAGTGTAGTGTGTGTGTGAAATTGTTCATTTTACTAATCCTTTGGTGCGTATTACACATTTGGTCTCACTCGAATTTTTTAACTCCTCAGGTAACTTTCTCCAGACATGACACGCTGAGGAGCAGATATGCTTTGCAATAAAGATTAGAATATGAAAAACAACTGTGCTTATACCTAAAAGTTAATGTTTCTATGTATATACATTATGCCGGAAACCGTGAAGAGTTGTGTGTATCTAAAGTGTCTGGGTGGAATGGATTTTAAACTGGCATGTATTCTGGACATAAATGTACTCATGGAGGAAAAACGTATGAAATTAAAGGGAACTTGTGCTCGTGATTTGCCCCAATTCTTTTACTTTTTGCTTATCAACAAGTCGATCTATAGGAGAAGGTGGCAACTAGATTACATGTTTCTTCGGGCATTCCAACTAAATGAGGTCCCATGGAAGCGGGTAATAGTAAACCTGCTCCCGTCCTGCTTAATAAAAATTGACCCCATACCCATTTTATATCCGTGCGGCGGCCGCAAGGACGGAGCCAAGGGGGGACCTACGGGTGCCACGGCCCCCCCAACAATTTTAATTTTTTTTTATATACATATATATTACTATATGGCACCCCCTATTTTTAATATAAACTCATATTTTTAATATAAACTCATATGTATATTACTATATGGCACCCCCTATATGGCACCCCCAGTATTGAAATCCTGGCTCCGTCCCTACGTGCGGGTATCTATTAAGCAGGTATTCATGAATTTCTTGAATATCCATGAATATCCATGGATATTTATAAAATTTTTAAAAAATTAAAAAAATTATATTACAAATAATTTTAAGTTTATATTTTAATGTTATTAAAATATTAAAAATAAAAATTTAATATTAATTTTAAACTTTTATTTAACGTTAATTTTGTTAAAATAATAATAAAAATTCAAGATAATCAATAACTTAAAATATATCAATCTCACAAGTAAGTTAAAGTCTCATCATAAAATTACAATAATTCAATCTCATAATTCTAAATGAAAGTAAATAACTTAAAATACATAAATTTTATTGGTCTAATCAAAACTAGAAAATTAATCAAAATACATCTAACATAATTTTATAACATGCTTAACACATGTCGATAACTTCATCAACCTCATTTTTGTAAGAAAATAAGATGAGAGAGTGTAGTTTTAGGATTATGTGGTACAAGGATAATTAGGATATTTAAGAAATAATATTAAACGGGTACCCGCGGGGAAGAAAAGGCCTAAACAAATAGCAAATTGTTACAATTTCGAATAATCGAAAAGTTGCTGTGAAGAAAAGGCCTAAACAAATAGCAAATTGTTACAATTTCGAATAATCGAATCGATAGGTCAAGGAATAACAATGTTTAAATTATTATTACTGGCCGGGAAAAAGTGACTCAGTGCTTTCGTGGGAAAAATAAATGTGTATTCCGTAAAAAGATAATAAGTAGGTGGTTATTATTTTTAAAGATAATAGTTGCTGTATTTTTTTGTATATGCATTTTATTTTAATTTCATCTTTAAAATATATATTGGTGGTAAAAAATTTAAAATACAACAATGAGATATAATTATTTTTCAAAAAAAATGAGATATTGCTGTATAGATTTTGATGTATAATGATTGAGAAAAAATGAATAACTTCAAAGTTTGTGTATATTTCTCAAATCTTTGATGACTAAGTTGACATAGTGATTTACTATCTTAAGGTTATATTTGATAAACTTCTTTAAAAAAAAATTTAAGAGATAAAAAAATGGGATGAAAAATCAAAATGAATGTATTCATATATCAAAATTAGTTTATGTATAAACTAAAAATAAAATTTAAATAAATTAATAAAATAAAATTTTTACATATTAGTTTATACATGTACTAATTTTAACCTATAAAAGAATATATTATATTTTTTCTTCCTGTTTTCTCATTAAAAAAAGGTGTACCCAACATACCCTTAATATAAGATTTAAAATCCAGTTAAATTAGTTTTTTTTTCTTCCTCTTTTCGTTTTATAGTGGTTTTGTCAAGTGCTTTCTGTGCACGAGGATTATTGTGATGACGATAAATTTTGCCAAGTGAAGCAAGCATTAGAAAAGTAGACATAAGTAGTAATGTTAAATCCACACGTAATATTTCATTCATTAAAAAATTTATGATGAAATTGGATCAGATCGTATGGAAAAGAATATATTTATGATTGTTTAGATGTAAAAAGAAGCACATGTTGGGAGGTGGGTGGATAGTGGTTTTATTGTAATTTGTTAGGGATTTTCTAATACTAGAAAGTTTTAAGACTAGAGATGTCCTCGTTCTCGTTTAAGGCGAGGCAAATAGTTTCCTTTTTAATTAATTTATTTACTATTAACAAAATAAAGACACTCCATATTTTGTTAATATTGTTTGTGAAAGTTATAATATCATAGAGAAATTGTAATTTATTAAATACAAAATTATTTTGAATAAATAAAATTATTGAGTTGTGTTACATTAAAAAAAAACGATGTGTGATTATCAAAATAAATAAAGTGTGAAAATGTTTTAAAGATATACACACAAAAATATTATAGTATTTTTATATATTGTTATAGATTATTATTATTATTAAAATAATTTATTTTTCTCTTTTTCATTATCTAAGTTGACTAATTTAGTGAATATTTTTTATTTGATTAAATTTTAATTTTCTCTTAAATAGTATAATTCACTTTTCTTTTCATCCATAAGAAGTTGAATGAGGATGATAAGATACTTATCTAAGGCTGTGTATAGAGATAACAAATAAACTCGTACTGTGGTTAATATCCGAACCCATCTCAACTTTGACGGGAAATACTCGGTTTGACTGGGTACGAGTACGGGTAAAATATGATATGTTAAACTAGGTACAGTACGGGTATGTATATACCCGTATCCGTTCCTGGTTGAATTATGTTAAAAAAATTTAATATTTTATTATGTGTAATTATTTATTATAATCTGAAACATTTATAGTTATTTAATTATTAAGAAATCTCTTGATTAAAATATGAGATAGAGAAATAATTTAATTATAATTATAATATAATAAAAAAATAATTTAAAAATATTGTGTATTTTTTTTGTAAAAAAATAATAATAATTTTTTACTGGTACGAGTATGGGTTTACCCGATACCCGATGGGGACAGAAATGGGGACGAAAATTATATACCCGACGGGTACAGATACGGGTACGAGGATGAATTAAAGTCGCGGGAACGAGAACAGGTATTATGAAACCAGTACCAGACTCGCCTCGTTGTCCCCTAACTCTATACATGTTATCCTAATTATCACCACTAAAATTATAGTTTTACATTTAATTAAATGACAGATTAAAATTGAGTTAAAAGTTTGAAGTTTGTTTTAATTTTTTTACAGGATAGATAAAATTTAATATTTTAAAAATATATAAAAATCATTATTATTTATTATTACTCTGTTCAAAGTTATATACAAAGAAGTATTTAAACTATGCAATACACAAAATAAATAAATTTACAAATTATAGAGTAAAAAAGCTAGCACTCATTCAATTTACAAAACATGATATTATTTATAACATGTACAATATTGAAATTGCTTCTTCTTTTTTAACTCGAGATCAAAAGGTTGGCATGGCAATTGATTTATGCGTTTGGTGTACATCCAATGATATATTTAATTCATTATTAATATTAAGAAAGATACATGTTAATACGATTTCTACAATGCTCATGAATCGATTTTTTTTATTTTCCAGCGGTACATGGGTAGTAGATATAAAAATAAAAAAGTGAATGATGAAATTGGATCTGAAGAAATGGAGAAAAGATATTTATAATTATTGTAGAGAAGCAAATATAAAACGAAACACATATTTGGAGGTGGGTGGATAGAAGTTTTATTATAATATAGGGTAGTGTGGTTTGCAATTTTTTTATTATAGAAGAAAGTTGTAAGACGAGGGGAGACATAAAGAAAGCAGAAGGTAAAATAGTGATTGAAGTGGAAGTGAAAATGAAATGTGGAGGTTAAAGAGTGAGTGAGAAGTGAAGATAATGATAATTGACAAAAGAACCACCGTAGGAGGGGAAGTCGCGGTCTGTGTAGAAGAGAGTGTTGAGTGTTGAAATTGAAGGAAAGAGAGCGTAGAAAATAAATGAAGCTGATTGTGTATGTTCTCTTCTGGGACACCGACACTTTGCCAGACACAACATTCACGTTTCGGCCACCCTCCTTTTAATAAGAAACATAAGGTGGAATTAACGTGGCATCTTCATAATTCATAATTCATAATTCATAATTCATAATTCATAATTCATAATTCATAATTCATTTAATTTAAGATGGAAAACTAATAATAATAGTAACATAGTTAACCTGAATTTGATGATTAATTAGAGTAATAGGGAGTGGTGGCTGGGCTAGGTGCGAGTGAGGGCATAGCAATAGCAGCGCATGAGTTGGCGTGTGGTCCCACATACAGGCTGTCACAGAATAGTATGTATTGTATAAACATATTAACATACAGGCAGAGGGAGGCTCAACGATTAAGCAAAGGCAATAGACAGGGACTCACCAACCATTAACCACTTCCACGCTTCCTTCAACTCTTGAGTCTTGCCTTCTCTTCTTCTCACTCCACTTTTACCTTCATCACTAATCATTACCAGCGCGCTCTTTCTCCTCACAACTCACGAGCGCCATGGATTCCTCTTCCATCTATGCTGTCTCGCTCTTCCTCCTGCTCCTTCTCCCGCTCCACTCCGCATTCCCCCACAACTCCTCCGCCTCTGCCCAGATCAACTCCAACTCCATCCTCGTCGCGCTCCTCGATTCGCGCTACACCGAGCTCGCCGAACTCGTCGAGAAAGCGCTCCTCCTCCAGACTCTCGAACAAGCCGTCGGCCACCACAACATCACCATCTTCGCGCCTAGAAACCAAGCCCTCGAGCGCCACCTCGACCCCGAATTCAAACGCTTCCTCCTCGAGCCTCGCAACCTCAAGTCCCTCCAGACGCTCTTAATGTCACACATTCTGCCCACGCGAATCGCCTCGCACCACTGGCCCGCCGCCGACCTCCACCACCAGACGCTCTCCGACCACCGCCTGCATTTGACCACCAAACCCTCCGGCCATAAAACCGTCGACTCCGCCGAGATCCTCCGCGCCGACGACGTCCTCCGCCCCGACGGCGTCATCCACGGCATCGAGCGCCTCATCGTCCCCCGATCCGTGCAGGAGGATTTCAACCGCCGCAGAAACCTCGCCGCCATCTCCGCGGTGCTTCCGGAGGGAGCACCGGAGGTCGATCCCCGCACTCACCGCTTGAAAAAACCCGCGCCGGTACCTGCTGGAGCGCCGCCGGTTCTCCCGATCTACGACGCCCTAGCTCCGGGACCGTCGATCGCACCGGCGCCGGCGCCGGGACCGGGAGGAGCGCGGCACCACTTCAACGGCGAGCGGCAGGTGAAGGACTTCATACACACGCTCCTGCATTACGGAGGATACAATGAAATGGCGGATATTCTGGTGAACCTGACCTCGCTGGCCACCGAAATGGGAAGATTGGTTTCGGAGGGTTACGTTCTAACCGTTTTGGCTCCAAACGACGAAGCGATGGCGAAGTTAACGACGGATCAGTTGAGCGAACCGGGCGCACCGGAGCAGATTATGTACTTTCACATTATTCCCGAGTACCAGACGGAAGAGAGTATGTACAATGCGGTTAGGAGGTTCGGTAAGGTTCGCTACGATACGCTGCGGTTACCGCACAAGGTTCTGGCGCAGGAGTCTGACGGCTCCGTTAAATTCGGTCACGGCGATTCCTCCGCCTACCTCTTTGATCCTGATATTTACACCGATGGGAGAATCTCCGTCCAGGGGATTGACGGCGTTCTTTTCCCTCCTGAGGAGGAGGAAGAACGCACCCGCCGCACCACTCCACTTGTTAAGGTCGCCGCCAAACCAAGGAGAGGTATTCTTTTTTTCTTTTACTTAATTACAATCATTAATTTCTTAGGGTTTCGCTTGATTTTTAACAAGGTGAGTGAGTTTAGGGTAAAGTTGTTTAGGTTTAGCATTTATTTTGGGGCCGTCATTATATTTATGGCGTTAACCTTAACCTTTCTGGCTGTGGAATGGAATGGAATGGAATACCCATGATCACACGTGTGAAGCCATCTGCTCTTCTCTTGTTATTGTGGGCTAGCTACATAGTTTTAGGTCTTGGTTTTCACTTTCCACGCATTATTGGGTTCATGGAAGAGGACAAAAGTTTCCCATTGCATTGCATTGCATTGCAGTAGGGTTCTGCTCTGAGAGTTAAAAACTACTGTGTCAAATTTGCTTTCCAACAGACCCATGCCACGATGGTGAAGAATAAGATTATCCCCAAAATTGAAGGGGGAAAGAAAGGAAATAGATTGAATAATTAGTTAATTATATTTTTAATTAGTATTAAAGTTCTTTTTTATATAATTTTTATTTTTTACTCTTACATTTCTACTCATCCAAATAATAAGTATTTCTTTCTTTTTATTTTTATTTATCTAACTAACATAATTTTTTCTACTCCATAGTACTTTTTTTCACTCTTAAACTCAAATGCACCTTATAGATAGTATCTTATCTGAAGCGGCGAGGAACTAGCCAAATATCAGTGATGGTGACAAAAAGGGTGATTTATAATGAATTTGATTTCTGTTAGTCTGAATAGTCTGTCTCTTTGTCCTAGCCAGTCCATGTGATTAATCAACCGTATACTAAAATGAATTCGGTGTGCCAAGCTGTAATCCACATTCTACTTTCCCCACCTAGCCCAACTTAGGTGCTAAAATGCTATCTGTCTATATTAATCTGATTATTATATACACCAACACCCTTCATTTTGTGGTTTCGTATCGTTTATTTACACCATATTATTATAGTCAACTAACATAATATTTTGATTCCCGTTTTTTAACAATTTAATTGTTTGTTACGAATTTAGGAGGGATTTAAAAATCAACCTCTGAATATGTAACTTGTTTTTTTTATTGTTTGCATGTGAATGTGTAATAGAATTGCCTGGCTATTCGTTGACTTAACAATTTACCTAAACGCATGTGGCAGGGAAGTTGCTGGAAGCCGCCTGTAGCATGTTTGGAGCTTTTGGACAAGTCTGCCAATGAAATCGCTTTCCCAACTAATCACAAAAATAATAAAGAGTGAATGTATGTAAACTCGATCCATGGTAAGTTACCCACCACTCATAACTCATTGCTTCGGTTACTTCATTTCTATGAATAACACAGTCTAATCTGATTCATATTGTTTGGCTTGCATTATGCAGTTGTAGAGTAATCATTTGAATACAAAAGATGCATCGTGAATCTATAATCGGAGAGCGATTACACAGAACACAACAAATTTTCTGTCATTTTGCTTCATACTGTAATTACATACTACCATTTTTTTATTAAATTTTATTTTATGTTGATTCTCCGTCTCTATGCGTAAATAACCACCGACGCCCCTTCTTGGTTGCCCCTTTTTTTTTGTTTTGTTATATTTTTTTTATTACTATTATTGCTTGTATGTATGTGAATCAAGTCATACACAATCTACTTTATTATTATGCCTTTCAACTTCCAACTCGTTTTCTTTACCACTTTTTTATTTTTATAAAAAAAGAAAACAACTAACGATGAAATGGACCTCTCAGCATAAGAATTTTTTTTTATGTAAAAAAATAAACTAATGAGGTGGACCTCTCAGCTGAATTTATTTTTCTTCTAAAAAAAGAAAGAAGGAAAGAAATGGAGCTGTGCTTTGTTTAGAGGCAAGGGAAGGTGTTGTTGAGGGGTTATATCACGGAAAGCCAAAACTAATGGTGGCAGTGATACAGATACTGTGTTAGGAGGAAGGAGAGAAGTAGTTGTGGAATTTATTATTTGCCGAATAAGACAGAACAGCTAAATGGTCTTGCTTTGCTGGGCCTCAGCTGGTGTCGGTGATTATATTATAAGCCTCTTGGTGGGCTAAATAAATAAATAAAAATAAAAGCCTCTTGATGTAACCTCGTGTTTGTGCTTTTGTAGGAAACACATTACTATTCACCCTCACTTTATACATCTTGCAAATAAACGATGAAAACATATTTCCTGTCATATTTTAAATATAATTTTTTATTAGTTGACATTTATTAAAAGCTTAAAATTTAATAAGTTTTACATTTTATTTAATGATTCTTTTTTATTATTATTTTGTAATTCTAATAAATAAATCTGAGTGTGTCAAGAAGAATGTAATAAAGAGTGTATTGTTAACACTTTTTTTAAATTATAATATAGAAATAAAAATTACACCACTTTCAATACGAAGATAATTTTATTTTATTTTTGACAGTGAAGACATGTTTGGTTTAGTGTCGGCATTTGATCTACGTTTTAATTTTCCACATTTTGATGTGAAAAATTCATATAGCTTTCGTCCACGACGTGTTACCAAACAGCAACAGGCACTTATTCCTTTATTTCCACGTAAGAAAAGTCGTGTCGCTAGGCTGATTCCATGCATGCGTGCACCATGAGATGTTAACCTTTTCCTCTAATCCTCTTGAAGCACTGGCATTTGTACTAGCCAAGAGGTGATATTTGTAACATTCGTTGACATAAAACTAAACATGCACGTCATCATTTTCCCTTTCTCTGGTTGTTTCCTTGCCGGTTTAAGGATCTAGGGATGCTGGAGATACGATCTAATAAACAATTTGGACTTTTGTTTTATTCATTGTACAATAGTGTATGCCGATGCTTTTATTCTTTGTTATCACATTTAATAATCAATGACACCTGATTATTAATGTTTCGGTATGAAAAAAAGTCCTACGCTTCAGGATTGACCTAGTTTTAGAGCATTCAAAGGGTAAAATCTCTTTTTCTCTTTTACCAAAACTAAGTTTTATAGGCGTGTCCTCACGCATTGCAATCCTATTTTTCTTACGGAAAAACTTGCAATGTTAAGAAGTGATTAAAATTCTACTCTCATTTTATGGAAAATGTCCCTAATATAACCTAGTGTGTTAGGCTCTTGTACAGACAAAGCTGGGTTCGTAGTTCATACCGACTTAATGAAATTAGATCAGCAATGACATATCGAATACCAACTAGCTAGGAAGGGTACCCACCCTCCAACCTCAAGCGCAAAGGTGCTTCAAGATGAGAACATATCGATTCCCAATTCAAAGGGTACACAACCTTTCGGCTTCAAGGGTAGATGATAATACATCCACTATCAACCTTACACAAATAATGATAGATTTTATTATGACTATTTTATGTCTTTCTATTTGACATTTGATCAAATTGAAGCGGGCATGCTAAACAACTAAACAGCAACCAAGATGCACCCACCATCACCGGAAGCATTGAAAGAGCAAAAGAAATGAACTTAGATCAAGCCCTTTGGTTGTGCCATTTCAAACTTACTGTCCAGCAGAAGAAATATCCCATTTGAACATTTAGTGATTTAATTCAATTGTATTGAAACGAGCATGAGTTACCGGTGCAATGTAAGGCATTAAGTAGCGGAAAAAATTATCTATTAAATTTAAAAGTAACTAAGTTATGATTAATATTTAAATTAATTTATAAAATTGTTTTAGTTTAATCATAGTTTCAAGTTTGAATTTTAGTATTCACACGAGAGTTTTGCTTTAACTTGAACATGATTGTCTTTGGAGGAAGATATATATGATCATCATGACCAAAAAAAAAAAAGAAATATTTTAAAAAGTTCAAAATAGAATAATTTTCTGCATAATGTGTGTTTCATTTTGATTCACTTTTGAAGCTATAATCTGTGTTTCTCCTTTGATTATGTCATGTATGAAGTGGTGCACGTAGGTTGAGAAAAAAAATGGCAAGAACTCCAACTTCTTCAAGAAAAAGAGTTGTAAGCTAATTTGCAACATATGTTGGCCCGACCTGCATTGTTCACGTTAGCTATCTGAAACCCACACTTCATCAATATTTTCAGAAAATATGTTATGGATGTTAATGAATATTTGAAAAGATGTTGCGATCAAAGAAAGAAAACAAATACCACCTAAAGAAAAACAAAATGTATACCTCACTAGTTGATATATAGCCATTTTGGTTTTTGTCAAAATCCTTGAAAGCCTTTTTGAGCTCCCCCCTCTGCATCAATATCCCAAGTGAAAAACAACACATAACTGATCTTAGTCTTTGGTTATTGTATGATGAAAAAGGACTTGAAGCTTTCGCAACATATGTCAATATGAACAAATTAGGACTTAATTAGTGGCATATACATATATGCAAAATAAGGAACATAATTTACTTTCACTTTCTTGGTCATCAAGCTCAATAACTCATCAAATTCAGTGGCCAGTTCTTCCATGGTTATGTGCCCTAAGATAATAAGTTGCACACAATTTATAACATCCACCATATGCACATGTATGATACTGATGAGGATAATTCAACTGAATAGAAGGTACCCATTTTATGAAAATTTTAGACACTACAAAAAGGAGAAAGTTTGCTCACCATCTCCATCTTTGGCAAACAAGCCAAAGGACTCTTTAAAATCAAGAATCTGCTCTTCACCCAGGACATCTATCATGGTGTATTTTTCTTTCAAACTTTAACCAGAAAAAGAGATAGAAACACTGAAAAAAAGAGAGAGGGAGAGAGTAATGTGTGAAGTGTCGCTCAATCTTAGCTGGGTAGGTTATATGTAGAACTCGAGTGATGCTAGCTAGTCTAGCAAGATTTCTTTTAAAATTTAATTTAGTTACCTTACATGTACTTCAATGGGAACTATTCTACATGAATGAGAAACTATGACATGTGGTTTCAAACTGTTCTGATTTATACACATGGTCGAATATATATATATATTTTTTTTAAGTAAATTGAAAAATGTGACTATGTATCATATAAAAGATTAGTTGAGACTATAAACCGTTCCTAGATTATATAATAAGCATATCCTAATGAATAAAAAAAAAGGGAAGCGTTCTTGATTTTTTTTTTCAATATTTGTGAAATGCTGAATCGAATCAAATCATTTTTCTCAATGGGAATGTCTTATTCCTCCAATTAAAAAATAACACCTTACTAAAAGTGCAATTACAACTAAGAAAAAGTTTTTCTTTACTTTTAATTAAAAGATTTTATTTTTCAAGTGTCAGTTTTCAATTAAAGAAAAGAGATAATTTTAATCCATGTAATACTTGAATGACTTGCTAAATAATGAATTAATAAGGCATTTTAATGTACATCACATAGTATAACAGCTCTATAGGGGGAAAAAACTTATTTGCAATACACGTTTATGATGAACATGAAACAAACTCTATATTCACAATGATAATGAAATAATTATTAACATAGAGCTCTAATCTTGCATATAATTATGAAGTCCGATTATATAAATCTACACTCCAGCAGTAACCTCATATGACACAAGCTCGGGTGTAGTTGAATTTAGAAGCAGCGCACTATTTGGTGGATGACCTGTTTCAGATTGTAACTCCATGTCATTTTTGCATTCAGAATTGTTAACATGTGGATCTTGGCACTCTTCTTTGCTTGCTGTAGTTACATTTTCCTGAGACTTCATCTTGGCTTGGGTTTTCCGGATTGGTTTCTTTGGAATCACATCTTTATGACCCTTTACCTTATTTGAATCATTCTTCTGTTGTTTCCCTCGTGGACTGGAGCAAGAGTTATCTTCTCCTGAATTGTTGTTCATAGCAGATTCTTTGTGCCTTCCAAGCTTTGGGGACCTTGCACGGGTTGTTGGTATCTAATTGGTAGATAAAATACATCAGAATACACAGAAGTACAGAAGAACAAAAAAGATATTTATTAGTACCTAGTACCTATTACCATAAATGATGGAAGTAGATTCCATCAATAAAAATGTTGAGGAGAAAGATAGATGATCATCGATCATTCATGAGCCCAATTGGAAGTTATGTTTAAGATTCGTTACCTTCTTCAGCTCAACTTTTGGAGGTGGTTCCTTGTAGAAACTTGGCATTGGAGTGGCTTTGAATGTCATGCTCTTCCTCAATAGCTTGATCTCTGCCTCTTGGTTTTCCTGCCGAAAATCCAGAACAAAACATGGAGAGAATAAGCTTAAAGCAGCAGATCAGCTGTTAGTGGAAACTTTAACCTCAAAATGAAATAGAAACACGTTGAAGCTAGTTTGTGTGAATTTTTAACAAGTACTTACAAGAAAAGAAAAATAGAATCAGTTCGTGCATTCAACCAATGAAGAAGTTAAATGAGAGATCTGAAAAAATGTTTCATTACATGATTTAATTTTAATTTAGAATAAAAGTTTGATTTATTCTGCCTCTTTAAATTATTTTTTTGTATAAGCAGTTATTGACAAGTTTTACTAAAATATTTCCAAGTTAGTTAAGTGATTGACTTATTGTGATGATATACCTTTGATTTTGCTTGTTGGTTAGTTTTCTCTGCCTCCTTAGCCTGAATTTTTTCCTCCAACTTAGAGAAAAACTGAGTAAAAAAAGGATAAAATAGGATTAACATCTGGTTCAGGCATTTGCAATAGTAACATCAATAGGATGTAAGGTTCCAGCAACAACCTCCTTCCTCTTTTCAGCTCTTTCTTCCAATCTAAAGGAAAATCCACTTCCACTGCTTCTGTGACGGGGAGTAGCACTTCTGATAAACATATTTGTAAGACAGTTTTTACGAACATACAAGCCAAAGTAAAAGGAGAAAGGAATCCAATTTATTAAGAATTGACAGAACTCAAATCCTATTTAATAAATAGAAGAGCAAGGATGACATGAAGATATGTCCTCAAGAGTAATATAGGGTATATAAGTCATACGAAGTTGTGGAATGAGAATCATCATCCTCTTTATTTGCTTTTGCAGTTTTTGACACCTGATCAACGGATCTGCAATAATGCAAAGAACCAAAAGGTGATAATCCATGATTCCATTCAGCATAACAATCTTCTGAAGTTAAATTTTCCAATTCAGGCACAGCATTGAGTTACCCTAAACTGATAACTATTGATATATTTTTTTTTAATTATGATATTGGTACTGAGTATCTATTATTAAAAGTGGTGACTATTTCCCATCGAGGATCATGAGTATATATAATTTAGATATTTTCCTCTTAACATAATTTATTCTATACCTAAAGTTAAGATTACACCTCTGATTAACTTAATAAAAAAATACAAGTCGCTACTAGTACGTGTGTTAACCAATATTAGTAATCGAAAACTATTGATAGCAACACTTTAAACTACTAAATTTTGGGAGGTTGTGACTTACAACGATGCCTCAGATGTATGGTTCTTGGTGACTGCAGTAACTGGAGTAGACCTTCCAAACTGTAGAAAGAACTAATGTGATGAACATAGAAACCATTTATAAGAGGCAATGAAGCTACACAAAGAAAGGAAATGAGGAATTGAAAGTCTCTACCACAGAGCGTTTCAAACCAGGTGTGCCAGCGTTGGTTTTTGCCAGCGAGTTCCCTTCAGAGTTTGCGGGCTTGTTTAAATGACGAATCGGGGGCTTACCCCTAATCCCATTACCTTGAACGTGTTTAACTTTTGTCCTCACAATATACCCATCAATGCTTTTCTGCATAGCATCTTCACCAGCTGATTTGGCAGGGAATGAAAGGCTTTGAGAAAGGGATGGCCTTTGTTTCTGAGATAATGAACTTAGATCCTTCATAATGGGTTTATCTTTGACAGGTTTGTTGTTCTTGGAAGCAACACTTGCTCTACCACCAGTTTCCTAATCATGTTAACTTAATTAGTAAGAGCCCCCTACTGGCTACTGTTTATTATGCTTTGTATTGTAAATATTCATCATGAGATTCATGGCCAATACTTAAGTTTAAACAAATGATTCAGATACATTTTATATGGTACCTTGGCACCTTTTGAATTTTTTTTGGCAGACCAAGTTTTAGAGGCTTCAACTGCAACATTGTCACCAGCCACTGTGGGTTTAGATACTTCATTAGTGTCGTTTTCAACTTCTTTCTTTGTTGTTACCCCAATAACACGTTTCTCTTCCTCCACAGCGACCCCGTTTTCAGAGTCCATTGTGCTGTAAACAATTACACAAAATAAAGTCGATTTGAATGATGATTGATGACCCCCTGTAAAAGAAATGGCAAATATTTTTGTGTTTCTGGTGCATATTATTGAATAATACTATGATTATTGATAGAGAAATGAGAATCCAATATAAAGTACACACTTGTTCATAATTTTGACCAAAGGCTGATTACATTAATCAAATTGCTTCATTAATGAGAATCAAAGGAAATAAATAACAGATCATGAGTAAGCATTGTGTCCTGAAATCACTAAAGCACAGCCTATGTTCCCTTCTCTTTTATGAGACATTGAACATGTTTATGAATGGATAAAATGTCGCTCTGTAACCAAGTAAACAGTGTATTCACCTATATTGTAAGAAGCTTTTACTCAAATATCATGTCAAATTTGTTGACCTTTTACGACAAGTCAATAACTATTTAAAAGTTAAAACAATCATATTGGAAGTTTGGAACATTCTTTAATTTCAAATATCCTACAATACCTATCTCTTTTTTATTAAGTCATATTACCTATTATACTTATATTGTTAAAAGTTATATGCATCAATAATAACTTTTGATTAGTTAATATTGACAATGCAAAGAAATTAAATGCATAAACTATATTGATGATCGAGTTTAATTTCTTTTACATTATTTTATGGTTTTATATGACATTTTAATTTTAGTTCTTAAAAATATATCTTGTTTTATTCTTTATAAATTTTAAAAGTTCTGAAAATGGTTCTTACCGTAATATATTGATGCTGTGATGTGTATATAAACCTGTTATATCACATGTCATCTTTAAGTTTAAATGTATATCACGTCACCATTAAATGAAATGATGATAGAAACCATTAATATTTTCTTTTTCCACTAGAATTAAAACTAACAAATTTTTTTGAAACAATAAAACTAAATTTCACTAACTAAAAATATATTTAAATCTATTTTTATTTGCACTAGAAATGGCAACTTTGATGGTGGAGAGAAACAGAGTGACACACTATGTCATTACAATGTATTCCATTATGATGACGTAAAAAGATGTTCTGAAAAGGGAGAGATCTAGAAAATATAGAAAGACAAGTTTACTTTAGAAATTCTTTTTCTTTTCATAGTTTTCAGTTTTTACTTAAACTTCAAAATCTTCCTTGCTACGTAAATTTAATGCGGCTTATAAGCGTGTGATGATTTTACTTAAATTTAGAAATCACTGGTCCATTCATGCAAGATTAGCTCCTGCATTCCAATCCTGGGAAATAAGACAAGCAATAAAGAATGAATTATGAAATGAATCTTCATTCCCTGCACTCTCTTCGCAAATAAGATTTTCACTTGATCTAAATCCAAAACACACAAATCACAATGTAAGGAACACAAAATGCATCTAGAAAACAACATGAATGTGAAAATTCAGAACTCTTTGTCTGCATACAATAAATCAGATGTAAGGTAAAGAACATGGTTACCTCTAAAACTTTGTTTCTCGTTGATTTATTAACAAGACTCACGTGCACACAGAGTGGAATGGAGATCGATCGAGTAACAAATTAAATGATTGTGTTGTGCTTATAATTTTGGCAGTGCAGAAGACAGAAGAGAATGTGAATGTGATTATTGATGGTGGTTTGGATTAGGAGCACAAGAAGAGGGTTTGAAGTGTGATTGATATATAGTTGAAAACTTTAAGTGAGAGAGAGATTTGTGAAAGGAAAGTGAAGTGGGAGGAGCTTTCAATGAAGGGGATAGATAGATTAATAGGAACTGCCACAATGACTTTTCTACCACTCAGTAACTGTCACTGGAAGCAAACTTCTTTTCTTTTATTGTTTAACTGTCACTGCAACCATTTTATGCTGAAATTACTTTCCATTACATGGTTTCGGAACACTCATCCTCTTCCTTCTTCATTAACCACCACAATTTTAATTAATCAATCATTTCCCTCATAATTATTATCAGTTCCTCAAGGAACCCTTCTTTGTAATATTTTGGCACACACGAACATGGTTGTCTACAAAATGCTGACTTTGGTTCAACCAAATTGACCCCATTAATGTTGAGTAGGATAATGCTTGTTTCTGTATGAGTAAAGAAGAGAGAACCTTGTCCAATGTCCACACCCCATGAATTTTATTTTAGCTAAACTGAACATTTTGTACTAAATTATATCGTGGGACAAATCAGACTGTTAGTTTGGTTCATGTGATTATAGAGATTTATTAAACACATAATTGCATACCGTTTTGTCTTTGTTTAAATTTATTATGCACTTGCTCATCGAAGTTGGCAATCAGTCACACCTTACCCTTATATTATAATATATAGAGCTGTGATACTCCTTCACCGATCATTTTGGGTAGATTAGGGTGGAAATGAAAAAGAGATAGAGAGAAATGAATGAAGGTAAATAGAGAAAGTAATAAGTGATAGATAAATGTGATGAAAAAAGAATTGAGATGGAAGATAAGTTATAATTTTGTTTAGATAATCTTTTTAAAGTTATTTATTTATGCATAAGTTAATTTGTAAAAGTTTTGCTATATTAATTTTTTGAAAAATGTAATTTTTTTATAAATTTATGTGTAAGTTAATTTTAATTTATAAAAAGTTATTATATTTTTTCTATTAAAAATATTTTATAAAAAAAAACTATCTAAACGATGAATTTTCTTAATACTAAAGAGGGAGGAGGGGGTTTAACACTGAAATGAAATTATGCCGAATAAAATAGTTAGAATTTGGAGTTGGGTAATAAGTTAGATAAGAAAAAATGATGGTAGAATTTGGAAAAGGGCGAGAGAGTAAATTGAGGAGGGAATAAAAATTTATATTTGGAAGGGAAAGAGACAAATGTACTGTTTGAGAACATGGGAATGGTTGAGGAGGGATGACATGGAAGGAGCAAGGAACATGATTGGTCGCACGTTAGGCGAACCATGACAAGTACCCCACAAAACCACCTCCCACCAACCGCGCGTGAGCTGTCAGAACGTGCTTCTCTTTAACTACACTTTGCACTTTGCAGGATCCAATTTCTTCTCTAAGTTGCCGCCTCCCTCTCTTAATTTGCAATTTCATCCTAATCAAAATATCCTATTTAAAGGACTTCATTTTAGACAAATATAGGTTTTTTTAGCACTGAAAATAGTTAATAGTGGATCACAATCCAAGACTACAGATAGGGAGTCAAGAGTTAATAACATCTTGAAAAATTTTAAATTAAATATTATTATCTTCTTAGTAATTGGTTGAAGTTTAATAATGTTAAATTTAACTTATAATTTTATTTATTGAATTGACCTTTGGTATTAACAAATCTTCTTGAGTAGATATGTCAATCAAAGTAGAAATTTAATGATTACATGAATGTTGAACTTGTATCATAAAGAACACAAACTCAAATTAAATCACAAACCATTTATGTCCACGATGGCTAAATATATTTTAAGTATATGTAAATATAGTTATTTAATTATAGTTCTTATAAAAAATTGATTAAATTCTTAATACAAAATTTATATACACAGTTTTATATAAATTTTTTTAGTATAGAAATATAATAAAGCATTGTGTGTGTTATGAATGTGAATATTAGGAGAAAGAGGTATGTTGTTCTTGCATTTTTTCAAGAAATAAAAAAACAAAAACAAAAAAGTAATTAATTAAAGAATGAGACTTAGCTATGAAGTTGTGACTAAACATGTCACTTTAGTTTTATAGGGATTGATCTAGTGGAAAGAAGTTATACCTCTTTGTAGAAAGAAAAAAAAGAGACTTAAGGAGTTTGAAATGAGAATTTACAAAATAAAAAGAGAGTAAACACACAAAAAAATGGGAGAGAAATAGTGAGTCATAAGTATTTGCAAGGACAACCGAATAAAATAGTCTAAAAAATGAATACAAAAAGAATATATATTTTATTAACAATATAAATGATAGGGGATATATCATATGAGAATGACTTTCTTAAGTGAAAATAAGAACATTTAATCTCATACCTTATCTTAAAATAAATGACTTAAATTAAGAAAATACAAATTAAACTATAATATATTATTACTATTATAATTTCCTTTATCATTATCATCATCATCACCATTAATTGTCATCATTATTATCATCACTACTATGACCAATCAATCATTGTTGTCGTCCCATTGCCATCATTAGCATTGATGATGGTATGGTGCCAAAGGCAATGACTATTACAATGGTAGTGATGGTGGGATGCTAGCAGTTGTGATAATAATAATGGTTGTCACTTGGTTGTAATGGTGGTGACAGTTATAATAATGATAACAAGGAAAAGGATAGAAACAATATAATGGTGATTACAAGTAATAGTCTTATTTGTAAATTTTTTTATGAGTCGTTTATTTTAATTTAAAGGTTGATATTATACATTCTTATTGTCATCTAAAAAAGTTATTATTATATGATATCCTATCATCTATAATATTAATTAAAAAAATATAATTTCTTTTGTGGGATTTGACTTCTCTAAAATGGGAAAAATTCACTTAAGAGAATAAGGTGTAATAATAATCATCAATTAAAAATTAATTATAAAATTATAATTAATTATAGATTTTATTATACACATATTCAATTTTATCATAATTTTATTCTATCAACTTTTAAAAGAATAATTATTATTGTATTTTATTTTTTAAAGTACATCATTGATTTTAGAAGAGTCAAATATTTTTTCATGTATATTTTTTTAGACTATTATATATATATATATATATATTATTATTTTTAACATAGTGTTTCTCTTCATCATTATTTATTAAGTGTTTATTTTCACCTTTATATCTATTCTCATTTTAAACTTCTAAAGTTTTTTCATTATCTCTATTTAATCACCCACTTTTTTTTATATTTTAAAAGAATAGAGGTACAAAATATTTTCTCTTAACCTATATCTATAAATAAAGAAAATATTTCTTCATAACTATTTTTCGTTTCTATAATTATAAAAGATTATATTTTTAATTTTAAAAAATATTTTTAATAACTATTAATAATTAATTCTAAATAAGATTTATATTATTATATTTTTAAAAATATTTAGAGGCACAAAATGAGTCTTGTATTGATAATCATAATACACTGTTTTATTTTGCGAGCTAGTTATTTCGGTGGACAGCGCGTGTGCTCCACGCGAAAACATGTCATTATGATTTTCATGGCTATGTAAGGATAAGTGGGCCTCCATCCATGAGTCTCTAGGTCATATGCCCACGTGCCCTTACACAAGGGAATGTCACAATTATTTCTACATGTTCCTTCTTATAACTTTCCTAATTGGTCAATTACACAATTTGACTCCCCCACATTATTTTATAACTTTCTTAAAAAAAATTGCATTAAATATTAAAGCTCCTATCAAATAGACAAATAATATTAAAAATTCTTCTAATAAACACATTAAAATATTAATATAAATACTACATAACATTAATATAATTTTATAAAAATTAGAGTGTTATATATTTTATTAGGATCAAACTAGATTTTTATTCAAAATTTTTTTCTAAAATATTTAAAAACTTATTAAAAATTCTTTAACTTTCAAGGTCTCTTAACATCACATTTCAACACATAATTATTATTAAAAGATAATAATTAATAGAAACTTATAATATTAAACTGTACATTACACAAACTAAAATACTATTTTCTAAATTTTTATTGAAAATAATTTACATTTAAATATATTTTAAGTGTTTGTATATATAATTTTATCTCTTTTTAGTTATTGTAATTTTTTCATCATTTTTAAATTCTTGACATTTTATTAGTGTCTTTTTTTAAGTCATCACTATTAATTATAGCTAATTCAGTAGTAACAAAATGAAAAAAATTAAAAAAATCAAGATAACAGAAAGTATTTTAAACTAAGATAATCAAATTATTTTTAGATAAATAATTCTATTAAATAATATATTTATTATTTTATAGAAATAACTTAATTACATATAATTTAAATATATATATATATATATATATATATATATTTAATATGATTCTTATTTTAATTTTATCTATGTAATTTTCTATAAATATTATAATTCACGCAGACACTTATAATATACATTTAATAAACTACTTTTAATGTTTTTATTTTATATTTTAATTCAATAATTGTAATTTATTATAATACAATTTAATTTTCAATATATCACAAATTGTGATTTTATCTCCAATAACAAAAATAATATATTAAAATTAAATTAATAAGTTAAAAACTAAGAACAATATTAAAATCAATAAAAAATAATTGATCATAATATATTAAAATTAAAATAAATTAAAAATTAAATTTAATTAATTTATGTATATAAATAACAAATACATTACTTGATTTAATTATACACATAAAACCCTATATTATTTTCTAATTATTTATGACACATATTTTTCACATGATTTTCATTATGTTATAGTGCTTATGAATTCAATTGTCAATTAAATTTTATAATTTTTATATAATTAAATCTATCGTTATAAGTTTTACGTCTCGAATCAGTCAAAAATTAATTTAAAATTATATTGTAAAATTAAAAATTAATGCTATTTTAAGAAGATCAAATTGATCTAAATATAAAAAATAAAGAACTTAAATCATCATTTTAATAGATAAAGAAGTAAAATAAATTTAAAAAATAAGATAAAGAGTCTAAAATATAATTTAGTCTATTCTTAATGTCAATTTACAAGGAAGGGTAGTTTATGAAAATAGTTTTTTTTTTAAAATAGGATTAGTGAAATTAAATAATGTTAACTATTTTTTTAATTAACATAAATTTAGTATTACTTTTTTTACTTATATTTGAAGTCGAAAGGAATATTTATTTATAATAAAAATATTTAACTATTTTTTAATTATTTGAGTAAAGGTATATAAGTATAATTATCAAGATGTGTAAATTTATTTTTAATAGTATATATTTGAAGCTGTATGGGAAAAAAAAATACATTATTTCAAGACATCATAAATGAAGAAAAAAAACACTACCTGGAGAAAAGAAAATAAAGGAAGATTATGAGGATAGGAAAAACGTATTAGTTCATTAGGTGAGCTTACCTTTGATAGCTAACCATGAAAGTAACAAGTGTAATGACATCATTCCTCTTATACGCTATTCGATTATAAAGTTGGGATATTTGACCAAGTGATAGACAATAGTCACCAAATTCATTAAATATTTCAAGACAAAATTCAGGCCTAGTTCATAAAAGAGAATATTAATCCTGATTGGAATAATGATCCCCACTTAATTTAAGAATTTCATAATTAAATAGACAGCCAAAATCCCACTCATTGACCCATTGCCAACTTATGGATAATGAAATCGGGATGTGCACCATCACTCAACCTTCATGTTTTTGTTAAACGGTGATGTCCACATGATTTCTTTCATTTTATAATTGAAATCACTGCAACTTGACTATATATTGTTCAAATCTTTAATAACAAATTTTATACATTGAAAGGATTACGGTGTACCCAATTGCTGAAGGCCAAAAAGAAAGAGTCTAGCAGTGAATGTCATACAATTAACAAAAAATTGAATCTGAGTAACGAGTGAAAAGGATTTTTTATCCCATTTTAGCATTTCTTTTTAATGTTTTCTTCTCCATTAGCTATGAGAACACCCACACACAAAATTAGATCTGCTTAACGAGCGAGAGTTTGAGAGTGATCATGGTGAGAATCTGTCTAGTTAATCACTATGCTTAGTGAAGTCATGAATAAAGCAGAGAAAGAAGGACTTTTAATGTTTAATGGACAGGGAGGAAAGAGGAGAAACAAGTTACCTGATTAGTTTAATGATAACATCTTGATCTTTTGATTAAGGTAGAACAGAAAAAGAGTATGATGTTGGTAATGGTATAAACTTTGACTCACTGACTAATGTCAGTTAAACCTATGTTACACACACATATACAGTTTTTATCCAAAAAAAATCACTGAGATGATGGCCAAGTTTGAGATTAAGTGAGGACCATAGTTTGCAATTTTTCTGTTTCTTTTTCTTTAAATTGGACTACTTAATCTAAATTTAGGTCTTTGATCTTAAATGTTAAATTGAAAATATCTAGTTCAATTGATTTTGCCTTTTTCCTTTATATAAATAGGTTGTTTTATATTATAATTCAAATCTATAACATTCGGAGGCCAGACAAATAAAATTGAGATAGTGATATTTAACATAGGCAAGTCATTATTATCCTTTGAACCCCAAGTGTTAAGCATGACTAGCACCACTTGAAAAGCTCCCTCTACCAACTCCATTATCAAGTCACTTCATCGGTTCATGTTAAACTTGTTCATATGAATTGTCCTACCCATAATGATGCATTTAATACTCAGATAAATTATAATGTGGCTGAAATTCAGAAGTCACCAAGTCGAAACTCGAAAGAATTAGTAAGATAATATTTTCCTCTATAATGTACATAACATGGGAAAACCCACCAAGCAAACCTATCAACAATTTTACTAATAGCCTCTGACTAAGCTTTTCAAGAGAAAATAATTTGACCACATCGTGGGGAAAAGCATAAAATTAATTTCCACTTTGTATTAACACACTGATAGTGCCTCCCTATATCCAATTCTAAGATCAGTTCCACTATTTACAACGTTTTTGCCTAAATCTGCATTTCCTCTCAGCATCATAGCTACGAATTCATTGTAGTCTATTCGGCCATCCTGAAAGGTTAAAACATGACCATAACAAAGTCATAAATTTGGAGTATCTATACTGCATAAATTTAGTTTAACATAAACAAAATGTTATGAAGGCCACTTATGACTAAACACGTTATATCAGAATTAAAAATCTGAACAACAAAGAAAACATTGTTTAGAAGTTTAGTTTACTTTTCATTCAACTGGTAGAAAAACATAATTAAGTTTCAATTTGATCAGGAGCACCAAGCTTTAAGTGTTATGGTTTCATTTATTAGATACCAAACTTTAAATTACGTTACTGTAAAATGTACTCACATTGTTCTGATCAGCTTCTCTGATCATTTCCTTCAAGCAGACATTCGCCATGCCAAATTCTTCACAAGCTTTTTGAAGCTCATCTTGAGTAATGTAGCCACTTCCACTTCTATCAAAATATGAAAAAGCTGTAATTAAATGATCTTCTCTGTCAACTTTGTTTAAATGCAACGTTGCAGCTATAAATTCTCCATAGTCAGTTGTGCCACTGTTATCAACATCTGCCTGCAGTCAGAAACAACATATTTTGATAGTTATTTACTATTCCCTATTTGCATAAGAATGTTTCACTAAATGATACTCAGAGCTTTCCCTTAATATTAATCATAAAGAATGAAACGAGAAAGACTGATCATCATAATCTAGGTCAAGTTACAACTTGAACACATGAAGTCCAATAGAACTACGTCTATTGACTACTTGCTTAATAAGAGTCCTAACTCCTAAAATTATAACACTGATTTTCTATCAGGAGGGACTGTTTGGCCAAACAAGAAAAAGGAGAAAATGTAGGTTTATGTCAGTTAAGGAAAGTGAAGATAATTCTGTAGTACTACTACTTACAGCTTGCATTAGATCCAAAATTTCAGGTTCACTGAGATTAGCACCAAGCATTTTCAATCCAACCTTGAGTTTTTCTAAAGTAATTTGACCACTGTTGTCCGTGTCTATCATCTTAAACACTACTTTCAATTCAGAAATTTCTTCTTCCGAGAGATTCTCTGCAATAACCTGCAGAGAACAAGGAAAATATTATGAGTGCACTACTAAACAATTCCAAATAGAAGGAAGTTGATATATTCTACTTTGCAAATAGAAGTTAACATATAACAATACACTAGTTACCATTCCCAGAAGAGAGAAAACCACGTACTGTCATGAATCATGATGCAGATTTATGCCATAGAAAAACTACTTACTCTAAGAGCCATTTTCTTGAGCTTGTTCATTACAGAAACCTGCTTCAGGCGACTCATAACTGCAGAATCAAGAGGTTTATCTGGAGCAACTCCTTCAACCTGAATCCAAGGGTGACCTGCAAAGAGTGAGGACATTATCACTTACTATATGGTAACAAAACTTCAACTTCTTAGAGTGTGTCAATGGAAAATGGTAATTAGTGTACACAGGAGTCAGAAAGTTTGATAAAATGCCTAATATTTGGTGCAAGACCTTAATGCAATAAATTCCTTCTTAGAGTGTGCTTGATAAAATTGAAAAGATCTAACTGTACAGTAATTTTAGTGACCAAAATTTAAGCACTAAATATGTTATTCTTGAGAAGATTTTCATTGCAAGTGTTGAGGGTGTATCAAAGGAAAGTAGGAAACTATCAGCAATTAAAAGAATAATATGGCTATGCTAAAGAAAATATGCCAAATGTGTTTGACTAGCATCTCAGTGGAATGAGGGCAGAAACTTACGAAGAACTTCATGTGCAGTTATCCGTTTTCTAGGATCTTTAACAAGCATTTTCCTAACCAAGTCTTTAGCACTTTCAGATATATTGGACCAAGGATCTGAAGAGAAATTAAGATCACCATGCAAAACTTCCTCAAATACCTCTTGCTCCGATTCTATTACCAAGGAAAATAAAATTCTCAATTTTGAAACTTAAGGAAATAAAAATTAAAAAAAAAATGATTGGATCATTGAAGGGCTTAAGAACTCGTACCACCCCAAAATGGAGGTGCTCCGCATAAGAGAATGTATATGATCACACCTGCACTCCACAAATCAGCTTCTGGACCATAATGCCTACGTAGAACTTCAGGTGCCATGTAATAAGGACTTCCAACCATGTCCCTAAAAATTTCTCCTATAAATAAATTAAAGATTGTTAGTGACAAACACCAATAGCAATCATGTAAGAATAACAATGCACAAAATTTTAGTTGTCAACTAAATTTATTGAGGGAAGCATCATCATTGCATCAACGACAATTTAATTATTCAGGAAAGCTCTACATGTTCTCATATCAAATTATCTGTTGTTTGATTTCAATGGGAAGCAAATTAATTAGAGTTTAATTTCATACAATATTAGTGTTTTTTTTATACATTTCCAACCAATTAGAAATCACACTAGGTATAAGTATAATTTTTAAAATAATTACTAATAAAATCAATCAATCTTAGTTATCAACTAATGATAGTTTAAAAAAATATATAATATAGGTATATTTAAATTAAATTTATTTAATTACATCCTAATACAAGAAATATGACTCGCTTCATTATATTATATATATATATATATACTAATATATAAGAAAATAATTTTTTTCATAATTACTTTTAGTCTCCATAAATTTTCCACCATTACACATTTAATTATAAATAATTTTTTATTTTAATAGCTAATCAACTTTTTGAATAGCCACCAAATTTATGTTTTTTATTTTATTTTTATTTTTAAAAAATATTTAGACACAAGGTGTGTCTTCACCCTACTAATATATATATAAAGACTGGCACACATATAATAAACTTTAATTACATTATCATATCGTTGACAGAAAAGAGAGGTAAGATCAAATAATCCCCTGTGAGTGGAACACGCAAGCATATGGCTGATCAAGGAGATTCTATTATATGCTATTGATCGCTAAATCAATGATATACTTTTTAAATAAAAGAAATAAAATAATAGATTGACAAAAATCAACTCATCAACAGTTAATATTCTAATCTTTTATTTGTTTTTATAAATATAATATAGCTCTGCTAATTTAATAAACAATATCTGAATCTTTTATTTATTTTTATAAATATTTTATAACACTTAAGTTAAAAATATATAAAAAAAGGTTTATATTCTGTTTTTAACCTTGATCTTTCAAAAGGACATACTTCTCTATCTTATAATAAATGTTGTTCAACATTTTTTACACTAAATAAAAAAAGTTTATATATATATATAAATAATAATAATTTTATAAAATTGATGTTATTAAATTATTATTATTATTTTCTAAAAATGATGTAATACAACTTTCTAAAAAGAATATTACTATTATATATATATATATAAAATATATAATTAATATGACATTAAAAAAAACCTAAACAACCTTTATTTTGTGACTTATTTATTTTTGGTTAAATATCTCTTTTGGTCCCTTATAATATTTTTTTGTTCTAATTTAGTCCCACTTTAATTTTAGGTCTCAATTTGGTCCCCAATAATTTAAATCATTGCAATTTGGGACTTCCGTCTAAATGATTTAAAAGAAGTTAACTGGTGGCCACGTGGATGTCAGGTGGATGCCACGTAGATGCCACGTAGGTGGATCCCAAAATACTTGAATGCACCTGGAACTAGAACAGCCCGTTCTGAAACCAGAACAACCCGTTCTGGTTACACTATTGGTGTGTAAATTTTGTACCTGGAACGGGCCGTTCCAGATGCAACATTTACACACCAACAGTGTAATCAGAACGGGTCGTTCTGGTTCCAAAATTTCGTGAAAAAAAAGTACAAAGCATTTCAAACACTAGATTTGGTAATATTGTTAATGGAGATTGATAACTTCAATTGCTAAATATTTGGGCTATACAGTGTATCATTAAGGACGATGTAGTGTATCATAAGGACAATGATAACAAGTTTTATTTCATTGTTAGTCAAACTAGAGTGAACCACTTACTACCAAATTGACACTATAGAGTCAAGGATGAAACGAAACGGTGTTTTCCCTTGAAGTCATTGACGATGTACCCCAACAATAACAACTTGTTCTTGAGGAGGTACAACCTGAATTTTTGTGGTTTAGGGTTTTCCTTCAGCGTTACCCAGATGATTTCCTTTCTCAATAATTTCTTTGAACTTTTTTAGTATATGTTATGTTCTGAATTTTTGTTTTCAGTTTCTAAACCATCTTTCTGTCTTTGAATTTATGATATATTATGAATTTTTATTTTTAATTTTTGAATCACATTGCGGCATTTTAGTCAAGATTCTGAACTAGATAAGTTCAAATCAAAGAAGGATTTTAAAAGATCTTATCTTATTTTGATTTTTTTTTAGTTTTATTCATAAATGAATATTAATTTATTGTATTTTTTATTTATTATATTTTTATTAATATAGATATAATAAAAAAATACAATAAAAAGTATGAAGTTGGCATTCTGGAACGGGCCGTTCTGAATTCAGAACGGGCCGTTCTAACAGCAGAACGGTCCGTTCTGAATTCAGAACGGCCTGTTCTGCTGCACTCATGTTGTGTTAAATTTGCATTTGGAACGGGCCGTTCCAGTTGTAAAATTAACACATAACATATGCATGCAGAACGGGTCGTTCTGGTTTCAGGTGTATTCATGACATTTGGCATCCACCTATGCATCTACGTAGCATCCACCTGACATCCACGTCAGCAGGAGTTAACCCCGTTTAAATCATTTGGACAGAAGTCTCAAATTGCAATAATTTAAATTATTGGGAAACAAATTGAGACCTAAAATTAAAGTGAGACTAAATTAAAACAAAAAAATATTATCAGGATTGATATTTAACCTTTATTTTTCTTAGACGACATTTATCATAGCACCACTAATTAATTACTCTCCCAAAAACTTCTGGGAAAGGAAAACAGCAAGAAATGGATGTGGGTGGAGTAGACAAGAAGGGCAACAGGAAATTAAACTTGTATGAATCCAAACCTGGTTTGAAGAAAACAGACATTCCAAAATCTATGGCCTTAAGTGTAGAGTCTTCACTCCCATCAACAAAGAGAAAATTCTCAGGCTTAAGATCCCGATGCATGACTCCAAGGGAGTGACAACTCTCTACAACACCAACTATAGTCCTTGCAAGTTTAGCAGCTTTTCTCTCAGTGTAATGCCCCCTCTCCACAATCCTATCAAACAGTTCACCCCCTCCACACAACTCCATCACAACATGAACTGCAACACCGTCCTCATAAGCCTCTCTGATCGATACAACATTAGGACACCCCTCCAAGTGATGCATTATCTCTATCTCCCTCTTCACATCCTCCACGTCAGCATCTGTCACCAACTTCACCTTCGGAATCGACTTGCATGCGTACTTTCTCCCCGTGGCTTTCTCAGTGCAAAGGAATGTTTTTCCATATTCTCCCTTCCCAAGTTCTTGTCCCAAGTTATAGTACTCTTTAAGGTGACCACTTTTTCTCTTCAGAACTTTCTCTGCTTGTAGCCCAGCACCAGTAGATGCTGTTGCCACCCTCTTAACTTTATGACCTTTTTTTGGCACGTGCCTTATTTGTTCCTCCGAAGGTCTACACGTATTAGCCTCCTTGTCAATTTTCACTACATGTGGAGGCTTTTCTTGAACACTCTCTAGAGCGTTCGTGTCTTGAACTGCCTCAGAAGTTTCTGTGCCCCTCGTTTGATGAAACCACCATGATGAACTTGGGAGAACATAGGGAAACAGTGCATCGTACGAGGTTTTCAATCCGACACAAGTGTTTCCCATGCTGCACAATTATGACTAGCATATATGAGAAACAAAAAAAAAACCCGCTATTTGAGAGGGGTTTTAAGTGATGTGTGATGAAGGAGAATTTTAGTATTTTGCCGCGTAGCATGTGTGTCTCATTTGAAGATGGAAAGGAAAATCTGTGAAGATTTGAAGAAGCAGGAACACGATTCGCATTAATGGAAATGGGAGGAGGTTTTGAAGGCGTAAAAGTGGAAAAATTCAAAGGAAACTGGAAAGGGAAAATGACGCTTGTGACAGAGTCCGAGTTGTGTTAAGTAGGAAAAAGAAAAAGAGAAAGTGTCGTTGATGATACATAGATGGAAAAGATCGTGTGTAATCTCTCATAAGCTATTGAATAAGTGGAAATGATCCTATCATGATGACTCAGTGGAATGATTCCCATCGAGAAAATTTGTCTATATTTTCTCTCATCTTCGAAATTAAATGAGTCAAATCATATTAAATTTTGGATTAAATTATTAAGTACTCCATCCATTTCACATTGATTAATGGTTTAACATTTAAAAAAGGAATTATATTGATTCATGTTTTCAATTTTTAATAAAATATTAAAAAATTTGTTCAAAATTTACTTCTTAATAAGTATTATTGTCTTGAAATATACGTAATAATGCTTTCATGGAATTTATCTTGAAGTAATTATTTTTCTTAATTTGTGTGTGAAAAATCTTAAACAATCTATATAAAGAGGATGGAGTAGGTAACTAAATTATTTGGAAACTCTTAATTCTTAAATAAGTTTCTAAATTATCCCCATGACGAGCGTCAACCAAGGATTTTTTAGACAAATTAAAAAAAATTAATAAAACAAATGAAAAACAATAATAATTTTATAAAACTAACCTTATTATTTTTCTTTATCAGAAATAATGTAACACAATAATAACTTTTTAAAAGATATTATCAAATATATAAATAGAATAAAAAATTAATATTATATTAAAACATTAAAATGACATTTATTTTGATTTTTTTTACCCAACACTTAGAGGTATTTGGTACGAGCAATTTTTTTTTATATTCGAGAATTATGATTCTTAGAAATTACAAATATTAAGAATCATAACTTTTAAGAATGATTAAAATTTATTTGACTACTCATAAAGATTCTTAAAAAAATTTATGTATGTTTTCTCAAATCTATTTCATGACTAAAATAAGATAAATTATTTATTACATTGAATACTTATTTTAGCCATCCTAATGAGTTTGCATGAATATTTATATATATTTTTTATGAAGGAATTTTACTTAAATAAAGTGTGTAAATATATTGTAGACCACCTTAATATTGTGTGTTTGATTCCTATATATGATAAAAATAAGATGGACTATTTATTCAACAACAAAATATTAAAATAAATATATTAAAAGATATGTTCTTATTTGTCAACACTCTTAATTTAAAAGAAGAAAATTCATTTCCACAATAAGAAGGATTAGGAAGGACAAAAGGAGAGAAAAGGAAATACAAGGGAAGGAAAAGTAATAAGGGACAATTACAATACAATTTTTTTATATAGAAAAAATGGTAGTAAAAGGATAATACTTTCATAATTATTGATAAGGAAGTCAATTAGGGATGTGCATAGGTTTGGTTGAACCAAACTTATCATTATCCAAACTCAACCAAAATTCTTTTATGTGCCATTTTTTAAAAATTTAAATTCGACCTGAATAGGGTTTGAAATATATGGACAAGACAGGATCAACCTAGAGTTTTTCTGGTGTTTTGTGCCCTCGTAATTATTTGAGTATTGTTTTTACATTTTTTTTTAAAAATCATCAATAATTTGTTCACAAAAGTTGACCTGGTAAAATAAATTTGATAATAAACACAGAAAGCTGAATTAAGACCTTCATCACATCACAAAAGAAACAACATTACAAAAACATCACAAAACTTGAATTTCGCAAATGAAGGTACAAAATATGTACACAGTGTCGAGAGACTTAATTTAGAGTACTCAAATAAAATAAATTAGATATTAAATCCACAAAATTGAATTAATATCCCTGTCACATCACAAAAAAAATAATGTTACAAAAAAATTAATGATAAAGACTAAAATTATTTTAAAAATATAAATATAAAAACTGAAAAGATTTATATTAAATTATAAGGACTAAAATGAATAAAAAAAATATATATAAAAATTAAAATATTTATTTTAAATTATAAGAACTAAAAGATAAAATAAATAAAATTATAAGGACTAAAAAATATTTTAACTTAAAAAGTATCACTAAATTTTTAATATTAATACATAATAATTAAAAACAATTATAAAAAAGTATTGTATGTTAAATTAGGTTAAAAAATATAAAATATAATTCAAATCTATTATAAAAATATACCAAATCTAATTTTAAGGTTTAAATTCTTCCAAATCAATTTCTAACTAAACTAAATTAACGTAACAAGTTTAGTTGTAGTCACCCCTAAAACCAATGGCATGGTGGACAATTACATTACATTACCTGTTAATGGAATATTGTCCTATTGTTCTTTGACAAATTTGTATGGGTTGTGTATTTATATTTCTTGATATTATATATATACATATATATTTTTGCCGTTTTAAAAAAAAAATGTTTTGGAGAAAACGCGTGCGGGCCAAATCTGATGGCTATGAAGGGATGCCACGTGTTGATTGGACGTTCCAGATTTCTTTATTTTACTTGTCTGAGGAAGGCCTCAGTGGAAGCCACTAATCATCCGGCCGTCGCCGGTATTCTTTTTAAACAATGACATAAATAAAGTTATTAAAGATTTTAATATATTCTGTCAGGCATAAAAAAAAAAGCACTATGCCCCTTTAAAAAAAAATATGTAGTTACCTATAATAATATATAAAGAAAATTTTCAGTAATTGCTTTGATTTCCATTTTTTTTTCATTATTATACTTTTTTATTTTAAATTTTATAAAAAAATAATATTTTTTTAATTAAATTTAAGAACTTAAAATTAATAGATTAATCATAATATTAATTAAATTAATATACTTTTATTATTTAATTTTTATTTTTATTTTATTTTTAATAGAGGCACAAAATACCTCAACTTTACTAGTATTTTTAAAGAAAGTAGTGTTTATATATATATATATATATATATATATATATATATATTTCTATTTTATTTTAAATATAAATTAATAAAAAAATAAAATATATATTAATATTAAGTTTAAATATGTTTTTAGTCTCTTAAATTTAAAATAAATTTATTTTTAATCCTTTAAATTTAAAATTAATTTTTTTAGTTCTCTAATTTTAAAAAATATTGTTTTTGTCTTTATACTTAAACTTTGTTAAGAAATCAATCAAATACTATCATATATAATCTATCCACGGTGTCCGTGTATGTGAAAATACCATGTTGAACTTAAATGATGATACATAATTATCTCAATGTGTCACTTTCAAATATATGATTGGTAATCTAAGGGACTAAGATGAGATTAATAAAAATTACAAAGACTAAAAACAATAATTTTAAATTTAAGGGAGTAAAAATATATTATTTATAACTTAAGGGATTAAAAATATAAAGTTGGACTCAAATTTTAAGTGAACCTTACATACGAATTAAAGAGTATTTTAACATTTGAAATGTATAGATTAAATATTTATTATGTATTAAATTTAAAAATATTTTTAGTACTAATAAATACAATTTATATTAAAATATAACAAATATATCTTTTTTTAATAAAAGATTTTGACTTATAATTACTTAAAATGCAAAAAATACCTTAACAATTTGTTGCTTTCGGCTACAGAACAATAACTTTCAAATGATTAATAAATAATAATTTATAATGATATGTTTTAAATAAAAATATAAATTATAATCACACTCGTAAAATTTTTTTGAAAAAAAAATACCACACTTGTATAATTATATATAATACATTTAAATTTAAGTCGTCTTTCTTATAGATACGATAACTTTTTCAATATACTTTTCATTGTCTTTCTTGTTTTGTATCACAACCTTTTGAATTTCGAGTCAAACTAATTTTTTACTTTCTTTTTTAATTGAATATTCAATTAATTTTTTTTATTTTTCTTAATTTCATTATTATTATTTGATTTTCTTTAAATAACATTAAATATAATAAGATATATACAAGTTACTTTTAAAAAAGTTATATTAATTGAATTAATTTTAAATATTCTAGAATAAAAAATTGAAATGCCTATACCTTTTATTTTAATATTTTTATGGTCAATAATTTTTTATCATTAAATTATCTTTTCAATGAAAAGTGTACTTGGTCTTCGACGTTCAATTTGATCAATTCAAATGTATCATTGATAGAAAGGTTGACGAATCCATCTGATCTACTTTTGCAAGTGACCCATTCAGCAGCAGTCAGTGGGTGAAGCTTCATATATTAATAATTTATATTTGTTAATAAATCTGGATGAAAAATAAACGATCACCATTCTATTCATCAATGAATACTTCCATAACTCTTTGATCATGAACACGCGTTATCAAATGAAAATGCTTTTATATTACTACGAATCAAAATGAAACCTTATATTGTATTTATCTTATGGTATCACAAATTGTTATCGGGATTCATTCCGGGGTTTTTAAGTTGTCCCTAGGGTTCTTGTTCTTCTAAAACAGAAAAAATGTTATCGGGATAAATTTCATGTTTAATATAAGTCTTGAAAAAAATTCTTAAACTAAAGATTTTTCAAAAATATAAAATACTGGTATTTTAATTAGTAATTACATCACTAAAATTTATAATAAATACTTTTAAATATTAATTTATTATATTATAAGTAAAATTCATAATAAATATTTTTTTTACGTGTAAAATATATTTCAATTTTGTAACAAATAATTTATATTATACTATAAAATTATTAAGTTTTAATGGATCATTTGATCTATACGTTTTTCTTTTAGTAATTTTTAAGTTCTTAAACTAAAAGAAGTAACATTAGGTATTTCATTTTTTTATATTTTAGTAATTTAGTTTCTAGTTATAACTAAACATTCATTTTCAATCCATGAAATTTTATGATGTATATATTTTTTTTATATCATTTTAGTCAATCACATCATATTACTATTTTATGTCATTATTCATATATATATATATATATAAACAAATTATTCTTCCTTATCTTTTATCTTTAAAATATTCATTTTAATTTTTTTAACTCTTAAATTTGATTTAATTTTTTTATCTTTTAATCTTTTAATATATATATATATATAAACAAAATTTTATTCAATAAAAATATGTTGGATTTGGCTCCCTTGAAATAAGGACTATATTTTAGAAGAAGGAAAAAGTGCATGTGGGCCGGGTCACATTTTTAGACTAATCATAATTTTTTTCATTTTTGTGGCCTGGCCCGACCCGTTTTTAAGGTGGGCCGGGTTAATCCACGGGCTGGAACCCACTTTGACAGCTCTTTTTAAAGGGAATGAAATCAATCTGTGCATACGAAACAAGGACAAACAGATAATTGAAATCATGAAAAAAAAAGTCAATAAAAATTGATGTAGAATATACTCTTCACTCACACACGTCACAAAAAGTCCATTCAATATCCTAAAGCTAATAAAATTAGATAAGAAGTGACAATTTGGTGAAATATAATTAATGCAAGCATTTAATGCTGCAACAAAAACTTCTCATCTCAAGAGACTCGTAACAAAGACAGATGAAATAACTTATGAGAAAACCTTAAAGTTTTACAATAGTTATCTTTATTCGGATTATTATATAAGGAACTTAAAGATCAAAAAGAATTTTTTATTTATTTATGAAACACTAAATCTTAAATAAACTAAACAAATACACACACATATAAAGAGAGATTCACTTATACTAATTGCAATATTTGAGAAACTAAAATTGTTCAATTAAAATTTTGAAAACTAAAACCACACAATTACAATATTTAAAAGACCCAAATCAGACTTTTTTTTTTAATATACCAATTTTTTTTAATTATTTAAATAACCTGAATGCATTTATATTTACCTAAATAACCCATTTAAAAATTTAGGTGAGAACTTGGGCTTTTTTTTTCGTTTTTTTTTATATATTTTTTTTCAGATTTCTATTTTTTTTTGTTTTTCAATTTATAATATTTAGAATTTTTTTAATGAATTTTTGAAAAAAATTATAATGAATTTTTTAAAAAATTATTTAGTTTTTGTTTGTATTTTAGATTATAAAAATGTATTTAAAATAAATTTTAAAGAATAAAATTAATTTAAAATAGATTTTGTCAGAAAAATTAATGACTTTGGGCAGAGTGTCATTGCCTTGGTCCTAGAGCGTCAGAAAAATTAATGACTTTGTGCAAAGTGTCATCAATTACTTTGTTCCAGAACGTCAGGAATCCAATGACTTTGTGCAATGTCATCAATTACTTTGTCCCAGAGCCTTAGAAAAATTAATGTTTTGTGCAGAGTGTCATTGCCTTGGTCCTAGAACATCAGAAAAATCAATGTTTTGTGCAGAGCGTAAGGAATCCAATGACTTTACGTTTGTCCACATTAGGTTGCTTTAGTTCTATATAAACCCTAAACACATGCTAAAAAAATGCAACAGATTGAAACATCCAATCAATGGAGTCGTTAACTGTTCCAGCCACTTGTTAAAACCGTACTAGTAAGCAACATGATGACTTATAAGCAACTTAAGCAGATTATTAATAATAACCTTAATCTTCCTCATTACAAAGTTGTCATAGATATTCACTACCGATACCCAAATTCATGTATCGGTGGTGTATATAAATATACAGTGTGTCTTCTCAGGGATGATGAAGATGTGGAGTGTATGTTTTCATTATTCACAGAACTGCACGACTTAACAAGTCTTGAATTGTATGCTACCACGACGTATATTGAATTATTGCATGGGATGGAAGCGATTGAAAAATACATTGACCAAGCAATGAAATTAGACAACTAATGTTATATGATTTAGGTTTTATGTTATTTATCTATTATGTTTGAAGTTTGTTTAAATTGTGTCTTTTTTTTAAGTTATTTTCATTTTAATGATGTAACTGTTAAAATTAGTGTACTTAATATATATTTATTATTATATTACAGTTTTTAATTTTCTATATTTAATAAATTTAATTTAAATAATAAAATTCATTTTATAATTATGAAATTTAGTATAATAAATGAGTTTTAACATTTTATTTATTTTTAACATATTTTTAAAATATTATACAAAATTTTATAATTTTATATATAATTCTGAAAATTATAATTAACTATATTTATTTTAAAAAAAATTAAAATAAAAAATATTATAATTTATAAATAAATATAATATTAATTTTATTATTAATTATTATCTTTTATAAATTATTTAATTTAAATATTAAATATATTTTATTAAAATTAATTATACTTTTTAAAAAAATCTGAAAATCAAAAAGTGAATAATTTTTTTTTTACAAAATCTGAAAACAAAAAAATGAAAAAAAAAAAAACCCAAGTGAGAAATCGGTTACTGGGTAACCGATTTCTCAAAGGGATTTTTCAAAATTTTTCAAAAATCCCTTTGAGAAAACCGATTTCTCACCTAAATTTTCAAATGGGTTATTTAGGTAAATATAAATGCATTCAGGTTATTTAAATAATTAAAAAATAAATTTGGTATATTAAAAAAAAAAAGTCCCCAAATCACAATTAAGCTAATAAAAAATAATATTCTTTTATTAGTATAAAAAAATATATATATATATATATATATATATATACATTTAAAATATTTACTAATCACAAAATTTAATAACATAATTTACAATTTTAAAAGTATATATTATAAACTAGCATTTTAGCCAAAGCACAAACTAAATTCTTTTTATATAACTAAATTAGAATAAATTACATATATAAGCAAATGCTTTAAATATACAAATTATATTCACAATTTGTATAAATAAATATAAATATTTTTAAACATATAAAATATACTTTAAATTTTTTTTATTTTTATTTATTGATGATTTATTTTAAAATATCAATATTTAATTTATAAATAATTATGATAAATAAAAATAAAATTAGATAAATATTTTAAAAAATCTGTACAAACTCTCATCAAAGAAAAATTCCTAAAACATTTTAAATAAAATAACAATTTATATTTAATATATAAAAATTAATTTTAATTATATATATATATATAATAAAATAGTTAAACAAAAACCCTATTTTGGAACAAAGTGGGCCGAAAGTAACTAATCTAATCATCCGCTATTTTAGGGATGTTTGAAAAATGAATGTAAATGCATATATCTTTCCATCCACCTGCTGATAAACCCGTCTAAAAAAATTAAATTGCTTAATCATTTGAATTGCATATAATTGAGTGTAGGGGAAAAATAAAAATTTGGTCACCCACTGCATCAGACACGCTTAAAAGAAAAAGAAAAACGAACATAACAAACAGTTGCCAAAGATGCAGAGAAACATACATATTATTAGAGGACTTGCTTGTGGTCCAGACATCATCTAATGATGCAAAACCAAGGGAATTTAAACATCTTTAGCTAATGCAGAAAGATCAGCATCTCCAGATTCCTTCTCCTTAGATTTAGGATGAGCTTCTGGCCGTCGATATTCTTCACTAGGTATCCCTGGCCTCATAGAAGGTGAAGAAGATTCTTCGTCAAAGATGCTTGGAGACTTAACAAAAACATCAAAAAAGCCTTTCTTCATTTCTTCAGCTGCGTCGAAGAAACGACTGAGACCATCCAACATGCCACGTTCCATGACTTCAATATCATTTCGCAGCCCAGGGAAGTCAAACACACCACCTTCTGATGACCTAAATGGAATTCCTTTAAGTACCTCATCTGTGATATCCTCTTCAGTATACTCTTTGTTTGATTGCAACACTTCAACAGGCCTAAAAAATGTGAAAGTAAAGATGAGATAAAAATTATAATCACATTTTAATGATAGTGACAATAGAACGACTGATTCAGAGAGGGTAACTGGCTGGTCCAGCCATATTCCCAAATAATTTAATTCCCAAACTTTAAAATCAACCTATAAAGCAGAGTCCTTCAAAAAGAAGCTATGTCCATATGAAAATACTCCAATGGTGCACTTCTAAAAGGCTGTGCAGAACCTAATGCCTGAAAATGAAATCAACTAATGCACATGCACACTGATGCACAAACATGTAAGTGCACCCAGGCCACATACAAATAGAGATGGGTTGGTATCATAAATTTAAATGGAACCAAACATGGTCTTATTTGGATAAACATTTTATAAACACTTGTAGAAAATAAGAATGTAAAATGATTCAAGTTTCTTTCACAAGTTAAAAATCACCTTATACTCCTCAGCTTTGGAGAAATTAGATAAAAGAACTTTTATAAAATTGTATAAATTGATTTTAACTAATAAAAACGGCTACATTCATTTTATCTATTTTCGTCGCCTATAAGTACATAAAAGTTTATCTGAACATGACTTAAGTAGAGTACTAAGGTTCTTGTGACTCGAGATATTTGGCCATCAAATATAAACCGTGCAGTATGGGCCTACTCACTGATGACAAGCTCAACTGCAAGAATTCTCTGTGTGTGTGTGTGTTTAAGGGTGACTGGAAGCATTCCCTTTCCCTCCATGTTGCCAAACAGAACACTGTAGCAATTTGATTTTCAATGGAAGCAACCAAGAAAAAATCAATTGCACCTTCCACTTCTAATATGGTTATAAGTCCTCTATTTGTGCGAGTTACAATAGATAATAATTTGACTTCCAACAACCTATCAAGAAATCGTCCATACTTTAAAATATTACAAAGTCTATTATCTGGTTTGTCTACAATGATAAAAAAACTAGTCATCCAAACACTAAATCTTAAAAAGACTAAACAAACTAGATTTTTAAAAACTAATTCAACCATTACATAGTATGTCATGCTTACTTTCAACCCATTTACCATACCCTTATCAAATAACAAGCTACTTTTCACCTGGTTTTGCATGAATGCAAATAAATGAAAAGAAGTCGGAGAAAAATAGAGTAGGTGATGGAGGACAAAGGAGGGTCACTATTATTATTTATATCTATTTGAATTTTATGACAATCTTAGCTATACATTTTCACTTCTGTTTTGCATCAACAGGATTCACATATAAGGACTTAGATACAAATCAACATACCTCTTGGGGAAAGAATTTACAACCAAGGCCCTAGAATTAGATACATCATACATGTCAATGTGAAAGCTTCATAACAGTAGTATGTTTTATAGATTTTCTATATGGAAATTTTAAGCCTACACCTCACACCTTGTGAGTTATCTACTTATCTTAACTCCTTTAGACAAGGATATGCCATAGCCATACATAGCTCTATAATTTTTTCATTTTATTTTTCCAGACTTACATTGCTATCAAAAGATATAACAGTTTTTGGACATACTTATCCCTAGAAAATCTATACCTCCGGTCTTTGCCCTAATTCTTAAAAAGATCAAAGATATCAATGCAGCCGTTACCAATTCTATTCAAAATATTCCAGATTTTCAATTCAAAACATTCATTAAATTATTTTGTGATTCAGAAAACAAATAAATTCTACATACTGTAGGCTAGAATTCATAGCAAACCTCTCCCTAGTATCTAATCAATCAAACAATCAATAGTATTTTCTACGGCATCACATCTTAGAGTATTGTAAAAATAAATAAATAAATAAAAGATTTGTAATAAGTGAAAAATAAGAATTACTTTCCGACGCAATTCCTGAGAAGTTCTTCGGTTTTTTCGCATTTTCTGACGAACTTTCCAGATTCGACCTCCTCTGTTCTGCACTGCGATTTCACGACCTTCGTGGTGGAGCATCGTTCCGAAGAGTCATCGCGTCGATGTTCGCTGCTGTTGTCGTCCCTCCAAACCCAACCCATTTTTTGTGTTTGCAACTTTCGTACAGAAATTCCTCTCTTTTCGCTTCTTTTAGAGGTATTTTTGTGTCTGCAACTTGCACACCAAGATTTCGGGTCAAACGGTGCGTTTTCACTTCTCGCTATTGCTAACAGGAAAACATACATTAAAAAAATAAATTTTAAAAATCATTTGATTAATGCTGTCAAAAATGATTTAATTAATAAAAATATTTTATTGATAATGAAAAAAATATGGGTGTTAGAATTTTTACCTTTTTGTTTGAATAATATTTAATTATTTTGATTGAAAAAATTAAATATTGATCAAATAAATTAAAACCAATCATAATTTTGTTTTAAAGATTACCTAATTAAAGATTAAAGAATATTGATTTAGTTAGATAAAAAAATTTATATATATATTATCCTTTATCTCGTTTTAAAAACTTGTTTTTGTCTATTTATTTGATTCATGTAAAAAACTTAAATTGGAAAAGAATATTTACATATTTAGTATTTTTCAAACTCTAGAGGGGTGGATATAGATTGTTCTCATGTTTGATTGGAAATATTCTTTAGTAATAAACAATAAAAAAAAAACTTATTTTTGCCTTTTATTTTTAAAAAAAAAATCATTTTAAATCTTTAACTTTGAAATTTGAGTTATTATTGTTCACATGAAATAGTAACTATTTTGATTTTGGAATGCAATTTTGAATTTTGTTTCCTTCTGATTCAATACGTGAAACTGCATAAATAAAAATTATAAAATTCAGTTAATGTTGAAATAAAAAATAATTATATTAAATAGAAGTAAAATGTTCGTATCTTAAATAATATATTGAAAAAAGAATAAAAATACTTATTTTCTTCTTTGAGTATTACACTGACATTTTGATCTTTGAGTTTTTTTTTTTTTTTTTTTTTTTTTTGTGATAATCCTATCATGCAAACATCCAAAAGACCAAAACTATATTAATGAATTGATAATATTAGTACCAATCCTCCGGTATGTTATAAAGGATCCATAAGACGTGCCATGTTGCAATTACATAATTACATCAGACAAGGTAAAAACAATTCAATTATTCAAAGTAAAATGCTCTGCTAAACTTCATCTAAGTTAAGCACAGAATCAGAATACACTATGGACAAAAATAAAAGACAAACTTAAATTAAATTGTCAAACAGCATCAATTATATACCTTTAACTCCAAATTTTGTTTTGCAAATAAATGCAAACCCAAATCACCTAAGGCAAGTTTCTACCATTTTTTCTACAATAGGTGCTGTCCCAACTAAGACAACAGAGTTAAATTAGTGAATGCCAGTGAATGGGGATAAAAACCACACCCCGAATGCTAGGAACAAAATAAAACTAACTTCTTAAATCATACATATATAAATAAATTTTTTTAGCAATAGATGGAACAGCAATAATAATGATAATAATAAAATTTGACATTACATACATTGTATTTCTGGTAGAATAATAAGGGACAAAATTAGTCCAACACATATGATCTCTATACAACTCAACCTTTTAGCTATTGCATAAAACAACAGAATCGATACTTTATTTCCCTGGTTGACTTTTTCAGGTCATCTGAAGACATATCTTGAACTGCATCACTGTTTAATTGTTCGTCATCACATATTGTCTGGTCCAGTATTGTCCCATTTTTCAAAGAATAAGAATCAGCCAGGCTTGCTTCAATTGGTCTTGAAAGACTCTGCTCTAGTGAAGCTGGTACTACTTTATTATAGTTTACTTCCTTTACGTTACCATTTGTTCCTGCGTGCCTGATGGAACCAAAAAGAATAAGATCATCAGTTAAATGCATTATGAACTATGCATTCTGTTCTGGCTGGCTTATATTTCCAAACAAAGAAAGAGTTACATAATCACCCGAAGTTTTGGATCATCGGAGATCCTTTGACACTAACCTCATTTTTCAAACACACTTGAATAAGTTTTGCAGAACTTGAATCAACTGTGCCACCTTTTTCCATGCAGTGTGAGTCTCCATTAGCAGAGTGTGAAGTGGAACTGAGTGAATGATATCCATATTCCCGAACAGTTGAAATAACCCTCTCTATAGTTTCAAGAGCATTTCTCACATCTGAGCGTACATATACATTCATCTTGCCCTTAATTACACTCCTTGTATCATCTTCATCTATTGGAATAATGTTGATACCCTTTTCGGCCTGAACAATGTCTTCATTTTCTGCATCTACAATCTCACCATTACCCTTGCCCTTAAGCACACTCCAAGAATCACCTTCCTCAATTGGAACACCAAGTACCTTGTTGACATCTCCAATTTGTACAATCTCTTCACAATGTGCATCTACAACTTCTTCATTACCTGCATCTGAAGTCTTCCCATTATAATTATTTGCACATTGGTTGCTGTTATCCTCACAGAACACATCTTTTGCCCCATCTTGTTCACTTTGAATAAGTTCTTCAGTAGGAACAATGCTTGTTTCTTGCTTAAGTTCTTCTTCTTCCCCATCCATAGCCTTTGATCCATTAATGCTGCATAGAGTTTTGCGTATTCTAACATACAATGAGTCCTCCAAGGCCTTGCTGATGTCTTTATCTTTATTATTGCCCGTCATAATAGAAGCCACAGCCTATAACAACACGAGGAATTGATTAATGTCAAAAGGTGATAAAAAAAACACAAAATAACATTTCAGTATGTTTTATATGCATGAGCAAGGAGAAAATGGTAAATATGCTGAAACCAATCTTCTAGATAGCCATTGTAAATAAAGTGACTGTAAGTTCATCAGCCAGGGCAAATCCTCCTATTGAATATAAGGACAATGTTGAAGAGTGGCCTCAAAACACCGGCTAAAGAAACAAGGAAAAGAGAAGGAATTTTTATGTTAAAAGCATAAAAATTATTTAGTACTTCAATTTTAAGTAATAAGAAGTTAGAGTATTTAGTAGTATATTAAATATGAGAAATTATTATAGATCACATGATCTATAATTACTTTATTTTCTACATAACATGTAATTAAGTGTCATTAATTTTTTTTATAAATTTAAAAACTTAAATGCATATTTTGGTTTTATAGATAATTGATGGTTTTATACTACCTAATAATTCTTCCATAAATATTTTCAGACAATCATTAACAGACACATGAGTTAAATACATACATGTTATAATTAAAGAATCCATATTAATAAATATGAATGTTATCCTTTTTCTCGGTTGATTTAAGGAGGATATTTTCTCTTCTTTTTTTCCTGTAATCCTGATTTCCTTATGATAAAAATAACTCTTTTATCAAATAATATTAACAATAACAATAAAGAATGGATGAAGCTAATGATTTTTATAGAATTTAAAACATAATGCTGCCATACATTTACTTATAACTTGTTTATTTGTTTTTAAAACAAATTGTTGATCTTATTAGTTAGCCGCAAGAAAATAGATACAAAGTCAATATTAGTTGATGTCCCATAACAAAATAAATCTCAAAGGAATCTACAACCTTCTGATAAAGTTTGAAACCACTGCCGATGACCTGCCTTGAAATGAAATTTATGAGGGTTGGAGGTACAAAATCCAGCTTTAAATCCAAATTTGCTATTATCCTACAAAATTTGCCAAAAAAAATTAGGTCTCGGAATAAGGGTTGCACATCAAACCAAAATCTTTTTTCATTTTACACCACATGTTGGAACTTGGAAGCTAAGCCATACCATTAGTCTATAAATTTAAACCAGATCATTTACATATCTTTTTAAGTACCCGGTAAGAAATTAATAGGAAACTTATAATGGAAACAAAAGGTTAGCTGCCAATGGAAACTGGTAGTGTTCTAAGGGCTCCATTGTAGTTCTTAAATGTTTTGTATTCTAACTTCCTATATGTACAATTTTTTTTTCTTAGATAGACACAAATTTATAATCAAAAAATTAATTAGGGCATTGGTAATTAGCAGTGTCATAAGGCATTAATCAAAGAAAGAGGAAACATTTTTTTATTATGAAGTTGCATCGAAAATCATATGAAGTGCATTATTACATATATATTCTAAAAAAGAAAAAAAAATCACTTTTAATTCTTTAATCAATAACAATTATGTTTGACCTAGTGAAGGTTAGATAGAAACATTTTTTGGAATACTAACAAAGTTCCATATCAATAAAATAAGAGAGGAAATAACAGTTTATAAAACATATACTTTAATAATAAAGATACCTTTTAGATGATAATTAAAAGGAAAATTGGGATAAAATATCATAAAATAACTTCAACAGTGTTAAAATAACTTTATAAAAATATCAAAGTTATAATTCTTATAAAATATTCTTTCAAATAAATATCATAAAAATAACTCCATCAACATTAATACTTGAGTTCAATCTTTTTATTATTTAACAATTTTTTTATTAAAAAAAAATTCTTTAATTAAGTCACTTTAGAATACTAATTAAGCATTAATTTGAATTAATGAAATAAAATATTAAATAATTTTTATATTTTTTAAAAATTTACAAATTTGATCTATGTATTAAAAACTTTAAATTTAACAGTTTGATATAAAACATAAATTATTGAACAGAGTAAATTTAGATAAACTTATTTATAAAATAAACAGATCTCTCACTTGACACTTGATATGCTCCCTATATATATATATATTGTCAGTCACATAATACATGTACCCATCCTTGTGCAACATAGGTTTTCTTCTTTGATCTCCACTCTCAAAGTTGTAATTTTTTAGTACTCACCGAAAATAGCTTCTATCGGATGTCACCTTTTGCATAACATAGCCTCCCACCACATCAATTCTCACCACATCCTTTGCTTCAGGAATTACATCCTTGTTGAAACCATCAATGATCTTCGACTCAGGGACCTGAAAGCAAATTAAGCACACATTTGTTGAAGCTTAAATCTAGTTTAGAATTAACTTTCTTGAGAAAAAGAGAGAAGGGTGCAAGGGACTACCGTTTTCAAAAGAACCACCACCAAGTCATCTTGAAAATACTCAAACAGATAATAATGCACTATAGCCTCCCTTGCAGACAGCGGCCATGGAACCTTCATCCTTTCTCACATAATTAGCAATATAAGCATTCAAAAGTAAAGGTTTAACACACTAATAAGTAAATTTTCTTATTGGATGCCGGCAAGACACACCTCACTCGTGATATTTGTTCCCCAATCTGGACCCTCTGCAAACGTTCTGCTACTAGAACTTTGAAACTGGGAATAGTAAACTGAGGCCACCTGAAAAAATTTATAAAAAAAATTGTGAAGGGGTATATCAGCTAGAAGTATCACCAAGATTTGTAGTGTTCCCCTAACATAGATTCAAATAACTTCTATGCTATACAAAAATAATGTCAACTGCATGCAACAAACATGGTATAACCTCAACCTTAAATAGAAAACTAAAATCAAATATTGCACACGATTCTCACCATTTCTTGTAGAGGACCGACTCCCATGAAAGGCATAAAGCTGTAAATGTAACCAAGGATAAGATTTCACGTGTTGAAAATCATAGCATGGCCTTTGTTGTTAAACTAATTAAAAGGGCTATGCCAAAAAAGTTTGGCTCATGATAACATGACTCACAAACATCTAGAGGCCCATCTACATAGCCTTCAACTAGCAATGTATGAAAGGGAGTTCCTTTTGGTCCTTCACGATACATAACACGAAATTCTTCATTATCCTGTTTTAACTGTTGAAAGAAGTAAAATTATCATCAAAACTGTCTCAAGAATACAAATGCTAAACAAAATTGCATCAGTCCTTTGAATTATCAATAGGTAAATAAATCACTGAAGCAAGAAGTTGATCAATGATCACCCAATTCGGTGAACAAAACAAGAAAGTTCAAGATCTTAATCAACAGAAGATGATCTAAATAAGCAATTGAAATATGAAGAAAACAAAGTATGGCTAATGCTAGCTTACTTTCCATTCAGGGTGTGATGTACTAGATCCTCCACTATTGTCTCCGGAAGCACTTCTCAACATATCAAGAAAGTTACATAGTTCTGTTGTCCTGGTTTCCACAACTTTCTCATTACATTCTGCAAAAGACAAAGATAGAATTAAAAAAGTAAATAAACATGACTACCAATAATAATATCTGTCAGTTAGTACCTTTTTCTGAGAAAGAGCTGAAAGCAAACTATTACCTTCAGTTTCTAATTTAGAAGAACGTTGGAATTGACTTTTGACAAGCGTTTTGAGTTTCTGGTTGTTTGTCAGATCAGATAAGGCAAGGGTCTTCTCCAACCTCTCTCTATACTGCATAATGTCGTTTCCCTTTTTCACCATCTCTATAAGCAAATGAGAACGAGCCTTCTATGGCAAAGTCATATGCTAAAAAACGATTTACAATTAAAAGATTCTGCACTAAATATTCTCCAAAACAAGACTAGCTAGCCATCTATTCAGGTTAAATTCAATATCACATGTCATGAGCAGAACAAAAATAGCATATTGTATAACGTAATTGGCCACAAAAGGTTATATGCATAACTCTATGACACTTGACACATCCATTTGAGACGGTGAATCTGAGCTACTACCACTGTGCACCAATAAGACTCAGAAATACGAGTGAGAGAATTCTGAGCCACTCGTTAACAAAATTTGTACACGCACGCCCCAAGAAAGAGGGGTGATAAACTTTAATGAAACCACGTGACCAGAACTGAACACAAGGACTATTCATCATTTTCGATTCATAGCTAAAACAGAGGCGTTAATACCCAATCCAAGAAGAAAATTTTATTAAAGCAAATCCCACTTGCGCGAAACTTTTGATAGATCAACACTCAACAGTGGTTTTTAATGCGAAAAAAGGCGAAATTTGCATCGACCCAAGAATCAGTTAATCCCTCCCATCATAGTGAGTGGAGACAGAGTTTTCAGAAGTGCAAGCATCCATACGGAGGCCATGATCAAACATGAGAACAACCACTTGCTCTTATTCTTAACACTTCATTTTCGGAGAGTTAATAACACGTGGTCTCAGTCAAAATCAATGCGTAATACTTGACCATATAACCTATAAGTAGGTATTAGTTGGAACTACATTTTCTTCTTTCATATAATAAAATTTTTCTCGACAAAACTTTTAAATAAAATTTAAATCTTTTGGTATGTAACAAAAACATTTGTATTAAATATCATTTAAGAGAAAAAGCACGGATAGTAATTAAAGAAATATAAGTTTTTATTTTTTTTTTCTGTCGACATCTATTTTCAGCCGTTATTAATCTGACTTGTGATAGTGGATTACCATGACAAGTTATTTTCTATATTAAATATAGGACTCTCCAATAAATAAATTGTTTAGACAACTTAGTGTAAGTGGGAAGTGTCTACTCAATACGTAAATCCATTATCCATTTTTCCCTTTTTATTTCCTAACACTTTCTTATCAATTAAAATTTATTATAAAATTATAAAATCATAAAATATAAAGAGAACTACAAGCACCGCACCTTCTTTATATGAAATTATCACATGGTCCAAAAGGGTATAGCCTCAAATAATATCTTTTTTTCCGCATAAAGCCTCTAATAATCTCTACGTGTGTGTTTGGTTCAGATTTTTAACATAATTTATTATATTAGAATGAAAACTATCAAAAGAGTCTTAGTTTAATGATCATGTACTAATAATGTAAAATAGTCTTAGTTTTACGTACATATCATCAAAAGAGTTTGTTACTAATTTTTAAGTTGTAATCCAATAACAATCTATAAACGATAAATTTATTAACTTTCATAATAAATTAATAATTACCTTTAAAGGCCTACAAATTGTGATTTTTATTGGTTGACAATACAGAAATTTAGACTAATAGTAGACAATAACTTTTATGTTGAAGGTTTTTACATGGTCCTCAACAAATACTTAAATGCTAATATTTAAGTATAAAATATCCTCAGTTAATATTTAACAAGAAGCAATTATAGAGTATAAATAACAATCGTTAATAAGGATATATGTGAAAAAGTTAATTAATATTATTTAAAACAAAAAAATTGTAAAAAAAAATGGCTAAAACATACAAAAATTGTGGACCGAGAAAAAAATGTCTCTCATTTAGAGAGAAAAAATTTCTTAAAATTCATTTTAACCTCATATATTGTTGAACCAAACTAATTAAAAAATAATATGCACAACATCTATATATTGTTGTTACAAACCTTCCAAGGTTTCCATCTAAAGTCTATTTTTATACTAGATTACAAGTGTTTTTGCTATCTTTTATACCGAAAATGTTTTGGTATATGTAAAAGTCTCATGTTATTTAGTAGTCGAGACTTGAGATTAAGGGTAGTTTATAAATATTCTCCCTTCTTAATCTATTGAGATACCTTTTAAATGATAAAATTATGACGGTCCAACGAGTACGGATGCGGTAACCCTAACGATGACAACAGACTTACAGTATGATCATTGGCGTTAGAAGGAAGGCTTAGGCCACTCTTACCCCTTAGTATCAACTGTTGCTTAGAAGTTAAGGCTAAGAATAGTTTATAAATATTCTCCTTCCTTAACCCATCGAGACGCCTTTTAAAAGATAAAATCGTGACGGTCCAACGAACGCCGAAACGAACAATATCTCAGATACGGTGATTCTAATGATTATAGCGTACTTATGGTAGAAACATAAAATATTAAATAAAAAAAAAAAAAACTTTTTAAAACACTTGTAATCTATATCCTAAGTCCCTAACAGGCTCTTAGAAGAAATCCTTGAGGTTTCCCTGAGTTCCGATGTCTGGACTAAGTCTCGGTGGTTGTATATAAGTATGATGATGATGGAATCTTTGGGTATCTTTGTTACGTGTGGTTGTTTCAAATCGTAGTTATTAAGTGAATGAAAGGATCCTTTCCAGCTGTTGGATGGTTTTTATTAGTTGGACAAGGTAAGAGTTTTTAATTGGATATATGATTTCATAATTGATGTTTACCTTAAAAATATATATTAGCATTTGATAGATAGAGGTTTGAATTGCATAGATTATATAGGAAAAGGAAAGAAGGGTGAGAGTGAGTGGTTAATTGTTGTGGACCACATGTATTGAATGAGTGGTTGGTAGTTAAAATAAGAAGAAGCAATAAAGAAGGTAGGGCTGAGTGGTATAGTACAGTAGGTGGCATTGAATCACAAAACGATGAAGGATGTGGCATAGAGCATAGTGTCCATCGGAACAGTATCCAAAATCTGTCTCCTCTAAATTTCTCCACCCATTTCGCCACTCTACAACTATCATATTCATATCCCATTCCCTTCCTTAATTATGCTTCTTATAACAAAAATAATGGAGGGCATTTCAGGTACCCGTTTTAGTTGCCTTACTATCCATCCCTAAAAAATGACATCAAATGAAATGACTTGATTCTTCAGGTGAGACTGAATCATAAATCTTGACCAATCTCAATTAAGAGGGAATTGACCGGTCAGATTTTTTTTTAAATATATTTTATTATTTATTTAAATTGAAAATTTTAAGGTTGTTTTTGCCATAATTAACAAAGTTAATTAAAAGATCCATAGTATAATTTTTTACATTCAACATTAAAACTACATAAATAAAAATTAAATTAAAATACTAAAAAATATTCTTTCAATCAAAAGCACTACAAATATGTTAATAATCTTTCAACAACACAAATTATAAGTCTTCAAGAATTACAACACAAATATTATTTGACTTCCAATAATTAGATTATATTTTTTTTTGTTAAAATCTGTATTTAAATAATTATAATTATAAGTTTTCAACTATTTTAAATAGTTTAATATCATATTTGTAATAAGATTTGATTTGAGTAAATAAATATATCTAATGAGATTATTTTAATAAAAGATATTTTTATAAAAAATACTTATATACTCATGAATATATTATTATAATTAAATATAAAAAAATTTAATTTTCAGATATCTTATATAAATATTTTTAAAAAAATTTATAAGTAATCAAATAAATTTTAGTTATTTTCACGAAGAATCATGATTCTCGAAAATTATTTCTCAGGATTTATAATTTTTAGAAATCATAATTTTTTAGATATAAAAAAAATTCCTACCAAATGCTTCTTAAAAATGTGTTAATTAACGAAAATATGTAACTAAGAAGGGTTATATTTTTTTAATGAAAATAAATGTGTATTTGTGAAAAATATGTCACTATTAACTATACATTTTTAATAAAAGTATGTACTTTCTTTTATGAAATAATGTCTCCTTATTAAAAGTTATATAAGAAATGACTCTTCACTAAAATCAATAAGATGTGTCTTTTAACGAAGGTAAGGCTAAAAGTCTCTAAAATAATTAAAATCAATTTATCTATAAGACAATAATAAAACAAAATATATCAATATAATATGTATTCAATTTTTTACCTAGTATTTTTTTTAGCAGGAGTTGAAGATAATAATTATTTTTTGAAACATTATAAAATGTTGGAGATGAAATAATAATAATAATAATAATAATAATAATAATAATAATAATAATAATAATAAATTAACAGAGACTAAAAGTAATAAAAAAATAGTAAATTAAATGTAAGAAAATTATATTTAAACTATATTAAAATTAAATTTTAAGGCAATATTTTTTAATTAAAAATCAATTCAAACAAATCCTGTGTGAATGACGTAGTGATGAAAGCTGAATGAAGTTGTTTTTGTTGCAAATGGTTAGTTCGACGGAGAGTATGTTGCAAAGATTCAAGCTCAATCATGTTCTTCGTGCGGACAGGGCTAATGGTTTATGTCATGTGCTGCCATTAATAAATGCCATTTCACACCCATCCTATCCATATAAATATCTATATGGACCACATATCATTAACTAAAATTTAATCATGTCCTTTTTCGACTTTTAATTGTAATACTCAAAAAAATACTAAAATATCATATCCAAAAATAAATTTCATTTCATTTTATATTTTAACATAAATAAATTATTCTATTTTTTGTCATTTTATAATATCAATAAAAATGTTAAATTCATTTTTCTTATTATATATCCTTATCTATATATTATGAAGTAGAAAATATAAAAAGAAATATAGACCAGAGAAATCTAACTAATATTAAGGATTGAGAAAATCTTATGAATTTGTATAATAATTTTTATGAAATTTAAAAGATATTTTTTTTTTGTAAAGATAAGAAAGATTACAAAGATAGTCGTAATGAGAATTGAACCTAGGTCCTCATGTTTCTAACAACTCCAACCCCTTCCTACCCAACCACTAGGCTAATTCTAGTGGTCCAATTTAAAAGACATTTAAGGAGATAGAATTTTTTTTTTTTTTTTTCAGTTTGAGATATATTATAATTCTTATAAATTATTAAAATTTGCTTAATTAGTTATTATTATTTTTTTAAAGGAGGAGAGATCTATTTATTCTAATAACAACTCTTAGTATACATACTTCATTCAATAACTAACGTTTTTTTTTATATCAAATTTTAACAATTTAATAGTTAAATTAAAATAATTTAATGCATTGATCAAATTTAAAAATTTTAAAAAAAATTAAAAACGATTTGGCTCTTTGTTTGATTAATTCAAATTGATAAATAATTATAAAAATATTTTACACATTGATTTGAATTATATAATTTTTTAAAAAGTTTTGAAATATTTATATATGTTACATAATAATAAAATATTTTATCATATTAAATCAACAAATAAATGTAATATAATACAAATTTTTTTTCTTTTAACTCATAAATGTTAAATATTCATCCCACCATGAATAATCTAGTGAGAAACTTATTTTAATTTTTTTTGAAAAAAAAAAGTAAAAATGTCTTTTAAAAATATTATTTTTTAAATAAGGAGCAAAATATGAAAAACCATTATGGTAAAGTAAAAATTTCTACATGTCAGACCTCCTAAGTGTAAAACAAAATGAAAGAGAAGCGTTACTAAACAAGAACAAAAATAAAGTAATTATGATCTACTAAACAATAACAAAAGTGAATTAAATACCAAACATGAATGATGGCGATATAATATAATATTCGATGCTTTTGAATAATGAAAGATGAGAGGTAAGAATGTTTCTACTTTCTTGCCTTGGATGCTACTCTGAAAAAGAAATAGCCATTGAATAAGCCTTGTTCAGAGTGATGTATCACGGCGTCAGTACATGTTTTGAGTATTTTAAAATTGATTGCGAATGAACTTAATTTTCAAGCCGAATGAAATTTATGTTCGTGTGTTTTACCCTCGAAAGTAAATTTGTTATACCTCAATTCAATGTAAACTTTTTAACTGAAACCAGAAGTTACTTTGAATTAAGGTGAAGTTTGGAGACGAAATAAATTTTGCCTAATAAAAGCCAAACACCTATATTTTTACTCAAATCAGGTTTGACTAGTTGCAAATCTATTTTCATGATTTGAAAGTGAAACCAAACACCCTCTAAGTTGTTTTAAACTTTATCCGAAGCAAATTGTAGACATTTCGGCTCTTAGCAAAATCGAAGGTACAAATCTACAACTATTCGCTTTGAACTTCCTTGGGTTCAAAATTATGAAATGTGATAAAAAGTTATCAGTTTAGGCTTTTACAAGCCTATAAAAATTATCCGTCACTCGTCAGTTCAAAACTATCGGTAAGGAAAAAACAATTACAAATGAACAATTAAATAATGATGGTTACATACTAAACTTTACTCACAAACATAGGCAATTCATTAATGTCTCACTGCAATATTGTTTTGGAGAATCCAAATCATTGTATAGTTTATTTAGTATGCCTAATTTTTTGATCTTTTAATTATATCAGCTAGACTGATAAGAGAGAACGCAAGATAAAACATACTAATTGGGTACTGAAGGAAAGAGTTGCCTAACTTTTGTATCAAATGGAACAACACACTAAAATTCTGCAGCAGAAACTATGAAACTTCTAGTCTTATTCTGTTCCCTTTTAAAATTCTGCCGCAGTAAATACGAAAGTTCTACTCTGACAAATCGCTTCTGCGTCTAAGTATCTCAACGCCTAAGTAATCAACTGGACCCCAAACTGCAACATGAGGCTTTCCAACCTTCACTCGAACAGCAGAAATTTCTTTATGCTTTGACAGAGTAGTGATTGCAATTTTTTGGACCACTGACTCCAGAAGGTTGTAAGGTGACCCTTCAAGGACTTCCTTAGCTATACTGCAACACCAATTATTGACATGTCAATAAGATTTCAGCTAATAAATTAGTAAACTACCAATATGAAAAGAGTGCCTCTAGAAGTTAATGCAATCAAACGATGAAAGAAGAATAAATGATGTTCTGAATTTGTCGGTCGCTCACTCATATATATCCGTGTAACTAACTGTATGTGTTAAGTGATCAGATTTGCCAGCTTCTTTCAGATCCAGCCAAGCATCTATATCTACCAAGAACTTCTGGCCCAGATTCCTTTCTTCGGGCCTCACTCCATGAAAACCATGGAATGACAATCCCCTCAGTATGAGTTTGTCTCCCCATGTCAGAGCATCAGACTCCATTTTTTCTGAAATCCATGACAAGTAGAAATGCAAAGGTGAATTTGGTTTTAAAAATCAAATAAAACATAACAAGTGTACTTTGTTAAATATAGCCACCACTCAAATCTCTAAAAATAAAACTGAATCACAAAAGGAACTTCTTGATTATTAAACCATCCAATGAAAAAACAAATAGAAGACAATATATGGAAAGGCATTAAATCAAAGTAGCAACAAAATTGAAGTACAAGACTTGTACATGAATAATTTTTCAGCTATAATCCAATTAGTGCCCATCAGAATATGTTTTAGCCGACAATCGAGACTGTGAAACAATGAAACTTGACTTAGTATTATACACATGCACATTTGAGTCCAATTGTAGTCTGTAAACTATAATAAAGTATGCACATATATAAAATAAAAAACATAAGTTCCCTCATCAGACCACGCTTTCCAAAAGTGATTTCATTTGACACCTCTCTGGCTCTGCTACTAGTTGAATCACAGGTTCAGTACCCGAAAAAAGGCTGTTTGTATGAATTTTATTTTATACAACCATATGTATACCAATCAACCATCCCAACCAACCAAACCGAGAAAACAAGGATGCTCCATCTCCTAGCCCAACAAAAACAATAAAATTTAAATAAATAAATAAAGCCTCCTTGAGATTCAGTCAGATCCACTTCCAACCAAGGTTTTAAAAAATAGTCCACAACTCTTATTTGTCAAGGTTTTTGGAGTCACCGCAATTTTCCACAACATCAACCTTGCTTTCAAGTTTCAACCAAACCAAAATTCCAAATTGTAGAATACCTAATACACAAAATGGTAAAAAGTATAGAGCTTCATTTGCAATAACTAAAATCAAAAGCCTAAACGAATTAACACGTCGTTACGGTGAGTAAATAATAAAGGCATCTTTGCGGCAGTTGCAATGTTTGAACAGTATACTTGCTTCAAAAGAAATTATCACGGCTTGAAGAATCACAACGAAATTTTAAAACAGAAAAAATAAGAATTCGAAGGAAGTATAAAAGACAGTCCAGGCACATTTTAAAATAGAAATTCAGTTGCACGTGATTACTAACGCTTCCAATACCAAATTACGAATAAACAGAGAAAAATGAGAAACCTAGAAAGAATGAGAAGAGGATGACCTCTGCAGTGCGTTCGGCAGGGGAAGAGAAACAAACTTGAGATTCTCGTGCGGAATGCATCCAAACCAAAGAGACCCAAATATTTTCTGTTGCAAATTTTTACCCTTTCATTACTTCAAAAGCAATAACGATTGGCACTACGGAACTAACATCATGTCAAACTTGACAGGTACAAGCAATTTCGCCTTATTGGTTAGTTTCTCTTCCGATACAATCTATGCTAACTACATTTTCTACCAAAAAAAAAGAAAAACCAAAAAAGTTTTCAAAATTCTATTAAAATAAAACAGATACACGCTAAGTTAAAGAGAATAACGTGTTGCAATACTGAACTAGTAACTACGTTAAATTTAGTTGGCACAGAAGAAGAAAAAAAACATATATGCATGGTGGATAGAGGAGATAAAGTGAAAGATGGAACTCACAGTAAGAGTGGAGAGAACGATAGGCAGAGTGGCCAGAACTAGTCATATCATATCTTAAATTTTATTTACTATGCCAAGGAACTAACGCACCTGAGGGCCAGGGGGTTCTCTCTCGCAACTACTGAAGCTCAAGCCCACATACAGCCCACCCCTTTTTTGGTTGGACCAAAAATATTGTTTCTTTTTCTTCTTTAACTATGGAGTCTTACCAAAATGCCCACCCCTATGGAATCTACCCATTGGAAGACATTAAAGGAAAAAAGAAAAAAAGAAAAAAAACTGCTGTAGAAATCTGTGCTACTTCTACGCATCATCGAAAGACAAAATCTATATTAAGAAAAAAGATAATTATGCATGAACACCATGAGTTTACTAACACCTAGAGTACCTAGAGTGAGGGGGAAAAAGTATATATATAAAGGTTTTACCAACAAAGGTCGAACACTTGTTTAATTTTTATTAAAAATTACATCAAAACTACGTAAAAGTACATTGTTCCATTTTTCAATAAAACATTCTAGTTTTAAAAATAAAACATTCTAGTTTTGATTCGTTAACATTGCGTTAAGGATATTGGTTTACATTTTCACTGACGATATATAACAAACAAACAAAAAAGAGACAAGAAAATAAGTATTAATAAGATGTTTGTAATGTTAAAGAGTTTACGGCTAAGTTTTACACATTTGAAACATGAAACCCCAATTAGATAATCTTAAATACAGTTCTTACATATTTGACTCTTTTTTTTCATTCCGTTGAGTATGAATTATAAGAAAACTTCAACCGAATCAAAACTAAAAAGTTAAATTCTTTTTTAAAGTTAGTTTGAAAACTTAAGCTTAAGTCAACTTTTTAATTATAATTCAAACGCACGCTCGTATAACTTGTTTGGTTTCCAGTCCCTGACATCTGTTCGGCGTCTATTCTGAAGCAGTAAAACATAGCTTCTACGTTTTTGACATGAAAATTGAAGTAAACATGCGGAAACACACAAACACTATTGACCAACAAATAAAGCCTTGAATATTTCTCAATCATTGCTAATGCTACACTTTTTACAGAATTCAGAGTAAAAAAAAAATTACAGTACAATATATATATATATATATATATATATATATATATATATATATATATATATATATATATACCGACATTTCCTTACTAAAGATGGGAAATATATAGAATTAACTGAACAAGTCAAACGTACAACTTGAAAGAGCATCAGAAAATTTGGCCTAACCGAAGAACACCAAGCATGAGATGAGCCAAGAAGACAAAAATGTATAATTCTCCATAATATAATCTAGGTTTTAAAAGAACCCAAGCTACATCTGCTTCCAAAAAATTGGTTAAATATTTTCAGGATATGTACATGACGCACATGTGTAAAATAATCTATCCTCCGGGTTTAAAAATTTAAGTGCTACCCCCTTTTACCTGTAGCTTCTAAAAGCTGTACAATATTATATTCTTTGCATTTCTCTTCATTTGTCTCGGTAAAACCCGACCCAACCAGTATCGCTTACGCAGGAATTCTGAGGAAGTCAGCCAACCGTATAGGCAAAAGGTCTGAAAAGCCTCATGCATTCCATCTTGCTATGACTAATTACACAATTGCATCTAAAATTTTCATCTAAACTTTCCTGTAGAATAGTACATAGGCAGCAGGAGTCTTTATCATGTCCTCACTAACAGAATCGACCCTGCTGTCGTCAAAATCATACCATTTATCATAGCCATACTGCAAGAGAATAAAAACAGTTGAGTTAGGACCAATAAACATATAAATAAAAAATAAAAAATAAAAATAAAAAAACATATTGTATCAACTAAAAAATAAATAAATCAATAAGATTAAGGATGTCAAATAAAAATTAAAAACTAATTGTACTGCACATGCAACTTACAATTAGTAAAAGGTTTAAGTAATACACGAAAATTATAAAATTATATGGAAATCTTATGTGCTCTAACATACTCTGGAACAAACTTCTAAAAAACTAAACTAGAAAACTACATTTCACCGTCTCAGGTAGTCTGTCAAAGCTCTCTTCACACTGGCCACACATATCATAACATTGTTTGTCACTGTCCACTTAATATCTAAATATATGTAATAGACTAATGGAATACATGGGACCTGTTTAATTAGAGTTTCAGATTTTTATTTGATTTTTTAATTAATAATCACAAACGCTTTGTTCCTTCCCTGATTCTAAATAATTGAATTAGAAATGGTGTAAACCGGAAATTAAAGTAATTGTTAGTAAAAAAACAGTACATAAGCTCATAGTTTTTCTATGGATAAACAATCACCCCCTAATATTATAAAAAAAAATGTGGAAGAAATTATTCTAATGTTTTAACAGAGCAAGAGACATTAGAAATTGTGAGGTACTTACACGGACAAATGCTGTATAGTGACCTCCTCCTAACCCTCCATAATGACAACTAATTGCATACAACACATAGAGGTTGGAAGACTGACTATTCCCATGGACTACATATGTTGATAAGTCCAGATCATTAATTGGGAAATCGACAAATGTTTCCAGCTTGTTCTTGAAGTATCGGTTGTATGAGAACCTCTTTAAATGAACAACGAGGATTTCAGGCAATCTCCAAAGATCTAGTTTTTTAGTTGCTTGCTGAGGTTTTTTGCAGGTAGGACAGTACCTTGTGTACAGGAAATTGCAATATCAAACATCATAAAGACTTTAATCTTGATTATAACACATAAAACATGATGACAATTAGTATTAAAGATATAATGTTCTCAAAACAATAATAAAAAAACTTCAAAGGTAAAATAACAGACTTGATATCTCATATATCAACTAACCACATATCTTCTGGCCCAAGAGGTTCCTCTTTCAAGAAGGCTTCAAGGCATTTGTAAATAGAAACTGATTCTTGCATTCTCTTGGTGGCAAATAGCTGGGGCTTGAAAACCTCAGGCAATGAGTCAAGCAGGTACGTATCATACATTTTAAGCATCTTATCTGACCACAAGACAACTATCTCCAGCTTTCTGGGAAACATTGTGACTGGTAATGGTTTGTTCAATATTATCTTGATATTCTCTATTCCTTGCAAGTAGAATTCAATGTCAGTTGACCAATGTATGTCATCCTCTGTTCCACTGTTTGAGTCTGCATCACTTGCTATTGCTGCAGAGTTAGTAGTATCACCCAATTCATCATCTTCACTTAGCCTTTTATTAACACCATCATCCTTATCATACTCATCTAATATATCTTCAGCTTGCATCAAAAATGGCTTCATTAACTTCAGAAACTCCCTTTGAACATCATATCCAGAAGAAATACCGGACACCCTTGTTACCAGGGGGAAACCAAACAACTTGTTTTCAAACATCTCCTTCCCAGTACTGTAATACATGATACAATAAATTTAGTGTACCAAATAAGAGCACATATGTAAGCAAATTGAGAAACAACCAAAAACAAAATAACTTCAACAGACTCATCTACCGAATACACACAAAATTTAACCCCAAAATTTGCTTAGATAACCATTTCAGAAACAAAAACTACTGCAGAGGAGCTGAAAAATGTGTATGTTTTTTATACTTGACATATAAGCCCAACTTGTATAAACCAATCATATTAGCAATCTTAGACGACTGCGTAGTTAATTTGGATATTTGCAAACTTTTATGATTGCAGAATCTAAAGTTAATTTTTATTTAAATATTAGGGTGGTAACAAATGTGAAATTATTAGATTAGATCCTTTAGGAGTATAGGCAATTATGCAGCCAACAGTTTAGGTCATGCTGTGAGGCAAAAATATTCTATCATGACATTGCCACAGTGGGAGCATGTATTGCAGGTCTTAGGGTACACCGTACACAATAATTATTCATGACATACAGAGAAAGATATCGTAGGAATGAAACTAAAATAAAATACTTGTCTGTAAAAGGAGTGGAATGGGGGCATAGAGAGACTTACTTTTCCACCAAACGTTCTTGCACAAAAACAACCAAGAGACTAGCTTCATTATACTTCTGCATTCGGTAAGCAACAATTTTGTCTTGATCTCTAATATCACTTAACAAATCAGATGGATCCTCGTATACTCGAAAAATTTTATTCTTGTATATCTGTCCATAACTCCATAAAGTCATAATTTAATAATAATACAGTATACTAGCATGAAAAATGTTTACATTAACCTAATATATATAGTTAGAACATCTCAATAATGTGTCATTTAATTTCTAACTTTTACAACATACCTCAGCCACCAAGAGGGTTTCATCATCTCTCAGGGAACAAAAAGCAATTAAGGCCCCAATAAGATCCTTAAGTGTTCCACGTTCAGGCACTGTTACCGTAATTGTAGAAGGCAATGTAATCCCATCAGTACTTACGACTGTCAAAGTCATGGTCCGTATTGTAGTAGAAGGTAAAGGCAGAGATAGATACATAAAAGGGTCAAATGTGATAGAAACCTTCTTGCAAATAGGGCAAACCAATGTCGACCGAAATTGACCCTACAAGATAATGGAATAAAGTAGAGATTTAATTCCAAAACCAAAAGTGTGAATTATTTAATTAATTTTAACAAATATAGATTTGGTATTGCTTCCTAATTAATGTATTGCTGCTTTTATTTTTTTAAAAAGGCTAAAGAAATGATTTTTTAAACCTCATTCAACAAGTGAGCTCAGTGGCAGCTAGTAGCCAGTTCACCCTAACAGTCGCTCTAACCCTTCTTTAATAATATTATAATCTGATATACAACAAATGAACAAATTAAAATATCTTTTTGAGATATCTGTTTGATTGGTTCCATCAAAAATTTTCATGCATCACTGATGCAAAAAGCCTAGGGGATACTGAACCCAAAATTAAGTTAAAAATCTATAATGAGAATTGCACAAGGGAGAAATCCTATACGACTCACTTGGCACAGATCAACTATTATGGAGTCATTGCGAGCAAGGTGATTTCGCCAATACTCTTCTGCCACTTCTTCATCTGGACGACCATCTGCATCCTTAACTTCATGATATGGCTTGCGTTTTACACGATTAAGGTCTTCATGCAATCCATCCAACAAAAAAGCAAGAAGTTCCTGCATGCCAGAAACTTCAATGTTTTATAAAATTATTTCCTCTCATGTCAACAAAGGAAAATCTATCAATAATAAGAGATGCCCATGGAAACAACAATTTTTTTAATGCATATTATTGTTGTTGTTATTATTACAATAATAAAAAGATAAAGGTATTAACTTGGGAGTCATGCTGGCCATAACCACTAAACTGAGGAGCAAAATTAGCCAGTTTCATCTTGAACGTTCTTGGTGCAATGGGCATTGCTCCAGGAACCCACAGCTTTCTAAGTAAGTCTCCAAAAGCTAGAGCAAGTTCTCCCTGAAATATTTTTGCATAATGAGAGAGAAAAATAAGCAAAGAAAATAAATAATTAATAATACAAACAAACAAAAAAAACATGTTTATTAATGAGACTAACTTAAAAAACAGAAAATAAAGAGCATACATTCATTCCCAACGGATTTTCACAATTTATCTCTTTACGGTAATCTCCAAGGAAGAAATCAACAAGCTTTGGGGTGTGAGCCAAACACTGAATGGCACTATTCATAAAACATGTATTTCCAAGATTTTGTAATCCTGTCAAACCCAAAGATCGAATTGCTTTATAGCTACTGCCTCGAAAATAGTTGGTCTCTGTTACATAGGGGATCACATTGTCAGGGCTTCCATTCATTATAACAGAGCCACTATGAGAACATTCCGTCTGAGACCTATCTAAAATCATCTCATTGCTCCCATTACTGCTCATAGAATCTGGAAGTCCATGAACTTGTAACTCCAGAACAACCTGAATAGACATGGAGCAGCAGAAATAATATAAACAGCTGATATTCAAATGTGAAAAGTTTCAAAGTTATCAGGCACATAGTCAATTTCAATATACCACCATCAGTTAGCAAACATTTAGTTTCTAGTTAGACCACCACAAAATTGAAATTCTTTTAACAAAATTATGTCAAAAGAAAATAGAAGAAAAAATATGGATCACCTACCTCTTTTACAGGTTGACCAGTAGAATCGTTTGGCAACCTACCTTTGTCATTCAAGAAGAACTGGGTTGTCTGCCCTGAAAAGTCCCAAATATGCACCTGCATCATCAATAAAATAGAATTATACATAACCAAGGTATTATAGACAATCTATAAACAAACAGAAAAAATCAGTAGATAGCTTACTCACAGATTCATATGCAGAATTGAAAATGTCACAAGCCTTCTCATAGAATTCAGCTGCATTTTCCTGAAAGCATGCCACCTATTACCATTACTAATTATACAAATATACTTTAAATAAAATAAAAAATACAACTCGAGCTCTTTCCATAAAAAATGTTCACCCTAGACAAAAACTATCCTTAAAAAGAAAACAAACAAATCATCATTCAACCTTTTGGCTTATCTTTGCTACCAGGGAACTGGTTTCCCATGAAACAAATATCTTAACTTGCAAGGGGAACAAATCCAGCAAAGAGTCCTCCGCATAGGAGAGGCTTCCAAAATCTTTCACTGCATTATTAAAGTCATTATACCTACAAAAAGAGTAAGATGAATGATGAATCAATTTTCTACTTCTGTAAACTATATTTTCTTGTAAGAACCATGTAAAAATATTTTCTAACTTGAAATGGAAATAAATCTGAAGGAAGATCTTTTATCAGCATAAGACTTATAATATTGTTCAATGGAGTTAAAATCACTATGTCAGTGGGAAAGCAACAATAAATCAATACTAAATTTCTATTACATATGCATAGTATAATCCAGAAAAGAGTACTATAGAGGCTACACACAGACAGCAACAAAAGGGTGCTAAAGAAACGGGCATAAAAGCACTTTGGTTTGCCATTCGGAATAAAACCTGATGGCTGGTGCATTTTAGTGTCACACTGGCATTAAAGGAAGACATGCTCACCTCACCAGGTGAGATACTCCTAGCAAAAAGGGCATCCTATTGTTCCATGACTCATTTACTGCACTCTGTTGTAACAATTTCTGTCAACACCATATGATAATGACCTATAAGCGGTATTGGAGGAACATTTATTAGCACCACGAACCTATCCTTAAATAATTCTCCACCACTTAATTTTTAGGCTCTTAGTATTTGCTTACCAGCTGCCAAGGCAAGTGCAGGTGAAGGATGTGAACCATTTGGCTTACATTTCGACTCCAAAAGGAGCAGTGCAGCTGCTAGTGTTGATCAACTGTCGGACATGCCTGAAGCTGTTTCAACTAAGGTCTACAATGAAAACTTAAAGGAGTTGGTGGCGCAACCAGGGGGACACACATTTGGACCCAATGGATGGAGACTGCATCCCAGAGCTACAATTGCAATAAGAGCCTGTTTGATAAACTTCTTTGGAAGCACTTTGGAGAGTAAAAAATATGAAGAAAAAATGAAATAAGTTTCTCCATAAGCTAAAATTAACTTTAGCACAAAAGCATATTTAAAATTTTTTGGAGAAGTTATATGGGAAAGTTTCTTTAAATTAGTTTATGTATAAGCTAAAATGAACTTGTGGAGAAACATACTTCATTTTTTTTCCTATTTTTTCATCCTAAAATTGTTTTTGTAGTGTATGACACCAAATAAAAAAGGCAACCATGTGCAGTTCGATCTGGCAAGGCCACGGTTCAGATTTAGCTCTTCCTTGATTATGCATATGGAACAAAATGATGTCATAGGAGGGCAAGCTAACCAAACAAGCTACTCCCAAGTCCTTACAACGGCATGACTATCTCAAATTTAAATTCTAAACTCGGCCATCCTTCTATGCATAACCTTGTAAGGTTACCAGCCCTTAAAAGAAACAAGACACTATTTCATAACTATCACAGAGAAATCCCCCAGTCGCACTATTCTCGTACATTTCATTTCACAACACCCTATTCACACCTGACACCTCCAAACTCCACAATGGACTTTCTCAGTACCTCACCCACAAACAATTATCTAGACTACCTCATTAGCTTGTCGCAACCCAAAAAGGAAAGAATAAGCAAATAACCACAAATAAAAAACACCATGCCTAAAACACACCGAAAAACCAACCCCAATTCCTAGAACAAATCCAAATTTTGCTTAATTTCAGCAAACGCTAGCTACAACTCAAATCGCGACTCACCGTTTGAGAGCACGCAACCAAATTCCCTCGGGAACCAACGCATACTGACGGGAAGAAAACCTAATTTTGTGGCGGTCCTCTTCCTTCCTCAGATGAAGCAAAATCTCGGAGTCGGAATCGGAATTGCACGCCACCGTATACAAAACGCCCTCTCCACCACGTTCACCTTCCGCTTCCGACCACCACCTTCACTCCACCCAAAAATAAATAAATTTCTGATAAAGCAAAAGCACAAAAAGCATTGGAATGCGAAGGACCTGTGGGGGAGGAGGTAGACCCGGTCGTGGCCGAAATCGCGTTCGTCGTCCTGGAGGAAGCGGCGGTGGGGGCGGGAGGAGGAGGAATCGAAGTCGTCGGAGATGTAGTCGGAGAAGAGGGTGTCCATTGCGAGGAAGGGTAGGGTTTGGGAGAGTAGGAAGCGAGCGAGGGACTTGCAGAGATGATGAAGAGTAGAGAGAGAAAGAAGAGCGAGAAAACGGGTCGGTTTCGGTAGCAACCAACGCAAACGGAGCTTCTCTCCAAAACGGGTCATATCATATCACACAAATACGATAGCCCCCTCCCTTTAACAACTACATCACGTTTTAAAACACACAACACAATTTTTTGCCCCCCTTTTTTTTAATAAAAATATAAATTAATTTCTTGAGTTTTTTGCTAATGCTTCTATAATTGACATTGTTGTTCGGTGGCATCAAATTCCTACATGAAGATGAAAAGAATGGTCCCCAAATCACGTTAAAGTGTCTTAATTAATTAGATCAAGTTTCAAGACTAAATATCTTTATCGTAAAGATTTTCAAATCTTTTTTCGAAGTTGTTTTGTTTTAACCGTTGCGGAAGATGTTAGGAATTCTCAACAAGTTAAAAGAATATTTGAACCTAAAAAATCAAATATATTCATTATATAATAGAACAAACAAGTGTCCTAAATTGAATCTTATAAATAAAAATAAAAGTAATATTAAATAAATTGTTGTGATAAACAAAATTGTATTCTTTAAATTTTAAGATAACTTTTATTAAAATTAATGCATTTGCCTTATAGTTACTTAATATAAAAATTTTAAACTATTAGTACATTTAAAAATTAAATTTTATTATTAAAATCAATATGTGTATCATATATAATATTTTTCATTAAATATTAATGTAAAAATTGTTTATTATGTTTTATATTTTATATATAAAAATTATAATAGTTATCTCAAATAAAAATATTTATAAGAAGTATTATTTAATTAGATCATTTTTTAATTAAAATTTTATTTATTTTGATAAATATTTTATATATTTATATGTTAAATTTTATGATTTTAAAATATTAATAATTAAAAATAACTTTATATCATATTATAAAAGAATTATCATAATTTTAAAATATAATTTATATGTTTAAAATATTTATCTAGAATGAGAATATTGATAAAAAAAATTATTGTTAAATGGGATTATTTTAAATTTTTTGTGATTATTTATTTTAATATATTTTTTATATATTTATAAATTAAATTTTAATGTTTCAAAATATAATTTATAAATTAAAATATTTACTTGTTATGAATTTTAATTATAGTATAATTTATACATTAAAAAATGATGTTATTATAAATTTTAATTAAATTAAATAAGCATATATATATATATATATATATATATATATATATATATATATATATGCTCATACTAAAATACTAATGTTATATATATATTGCTCATATTAAAAGAAAAATCTAATAGTTTAAGCATCATTTTTCATAAGAATCAAATATGATACTAGAAAGTTTATAATATTTTACGCACTCTACTTGATCCACGAGCATTGATTAATTAACGCATTTAAATGCAATTGGTTAAATAATTTTAATTTATTTTATTTTAAAATAAAAATATTAACTATAACATTTGTAAGCAATTTAATTAGTGTAATTTATACTACTTTTGGATAGTTGAGATTTGAAGTTTGAAGGTTTGGGGTGTTGTGACAAAGTGTGGACCGTGGACGCATGCGTGTGTGTATCGATATCTGGATGCTTCGAGGTGCGTCTTGCACTCTTTTTTTGTACTTCATTTAGCAAAAGATGCATGGGTCGCGTCACCCTTTACTTGGATCCAATCCATTTCACTTGTGGACCACTCTTTTTTCTTTTTTTTTTAATTGGGCAAACTCGACCTATTAGAATTAATTAATTATCACAGTATATCCTAATTTGAGTATGCTATGCCCAAAAAATATTTTGAGGATCCTATTTGTGAGCAAAACGATAAAATGGAAATAAATTTAAACCCTTCCTGAATCAACATCTTTTAAAGCTAAGCATATATGTTTTAAAAATAAAACTTGTTGAAATAACCAACTTTCAATGAACAGGGAGGGTATAGTAATATTACGCATAATTCAATATCATATATTGGTAATAATATTAATAAAATAATATTTTTTGTGTTTTCAAATATGTTGAACTCTACATATTCTTATCCAGTCTACATATTCTTATCCAGTCAAAAGGAGGATTGATTTCATAAATGACTTGATTAATAAGTCTAAATTTACTAAAATGTAATCCTTGTTAGATCGTCCATTTTGTAACAATAATGTCTTTTAAGTATACTAAATTAGTATAGTTATCCATCTTCTATCAGAGCAATAAAATTTCACAATCAATGACGAAATAAAGTACTAAAGAAGTGCCAAATCTATAAAGGAGATTTTTTTTTAATTTCTATAATTCAATTTATAAACAAAGACTATAAACAAATTATGGGGTTCTTACAATTTATAAAGGAGATTTTTTTATTTCTATAATTCAATTAGATGCCAAATCTATAAATATATTTTTTGTGTCTATTGAAAATATTTTTTCTTTGAATCTTATCTGTTTTTTTTTTTTGTATTAGACACCCAAAGTTTCGAGTGTTCTTTACATTTTTTCTTTTTGTTGTAGATATTAGAAGAATAGAACTCACTACAAAATTAAATGAGTTAAAATACAAGATCAAAAATGAAAGGGCATTCAAAGCTTTTCCCTTTTTTTTAAAAAAAAAAAGGAAAACATAACAAATTAGATACAATAAATAAATTAAAAAAAAGAGAGATAAGAGTGGCACCTAACATTATAAGATCTTCAACATGGTCATAAGAAAAATTTTCTTCTTCACTTCTATGTATGCATTCTTACTTGACTTGTTCTACATTTACTTATCGATTAAATGTTAAACAAAAAAGGGTAAATAATATTCAATTAATTATATAAAAAAAATCATCAAAAGAAAGATTAAGCTAGTTAAAAATTAAAGAAGAGTTAATTTTGTTAATGTAAAATGATAAATAGTATAAGTAAAAATTAAAATTATCATATATAATAAAATTAAATTGTCTAATCCTAATTAAAAATTAATTTATCTAAATAAAATATTTAATAAATGATAAGGATTAAAATTAAGTAATTCGAATTTGTTAAAGTTTTTTAAAAAATTTCGACCAAACACATCCTTATTGTTTCTTTCCGGAAATTCAACGTAGAAAACGCAAGAAGAATTGTCAAAGATATGATCAATTGACTTTTAAGTTCTCATAAAAGTGGAGGGAACAATCAAATAAAAAAAAAAACTAAATGGAGTTGTTGTCAACAAAAGTAAACTAACTATTGGCTATCGGGTAGTTGGGAGAACAATTTAATAAGAAAGTTTTTTTTTTAATTTTAGAAATCAATCACTATAATTAAACATTTCCTTATATTGAAACATTTTTTTTCTTTATATTAAATATAAACTCTTTTTTTCAGAACTTCTTTAAGAATTTTTTTAATTTTTTTTCAAACTTCTTGCCTAATTTAGTTTTTTTATCATAATTATTTATATATTAAATTTAATATTTTAATATAAATTATGAATAAAAAAATAATATTATATTATAATATAAATTATTTATCATAAATTTAAAATATAATTTATATATTTAAATAATTCATATATTTAAATAATTCATATATTTAATATAATATCTATTATATATATATATAATAAATTTTAGTTATAACAATTAAATTGGACAGATAAATAAAAAAGCATTTCATTCTAATCGCATGTATATTTTTATATACTTTTTCGTTCTAAAGAAACGTGATACATTTTTTATATATGAAATGTCGCACACTTTTTTTAATCCAGCAATCCAATTAATGTCAAAGATGCTCTCATACGGGGTTATATGATGAAAATTTGTGAATTACACACTTTATAGCACATTCTTATAAACATGTGTTTCTTTTTTATTGATTATAATTTATTAAAAAATATTAAATTTAATAAAATCTCATATTTTATTTAATGACCTTCTCTTATATTTATAATTTTCAATAAATTTTAATTCATGAAAATGAGTGTATTACAAGAATGATTATATAACTGGCTTTCAACTAGTGAGCACGAAAGAGTGCATGGTTTACATGAAAGACCTTTGACTTTGAGAGGCATTTGTTTATAGACATGCACTTTAAAAAGTAAGCCAATCCACGCCAACCCTTCTTCTCGTTAATAAAATAAGGTTACCCCACATAATCATGAAACAATGTTGAATACATCTGTGAACCCGAGTCCTCTGCACCCCAATATTCATTTCTCATCAACTAAAAAGAAACACATTTACTCATCGGTCGGAAACCAAACCCATTGTTAGACCTATATAATAATACTATAGCAGAGGAATACAGAGAAAATGGCAAAAGTCATATCATATGTTCCTTTAGACTAAGTAACAACCATTACGGCTACACTTCATGCTTACTGACTTTTTTCTTTAATTTTGATTTTCAGAATTCATTACGGGGACTTTAGTTCCTGTGGATGATTGAATTACAAGTAACAAAGCATTGAAAATTAATTAAAGAAAAAAAAAGGTGAAAAGAACCACAAAGCGAAGCACCTAGTTTTTTGGCTGACCTAACTTCATTTTGACTAAGTGTGTGTTTGTTTTAAAATCAACACACTTTTCAAAGCCCGTTCAACTTAATCTATGAGTTTTGTAGCTTTGAACTTAACGGATGTTTGAAGCTTGTGAACTATGAAACAAACACGCTTTAACACTGCCTAGTCAATTCAATTCATCCAATTCCAGCCACAAAAATGTTTACCATTCAAATGAAAAATTATTAACAATTTCTTTCTCGGTTTGAAATGAAGCAAACCTTGTCTACTTAATTAAAGTTTCAAATTTGAGTATTATAATAGAAAAAAAACATAATCGAGAATGGAAATCTCAATAAAGTGATCAATTTTATTTCTCTATACAGTAGAAACTCTTTAAATTAATAATGTCAGGACCGGATAAATTTATTAATTTAGAGAGTTATTAATTTATCGATAAATTAATAATTATTAATTTAAAGAGTTTTTAAGTAATTATATTGTACATACCAAACAAAAAGATAAATTAGTCTATGCCTATTAGAATTACGTTGCAGCGAACTAATAAGATGGATATCAACAATCTAATGAACTACCCAGGTGAAAATGAAGCATGTTCGGAGGTTCAGAGTTTAGAAGATATTGTGGGTACTATCATTGAGAACAATGCAGAGGATGACAGGGAAGATGATACAATGTCTTTGGAGCCTGTTACGCGAAAGGAAGCACTTATGGCGTCGAACACTCTTCACAACTTTATGATACAATACAAAAATACAACACCTGAGCTATTGGATGCAATAAGAAAAGTTAGAGATGAGCTCCAAATAGACTTGAACTTTAAAAGAAAACAGACAACTGTTGAATCATATTTCAATAGAGTGTAATATATTTTTTTTCAGTTTCTATGAATTATTAATTTATGATTTTCTTGGGACCGAAAATTATAAAGGGATCTCCTGAAAAATTATTATCTTATTATTTTATCGAGTTTTTCAATTTTTTACATTGGCCCAAGTCGGGACTGGATAAATTTATTATTTTAGAGAATTTATTAATTTACCGAGTATTAATTTAAAGAGTTTCTACTGTAGATGTTTTACACTAATAACATCATTAATTGCTTACCCAAAAAAAAAAATCTTACTTTATTAAAAACAAAAATATTTTCAGATGTCCATAAATGTTATTGTTGGGTATGAATTGGGTTGGGACAGAATTCGACTAAACTCCATATGAACTATATGCTTAACTAATATGATTATTTAGAATATGGAATATTAGGTTGGGTAGGCAATGTTGTCCTCCAGTTTGGTTGGTTTAGTCTTCCAATTAGGCAGAATAGGTGCACATATTTCCCAGTTATTTCAATCCTTTAAATTTAGTGTACATATCCTTTGGAGTTGTATATACCAATCTTTGTTAGTCATCATTCCTATATGTGACTTGAGTTGTGAACAAAATTTACATTCGAAGATGAGGAAGCAAGTTAATTAACACATGCATAATTACTATGGTGACGTAGTAGCAGTTCAATTCGTGCAAAGAATATGTTCCTCACTTTGTCGACGCATTCCAACTTTCTGGACGTCTCAAATCTCAATCATTCCGTATACGCCTTTGTCTCATCACACGCCAAACTCTCTTTCTGCCGTGGCTTCTGGAAAAGGCTTAGAAAATGAAAATTTCTACAGTGTTATTAATTTCAGTTTAAGTTTATTGTTTTTAATATTTTATTTATATAATATTATTATATATTTTAATTATTTCTATATTTTTTTTATAGTATTTTGTCCTTTTATTTTATTTTTAAATTATTTAGTCGTTCTATTTCTGTTTTATATGTTATTTTATAGCATTTTCGTATATATAAATAGCTTGCTTTTAATAATTTTGTAAGCACATTTTAGTCTTTTTGTCTTAAATTTTTGAGTTTCTACATTGTAAATTAATTTTTCACTTCTATTATTTGTTAATTATTTCCTTTCTTTAAATGTTTTTATGGCATTATTGTAATCTTATAACTTTAATCCATACAATTTTGTCATATATTTTGTATAAATATAATCTAGATTATTTATTTTATAATTAAATTAACTTTTTCAACTTTTTACTGGTCTACAGAAGAAAATGTACCAAATCTCCTCCATTTTAATAGTACAGTCGCAACTCCCTGAAAAAAAAAACTAATTTGAAATGGAATAAATTCTTAGACACCTTTGAGACGTGAACACCTTGCGAAACATAGGGAAAAAAATTAAAAATAATTCATATGATTAGTAATGTAATATGATAAGATAAAAAAAATGAAGAACTCAAATGTTTAATTAATTATTAACACATTCGTTTAGATATGTTTTTATATTAATTTATAAAAAATATGTTAATATATATATATAGTAAATACATTTTTTATTAGTTAAAATTTATTAAAAAAAAATTATAATTTTATGAATTCAATCCTATTTAACAAATTCCTCATAATTTTGTAACTTTTAATATAATTTACTTTCTATTTCATTTTGTTCAATATATGTATTTCATTTTGTTTGATGGTTTAAAAAAAATTATCTTTATTTTAAATCTCATTTAAAAATATTAATAAAGAATTGATTTTTTATTATATTCTTAATTATTTATTGTGAAGTAAAAAATATAAAAGGAGTATAATTAATATAAAAAATAAAAAATATATATATTAAGAAATTTCAGAATGACTTTAATAAAATAAAAAATATTAATTATATTTTAACAAATAAAATATAAAATATTAATTAAATTTCTTAATACACCCTCAACTTAGAGATGACAAAAAACTCATATTTGCATATATTTGTGAATAACTTTTTATGGATAATTAAATGCGTTTTCATTTAATAATAGGACGAAGATGAATAATAATCTATTCATACTTACGGATATCTTAAAAATATTTTTAATAATTTAAATTAATATAAATAATTTAGTTTAATTTATTTTTATGATAAATATATGTGTCATAATTATTTGTTTTTGGTATATATATTACAAAATTATTTTTAATACAAATATACTTTTAAATTTATTTGATTTCTTGTTTTTTTATTATCCTAGGATACTCGTAAATACATAAAATTTTTATAAATATTTACTAAATAAATATTCACACTAAATAAAATGAGTGACGGGAAGTTATTATCTAATTTAACCGATGAAACAAAACAAAATAAAAACTAATAAAAGATAATGTTAAAGAAAAACCCGCATCTCATCCTATGATAGTATCTACATCGTTTTGTTTTTCTTTTGTCTTGATCGTATGCCGTCATTTCAAAAGGCTTCAAATGAATTAAAAAAAAAAAAAACTTTAAAATATAAGGTTTATAATAAGTTATAAAAAAAAAGTAGGCTCGTTACTAAATAAAAAACATTCGTAATCATTTTGTTTTAGAAGTCAATTGGAATATTTTATTTAAATCAAATGGAGATAAGCAAAGATGAAAAATTTAATTAATTTAATATACAAGCAATGAATACTATAGATAAAACTTATTTGACTTTCTAGCCAAAGCGAATATTCGCTAATACTTCCTCTTTTAAAATTTTAAGGTTAAATTCAAAAAGAAATTGTATAGATTAGTCTTAGTCAAAGTACGAGTGTATAATAATGGGTAAAAATTTAGTTATGTGTCTACCCATTATAAGGTTGTTTCGCCTTTCATGTCTTTATTTCCATATTAGTTATTATCTTTTGGAGTATTTAACTATTTATCTTGTATAACTTATCTTTTATATTAATGTCTTTTAGGTTGCACTTATTATCATTAGATAGGTCTTTTATCATATAAATTAGCTTTAATCATTTATCATTATTTTTATATATAATAATTAATGCATATGGCTAAAATAAATTAAAAGATATAAATTATTTATCTTAAATATAAAATATAATTTATAAATTTAAATATAATATTTATTTATATATTTAATTTTATTATAATTTTTTATTATATAATAAATATTTATTTTATAAAATACACGTACTAAAATATTTATAATACATAAAAATGATTTGTTCTTTTGATGTGCATAACTTATAAATTCATTTTATTCTTATCATTACTCCAAATAACCTACCTTCTAATTATAAAATATTAGTATAACTTTTATTATTTTATTTAATTTTATATTTTAAACAAATATATAAAGACATAAAATATTGTTTTTCTCCCAATAATTAATAAAAATAAACATTAGAAAAAACAATTTATAATTGGAGATGTTTATTTTATGTAAGAATAAAACGAATAATTTTTTTAGCTTTAAATATACTATAGTACTTTTAATGATTGAGATAAATTAATTTAAACAAAATAGCCACAATTGTTCATCAAACATTTGTACAATAAACTTGTTACATTATATTAGTATTATCAAAATTAAGTCATCATTAGCATAACTTCCACCAATCAACCAAGTTATTTTGCTAGTTTTGTCCTACTATTATACTAAATATGATCATTGTAATCTAACCACGAGAAAAGAAATAGTCAGTGTGTAAAATAATCAATATAAACAATTGAACAAAATAGTTAACTCAAGTAAAATCTCTGTAGAAATCATTCACCAATGATTTAAAGATACAACTGAATAATATCAACCAACAATTAATCATCATATAAATAACTAAGTATAGATGATAAACAACTTGCACAACATAGAACCAACTAACAACTAAACAATTATTAAATAACTAATAATAATTGTTAATCAACTGAACCACGGTTGCGTTGTCGTGTACAACAACTAATGAAAATCTCTTATAACAACAATGAATAGTCTAGAATCCTAAATAGCTTGACCCTACCAAATCACAACGGCTAGTATAAAATAAGAAATAACAACTAGTTATCAAACTGGAAACAACGACTGACACGATGGTTAGATTGATTTCTCAAATTATCACTTAAACTATAAAAATCTAATACTATTATCAGTATAAGACAAATTGAGTGTGAGTCTATCACAACCTTAACATGCATAATTAAGCTTCTCATAAAATTAACTTATCGATTACCCTTCAAATACTATGCACATTTTCAATAATTAATTAAAGATTTTAACCCTTAACTTCATACCTTACTAAATTTAGTCTTTTTATACATGTATAGCTCAACATGGATCACATTTGGCTCCACACAAAACTTAGAGGAGACAACTCAAGACACCAATCCATTCGGGAGTCAACTACTCATTGAAGGTTTTCAACTTTGGTCTATTGGAGCACCACAACTGATGTTCTCACAATGGGATATAAAAACTTCTGAAAACTTTTCCTTCCTCTAATTTTTATGTATCTCAATTAAGACACGTATCACAACACTACATGCCTAAACAACTTAATAACTACAATTCATCAACTCAAACATTTACTATACACTATCCTAGATCAATGCATAATTAATCATAATCATACAACACTATATGACAAGTAAGAAAGCATTAAACTTCATAAAATCTTTAAAACTTAGCCAAATTTCATCAAACAAACCATGACCAATGCCATTCTCTCCATGTGTCCAACGCTATTGAGGTAGAAAACATCTAACTTGCTCACGACTGATGCCAAACCACTTGTGCCCCATGTAGAAAAGGCAGAGCCTCTATGTGAAGCATGCCTAACGTGGCAAAACCCACGTCTAGTCCCATTTTAGGTAGAGAATCTCTATCAAACTCACGTTCGACATCATTTAAGCAAAAAGTCACTATTTTAATCATGTTTGACACTTCTCATACATTCGATGTCACTAAATTAGAGATATTCTCAAACACTCATGCTTGATGCCTCTCATTACCACGTTTAACTTGACCAAGTTAATTTTTTTTCAGATACAATGCTTTATCTTGAAGTCTCCTAAAAATACTTTATATTTTTTTTAGCAACGTGTTAGGAGTGTAAAATATGTATCGATTTTATTGATCAAAGACTAGTCTTGAACAATGCCAAATTCATGCATTAATAAGTGATTGCATACATATATTATATACATATGTAATCAATTATGTGTGTGTTTTATGCATTTCTTTGCAAAGAGGTGAAGTTTTTTTTTAATGGAATTTATATTTATTTATATAGTGAATATGTTCCTCCATATATAAACTATTTTTCCACACTCCAATTTAGAATATTCATCTCTTTATTTTTGTACTTTATCTTGGTGCTTAAAAAACTATTTGTACTAATACTATGAAATTCTTATTTTTAAATACACAATTTATAATTGTTTAATAATAATATTAATCATATATATTGAGTTTAATATATTTCCAGTTTTAGTTGAATTTAAAAATAGTATGTAGGGAAAATTGTTATTGTTTCTGCGTGTCTGTTGTCCATGTAGGATCGCCTGTTAAAATACAGCTTAGCATAAATTTTGTCAACGCTTTTCAATCATACCGGCTGTGCCACTCCATGCTTATTCATGTTAACTTTTAACCCTACAAGAATATGAATAAGAATAAGAATATCATTCATCTATTTGAAGTTTTGAACATTATGAATGATATTAACACAATCTTTTAAATATGTTTTTATATTAATTTGTAAAAAATATGTTACTATATATAATACATTTTTTTATTAGTTAAAACTTATCGAAAATTTTCAATTTTTTTATTAGTTAAAACTTTAAATATTACTTTCTCTATTTTATTTTATTTGATGGTTTAGAAAAAATCTCTTCCATTTTGATTGTCATCTTAGAATATTAATAAAATATTTAATGTATTTTTATTATATTATTCTTAATTATTTATCGTGAAGTGAAAAATATAAAAGGAGTATAATTAATATGAAAGTAAAAAGATATATTAAGAAATTGCACAATAACTTTAATAAAAAATCTAAAATATTAATTATATTTTTAATAACTAAAATCTTGAATATTAATTAAATATTCTTAATGCATTTTCGACCAGTGAAACAAAATAAAAACTAATAAAAGAGATATTTTTTAATATACAAGTAACGAGTTCTACAGATAAATTAAAAAAGAAGTTTTTTGATATAAAATTTAGGATAGTTTTAACTAATTATATAATCGTTTCGCCCTTTTCATCTCTTTAATTATCTCTAAAATTTAGGATAGCTGAAAAGGCTCTTAAGGTAAGGAGTAAGTCTAAGGCGAAAGCACAGGGTTTGTAACCAACCAACCCTTCTTATAAACTAACGTCACATTCTCTTTCTCTCCGCAGCGCATGCTTTGAATTCATCGACCAACTCACCTCTGTCTCCTTAAATAAATCAAACCTTAGCCATAGCCATACGAGGAAGAGACTAATGGTGGCCAGGATGATGAGGTGGCGCCCCTGGCCGCCCCTCCTCTCGAAAAAGTACCAAGTGAGGCTCATTGTCAGGACGCTCCAGGGCTGCGATCTGCTACGCCAGCCTTCTGGATTGGCCCTTGAGATTCGGTGGAAGGGTCCTAAGTCCACCCTGCCCTCTCTGCGACGGAACTCCGTCGCTAAAAACGTTACTAGAGAGGCGGATGTTCGCCTCGACCACGCTGGCGCCGCCGTCCTGCACTGGGACGAGGAGTTTCACGCCTTCTGCAATTTCAACGGCTATAGGGAGAATGTCTTTCACCCTTGGCAGATCGCTTTCACTCTCTTTAATGTTAGTCTCTCTCTCTCCCTTAAAACCAATCGAATTTGCCTCAACAATATGCGCAGTCCTTTCAAAATTGCAATTTGGAATTCGATGGGTTAGGGATGTTTGGGAATTAGTACAGTAGTATTTATTCATCAAAACACAAGGATTATTGTTCTAGTTTTTTTTTTAATTAAAAAAATTTATTTAATTTTTTAATAGTTTTCTGGACTCTTGAAATTTTCGATGATCGTTATCTTGGGTTGTCGCGGTCGTTCTCTTTTTCTGTGTAATATTTGGATAACTGGTTTGCATGTGTCTTTGTCTGGGAGTTTTCTTCTGTCTTTTCTTTCACCTGTCCATCTACCACCCTTTTAAATGAAATTGGGTCATAATAATACAGTACTATTGAATAGGTGAGCGTTAATTTGTGTGTCTCTCTCAGATAATATTTCTGTTGACTAATTGTTTTCTGAGTGCAGATATGAGCTTTTTTTGAAATTTTTTTTTTTTTTCATTTTTCCTTCCAGTGGGAACTTCTGTGCCGTGGTTGACTTTTTGGCCGATATGTTTTTTTTTTTTTTTTTTTGTATTTTTTAATTTGTCATAGGTTAATTAATGACTAATTTGAAACATTTATTTTTCCTGTTCCATGGGTTAATAGGCAGGGGCACTGTGTTATTTTATTATTATTCTTACTTTTTTTTGTCTAAACAGAATTTGGGTTTGTTTTCTATTGCAGGGATTGAATCAGAAGCTGAAAAGTAAGGTTCCTGCTATTGGAACGGCATTATTGAACATTTCCAAATTTGCATCTCAAACTGATCAAAAGGATTTTGATTTAAACATTCCACTCGCGCTTACCGGAGGTTCTGCAGAGTCTTCTCCATTACTTTGTGTGAGTCTCTTTCCCATTTTTTCCTGATTTCTTTCATCTCATGCCATACAGTTTGTAGGCTGGTTCAATTTATAGTCAAAATTATTGAAATTCTATCTTTCAGGTTCTGTCTTTGTATTTGTTGTAATAGCTTTGATTGTATGCAGATATCGATTAGCTTCGTGGAGCTAAGAGCTGCTCAAGAAAGCTTGGGGTCAGTTCAGAGATCTATAGTGCCTGTGGCATCACCCTTAGCCAAGTCAGGAGAAACAAACTTGGCAGAGAAAGATGAGGTTTCTGCAATTAAAGCTGGCCTTAGGAAAGTAAAGATTTTGACAGAGTATGTATCTTCCAAGAAAGCAAAAAAGGGATGCCGTGAGGAAGAGGGAAGTGAAGGTAGGAGTGAGGATGGTGAATACAATTATCCTTTGGATTCCGAGTCTCTCGATGATTCTGAAAAAAGTGATACAGAAGAAGGGAAACAGGATTTCAGTGTTAGGAAGTCATTTAGTTATGGAACACTAGCCTCTGCAAATGCTGGGGGATTTTCTTATTCCAATACGAAAGTAAATTGTGATGATGAAGACTTGGTTTACTACAGCCATCGCAATTCTGATGTTGGGTGCTCACAGGTGGATACTGTTTCTTCTTCTGAGCTTTATTTATTAAAAAGTTCTAAGCGCAGCATAATACCATGGAGGAAGAGGAAGTTGAGTTTCAGATCTCCTAAAACTAATAAGGGAGAGCCATTGCTAAAGAAGGCGTATGCAGAAGAAGGCGGTGATGACATAGATTTTGATCGCCGTCAACTTAGCTCAGATGAATCCCTTTCTTTGACTGTGAGGACTCTTTCTTAAAACTTGTTTACTTCTCATTGCAGTATCAATCCATATTTTGTTTGCAAACCTTCACAATTGATATTTTTGGGGGCAGATCTAGCCTAGGCCATCATTTGTGGGCTAGTGGTAATGATTGTAAACTAACAAAAAATGTAGTGTATAAATCTCCATTGTTCAATGAAAGTATGCTACATAAGCCATTAACTTTTGTCATAAATACTTCCGCAATTTTTGTTTCACATTTTATTTTATTCATGTTAACCTTTTATATTTTCTGCCAGTGGTACAAGACTGAGGATGACACATCTGCAAATCGATCATCAATTTCTGAATTCGGGGATGACAGTTTCGCTGTAGGGAGTTGGGAACAGAAAGAAATCACGAGTCGTGATGGTTACACAAAGCTTCAGACACAGGTCTTCTTTGCCTCGATTGATCAATGCAGTGAGCGTGCAGCGGGTGAGAGTGCATGTACAGCTCTTGTTGCTGTGATTGCTGACTGGTTCCAAAACAATCGTGATCATATGCCAATAAAGTCGCAGTTTGATAGTCTAATTAGGGAAGGCTCCTCAGAATGGAGGAACCTGTGTGACAATGATACTTATAGAGAGCGGTTTCCTGACAAGCATTTTGATTTGGAAACAATCATTCAAGCAAAAGTACGTCCACTTACTGTAGCTCCTGGGAAGTCCTTCATTGGTTTTTTTCACCCAGAAGGGATGGAAGAAGAGAGATTTGACTTCTTACATGGTGCCATGTCTTTTGACAATATTTGGGATGAGATTAGTAGTGCTGGACAAGAGGGCCTCAGCAATGGTGAACCTCACATTTACATTGTTGGTTGGAATGATCATTTTTTCATTCTCAAAGTTGAATATGATTGCTATTACATCATTGACACTTTGGGAGAGAGGCTTCAGGAAGGATGCAATCAGGCATATATCTTGAAATTTGACAGCAGCACGATTATATACAAAATGCCAACAGTTGCTGCTCATTCATCAGATGACAAGACCCCCAATGACCAGAAAACTGTAGTAGAAGCATTAGATCATAATAACAGGCAAACTCAACAAGTGGATCATAATGCAGGGGAGGAAGAACAGTTGAGGAGTGAGCAAGAAGAAGTTATATGCAGAGGGAAGGAAGCATGCAAAGAGTACATTAAAAGCTTCCTAGCTGCAATCCCTATTAGAGAATTAGAAGCTGATGCCAAGAAAGGTCTCATTTCTTCAGCCTCCCTTTATCATAGACTACTACAAGTTGAGTTTCACTACACCCAACTGTTACAGTCTTGTTTTGCAACTCCTGTGAATGAATCATCAATGGTTGCACCAGAATCCTTTTGCTCTTTCAATAACTGAGGCTTCTACATAATCGCACTGTAAATTGAAGTGAAGGAAGTGCGTATATGCTAACTCATCTGACTACTTTAACTGTTGATGTTCTTCTGATTTTGAGCTGAATTTAATTAACAAAAGGATACTCGTTTAAGCTTTTGATGCGGGCAATGAGTGAGGTGGGATTTTGTTTGCGATGTTCAACACTCGCCTTGTTTTTTACCTGTAATCTTTCTTGGGAAGGTTATTCTGTAAATGGCTCTGTAGTTTCCTTTTCAAGTGAGTGCATACTTTTGGCATCTGAAATGTAGGTTCTGAACAGATTCTACTCGTAAATGATGGATAGCTTTTTACAGACTCATCAGACGTGTTACTTTTTATATGCACTCTGATTCCGAGGTTTAATTTTTATATAGTCGTGATGGGAAAAATTTATAAATTTTATTTAATTTTGGTCTTATTATTGTATTGTTTCTCTTTCTCTCTTTATTTTTATTGTCTGTTTAATATTACCTGATTATTATTTTGATGTAGTTTTGGTTCTCTCTTGTTTTGTTACTAAACTGAGATTAGGTATGCGGGTCCCCAAAAACTTGATAAATTTTGAGCACAGAAATAACTCAAATAAGTATAATCTCCAGCAAACAATTTATTATTCATTTTACAATCTTAAAAGGTTCGTATCACTATGGAACTGGAACCCTGTGGTTCACTTTTGAATTATTGAAGATGCAGTTACGAACATAATGAATCATAGTCTACAGAAGATTGTAAATTTGTAATATAGAAGAAATAAGAGTAACCCAATTACTATCGTGTATGGATAAGGAAATAAATAATAATGAAGCAACCAGGTACTTGGGCCCATGGACTTAGGCCCTTGGGCCTGTGTAACATGTATTTAGTTAGTCAGAAAAAACTATTCTGTAATCTGTACGGAGTTTATTTGGGAGAGTAGTTGCGATTGTCGAAATTCTCAGTCTTTAATAAATCAAGATTCATTTTTCTCTGTTCTGGTCCAGTACGATCATCTCTTGATATTCCTCGTTGGCTTAAATATTATTCTCATCAGACACAGGTTCATCTCTGGAATGATATCAAATTATCATTTAGCATAAGTACTGTATTCTAGTATGCTGCTTAAAATAAACAAAGGGTAGTTAACTTATTCATAAAATTATTTTAGTCTGGGCTATTCGAGTTTCTTTGATATATTATATAATGATAAACATTATGCTGTGTCCTGATACTACTGCTCACTGTTAGGCCTAGCACACTAGAAGAGTTTCCCGGTAACTACTGCGGTTTTTGCCAACTAAAAAGTAGGACTTACAAATAGATAGGTAGAATAATTATTTTCACGGATGATAATAAATTGAATAAAAATAATTTATTAATTTATTTAAATTTATAAAAAATTCATATAAAAATTTAATTTATCTAATTTATTTAAAATAAAAAATTCACCCATTAATAATAAAATGAATGGATTGTATTTGATCTATTATTTAATTTAATTATAATAAATGAATTAAATAAATTTACTTGTAAATAAATTGAATGAATGATAAATAAATGAATTTATTTATTTCTATTAAAAAGCAAGAGATGCCTTCTTTCATCATCATCATGTGTGGAAGAGTTTTTTTGATTGATGTCTCAAGAAGAGATCAACTCACAAGGATAATGATACTTTTACATGATTGATAGTATACTCATTCTATTTAATATATTGGCTTCTAAAATTTTCTTTGTTTTCTTCTTGATTGTGCATGTTATTTGGACATGTATGAATAAACTTATCTATAAATATTTTAAAAGGAAAATAAGAAAACAAAAATTAAATATTTTTTTTGACAGGGATAAAATTTTTTACAAAAAAAATTAAAATTAACTTATAAATAAGTTAATTTGTAAAAGTTTTTTCATATTAATTTTTTTAAAACTGATTTTTAACCTATAAAGAAACTATTTTTAACAAAACTTTTTTTAATTTATAGAGAACTTTTCTTCTTCTAACTTCCATCTCCTATTTATTTTAAAATATATCCTAATAGGCCTTTATCCAATTATATTTAACAAAGTTGGGCTTCAAAAACACCTTAATTAACGATAAATCAATATGAAAGTATTAACGTGACATGTAATACCAATATGAAAGTATTAACGTGACATTTAATAAAAAACGCTGCTGTGAGAATATGATAGAAAAATACACCAATATGAAAGTAGTAAGAAAGTATTATCGTGAAATGTAATAGAATATTATATTAACATATTCATTAAATATTAAATGTAAGTCAACAAACAGATCAAAATTACATAATTAGAATACCTAAAGATCAAGTCTGCAAAAAAGAAATGAAAAGACCAAAGTCAAGAAATAACAATTAACTAAAATTATATGAACCAAAAATAAAAACAATACGCACCCAAGGTGAGATAAATTTGTAGCTAGCAGCTGCAAACGGGGCATTTGACAAGGCCGTTCTCGTTGCACTCAGAACATCTAACGAAACATCGATCGTTGTTATCTCTATTGCCGCTGAACACTTTGCAACTGCCACAACAGTTGGAACAAATAGCGAATCGCATGTTGTCGCAGCCACTGCATGGAGAATCACTCGAGTTTCTCGGTGTTCCTTCCAGAAACTTCCCAAGCCAACCCATCTCATGCAACCCAACAACTTCATCAGCTCCTCCAATGTACCTCCCTTTGATGAAAAGCTTCGGCGGAATCACTTTTCCTCCCAAGATTTTCCACAACTCCTCTCTGAACTCCATGTGCAGCGACACGTCCCTCTCATGGTACATTATCTTAAAGCTCCTCAGCAAGAAACGGATCGTGTTGCAGTCCTGAAAGGTTTTCCTTATCCCTCTCAAGCTTGTTGTGTATAGAATGATCGAGTGGTTCCCCCCTGGTGGACACAGCTCTTTAAAGTCACTCAGAGATGGGTAATAGTATTCATTGTTGCATGATGCCATCACTAACTTTTCTTCTGCTTCTGCAAGTTCTAGTTGTGTGTGTTTGGACCCTAGGGTGGCTTCTTCCTCCTCAAAATGATTACCATCCTCAACCACTAGCTCAGATAGGTTGTTTTTGCTTCCTTTGTAGTCTTCATATGGGGTTGGAGACTTTCTTTGGAGAACTATGCCTTGTTTTAAGTTGGTTATGGTTTGCACTAGTTTGAGTTTTTTAACAAACCTTCCTCTCACCATTCCTTTGGTGTTTTGTGGCTCTAGAAGATTGGATGGCATGTGATGTGGTGTTGTGTTGTGTTGCGTTGGTGTTGCCCACTTAAGAAAGAAGGGGGTGACAGTGACTATAAAGGAACACGGTGGGGTTGGGATTGGCGATAAGTATTAAGGAAATGTGTTTGGAAACAATTTGCTCTTACAAAATTGACTTGTATATGGTGATTCCACTACTAATTGTAACTATGTAAGATTTTTAATACACTTTACTCACGTTGAAAACTGGATATCTGAGAGGGTGAAGTTTGGAGTGTATATAAAGTGGTATGTGATGTTGGGTTTGCTTTTGATTTTGAATGATCAGTGGATGGTGTGGGGGCAAGGCTATACCCACTCTCCATCTTTTATCAGATTGGAGTGGACTGACCCTTTACCTACCATTTGGTGCCTCAATCATGGTGTGGAATATAAAGGATATTTGTTAATTGAAAACTATAAAGTGCTAATATTCTCCCATATCATTTGCATATTTGATGGGGGAACTATGGCAGCCTTATGTAATCTCAATTTGGCACATGATTCAGTTGGTTTGATACCACTATTGCTTGGACCACACCTATTCGTTTTGCCGAATGCGAAGGAGACAAAGTGCGCCGGTGATCATGATTCGACACATCCGGCTAAAAGCCGCGCTGTCCTCAAATTGTAACCTTTGGGATGGGATGGATATTTAACATGCCTACGATTTTGTTGGAAACATATTGCAAATTTACATCGTAAACTTGCATGCATAGGCAACAGAGGATCTCCAATAATGTATATATGGTGGAGAGCTAGCTGTTTAACTCATTTTTATTAGAGCTTGTAATGTCACATGAGATTTGACAACTTCAAAAAGAAAAATGTCTCAAATGTTACAATTCTTAAAAATTTAGAAGGAATCTTATAATTATCTATAATTTTTCAAGGATTGTTAAGAACCGTTATTTATATAAATAACTATTCTTGCATGAGAATTATAACGTTAATTGCTCTAATTGTGAAACTAGTCTAACTAGATAAGAACAAGTTCACAAGTTTAAGAATCTTAAAAGTAACTCATTGGATATACTAAAAAATAATCCTGTAGACTCTCCATTTTTTTTTTTTTTTTTTTTCTGGTAACCTGTGGCCAATCACCCGGAAAAATATACGAGAGTAATGGAAAAAGATTGATCATAGAGTAAATTCTCTAATTAGTGAATAAAAATTTAATAAACGACACGTAAGTCAGTAACACTATAAACGACAAAATTATTAGACTATTAGTCCTTTTCGAGAGACTAATAATGTGATTGTCTTTTAAGGATTGGTATCATCAATATTTGTAGTTCCTCGAGAGTTATGATAGAGGTTTTGCATATAAAATCCTTGCTGAAAAAAAAAAAGATTCTATTGTGAAATTTCTCGTAGACAAATTTAAAGATTTATTCTTGATTTTACTAAGATTAAGTTCACAATTTCTTCGCAGTTTCGTTGCTTCACCCTTCCCAAAGTTAACTATGATCTATACTTTTTATTACTCCGAAGTCAATCTATTCATTTCATCCCTTTTCTGCACAGAGATCCCATGTTTTTATTGCTTCCATCCGCAATCAAATGCTGTTATCACGCTCATAATAAAGTGGCACACTGGAAAGACCTAATAAAGATTAATTGTGACTTTTTTTTTAATATATTGTTTTTATTTATTTAAATAATCTGAACTCTATTTATTTATCAAAAAGATCCATTTTTTATCCAGGGGAGAAATTCCTTATTGAATAACCAATTTTTCAATGGGCTTTTAATTTTTTTTTAAAAGTCTATTGAGAAACCATAAATTCAGTAATTGATTTTTCACCTAATCAAAAAATGGATCATTTTGATAAATTAAAAGGGATCCAAATTATTTAAATAAATAAAAAATAATATATTAAAAAAAAGTCATTAATTGTTGCAAGCAAAAATTAAGTAAAGCAGTGCACTAGACATTGCAACCGATTATCTGTCTTTTTCCAAAAAGTGCATCAATAATTTGTCCACCAACCATGTAAAAAGTTATTACACATTTGTGGCTAAGCATATGCACCCTTGGGTCCTTGTATGATATACAAACATAGGTAAAAGATTCTGAAAGCATTTTATGAATGAAGCACATAATGCAACTCACTTTAATACTCGCATCAAACCACAGAATCAGCAGTAAACTTTTAGACCAGAGTACATGTATGTGTGTGCCAACTTTTCTATGCTCTCTGCACCCTCCTGCCTGCAAAGGTTAGTCCTTGCTCGTGGGTGTATTTATTATATGCAATACAAACTTTTATTTGTTATATGGCCAAATGTATGAGAGAGAAAAGGAATCTATACCATCGAACCACTGCTACACCTTCTGAGCGTGATTACCACATAAGAATAATTAAAGAAGTACCCAGTTTGTATAGTTTAATCTCTGCGAATACTAGCTAGAAGTATATATATGATTTTTGTACAAGTTGGTACAGTAGAAGGAACTAAGTATTGAAAAGATACTTCGCAATTTGTACTAATAATTTGAGAGCCTCATAATAATAAACTTCTGGACCTATAATTGATGGATTTACTCAGCTATCAGCCACAGTGGAAATAAACCCAATATCAAAACCAAATCCAATGCAAGTTAACTCATGTTTGTTTCCATCAATCATCTTCATCTTCAAAGAGTGCCCTGAAAGCGTGACACATGGTGAGAAACATGACATCGCAAATAAAAATAACACACTAATTATAAAAGAAAGGAGATTTAGTTAGTCTTTAAATTTAAACGTCTCCAACGTGTGTTTTGGCGACTAGACAGTTGAAAGAACTGAATATGCTACGTCAAAATCCAATTACCAATCCCCTCCTTCTATTGTTCAGTCAAGGAAAAGTCAAATGAAAGGTAACAAGGTCATGACACTAGTAAAAGACACCAAAACTTGATTGTGCTTTTGGCAGAAAGCATTAAATTTGGGACAGATGATTGTAGATCAGAAAGATAGTGATATTACCCAATTCATGGATTAAAAGTATTTAACAATAATAAGGAACAAAATTTCATTAAATTTGAGATTCCATGCATAATGAGCTAGGAATATGCACACTTAAGGGAATATATGAATAAAGAAACCTGGGAATATATGAATAAAGAAACCTTGTTAACTCTTTCGGGAATTATTTAAGAATAGAAAGTTTCCTTTAAGATATATATTGAGCCAAGTGTAATGTGTAGAAGAATATTTATGCAGAAAAAGATAATCATATGAGCTAGGAATTCGTCAACTTAGATTTGACAACATTTGGAAAAACTTGCTTATAATTGTCGCTGCCTTGCCAGAGTAAGAAACAAATTAGTGATACCAACGAAAAAAGTAATGTAGTTTTCTAATGACAATAAGCATGATTTCAACACACTAATAGTTTCATCATTGTATTGATTGTAATATTTAGTCTATGCATTATTATCAAAAAGTTACATCTAAGTTGTAATGAATTATCACTCTAATTGACACATATATATCAATAGAAAAGCATCGCAAATGATGATAATAAAAAAGTACCATCCAATAAATTGGTAATTAATACATCAATACTAGTACAGTAGTCATCATCTGATTTCGTCTGTTTTGCGGAGAAAGATGCTCTTGATCTTAATTTGACAACAAGCTATAACATGACTTTTTTCACGAGGATCAAATTCCAATTATGATTATAGAAGACACTAACAATTTAGGTAGTAAGATTTGGGATCAGGTGCAGAGTCACCTGAAATGAATGAATAAAATAATGACATACAGCCATACAGGAGGAGTGAATCCTGGTAAAACTTGTGTATGAGCAATTCCACAAAGTCATCGATTAAAACAGGGCAAGATGTTTCTTCACAATGGTCATGTGTCTCCGTATGTATGTGCCATCCAAAATATGAGACACCAATCACCAGCTTCCCTCCTGATGTTGCTTCACTTGAGTCATGGTTCATCAAATTATTCTATTAGAGAAAAGTGTTATTTTTTCGTTTCTTAATAGAAAAAGAACACATTAAAAAACAAATAAGAGAAAAAAAAACTTTTCAACCATATATATATAGAGTAATGCTTTGGACTCCGAATCAAAGTTCCAAACCATTCAGTGATTTATATCTGTACAATATTTGAAATAAATTATTTTTTTGATTTTATTATTTTAAAATTTTAAACGTTCTGGAAGATTTTTTGACTAAAATCTCTCGGAGGATGCATCATTTCTGATATATATATATATAAAAGGAACCAAGAAATGCAGACTGTAGCAGGCTGGCCTCTTGCAATGGGATTGGGAGATATTTTAACTTCTAAGACACCTTAACGTTATTATAGTCAGCTTTCTCATCTGCACATACAATTTAAGGGTTTAGTCATGTCATGACTTATTAGTTATTACAAGCTTAATTTAATTGTTTTGAGTTTGAGTTTTTATATTTTATATTGATCCTTCAGAACTTTTCTCCTTAATCTTTCAGTTTTTTTAATTTTGTCATTATTTTCCTTTTAATTAAAACTTTTAAATTATCGTTTTGAGTAGGGGTGAGCAACGGGTGGGTTTGGTCGGGTTCGGGTGAAAAATGTCCAACCCGTTGTAAACCGACTTTGAAAAAATGTGACCCATATCCGACCGACTGAGCTTTCGATTTGAGGCGGTTCGGGTTGAAACGGATTCGGATTTAAGCGGGTGGGTATAATCGGGTTTGAATTTTTTTGTAGACCAATTTATCTTAACGAAGATGAAGCTTAAAATGATAAAAAAATATTTTTAAAATAGTGTATAAAAATATAATGAAGGTGACAATAGATGGTGTAAATAGATTCGTAGTTGAAACATTTACAAACTAAAGAAGCAAAAATAAAAGATAACAAAATTCATAGTTGTTACATGGAAAAGAAATATAAAGTTAGATTACAAAACCATAAGAAATCACAGTCACACAAAATGTACTCAAAATAGAGATAAGAAGATGGAAAAGAAAGACAAAGAAAGAAGCAAAAAGATAACTCTAAAAATGGACTAGTGTGTTGAGAAGTTGAATGAGGAAAGAGAAGACAAAATAAATATCTAAGTTATGAGAAAAAGAAAAAAAATAAGTTACAAATTGATGGCTATATTATACTTGAAATAAAGACTTTTAAATTTGGACCATTGTTGTTTAGTTATACAAAAGTAATAAAAATTTAAACTTATCTCATTTTCGGTTGGGTTCGGTTTTTAGCGGATTTAAAAATTCAAAACCGAACCCGCCCAATATAACCCGTATAAAATCAAAATTTTAACCCGATTTACCCATAAGACCCGCCCGAACCCACCCAAAAGCAATATTTTTTTTCGGGTTTTTCGGGTGTCGGTTTAATGCTCACCCCTAGTTTTTGAGTAAACTATAATTTCTTTTCTTGAGAGACATGAGTATTACCTTTGTATCTTATATTAACAAAATATTTTCTATACTTCCCTATCATGTATGGTTGAAGCTTTATATTCTTTATTAAAATAACTACTTCCCTCCCCTAAAATAAAAATAAACAAATATATTTTACTCCATTTTTAATGTTAAATAAGAACAGGGTTAGGTGAATGCAATTTTTTTTTCTTAATAATTTTATCCTCTGGACTTTAAGGATAAAAGTTTTTATTATTTTTTTATTTTTAGTTTTGAATTTTTAATGGCCTAAAAGTCCTCAGTCAATTAATCGAAAGATACTTATTAAAAAAATAAAAAACCAAAATGGTTTAATCAAGTTTTCCTATCATTAAAACTATTATTATTTCATTCAGCTTCATTATTTTAAATGAGTTCCTCATAAAGTAATTTTTGTTATCAATAAACTCTCACATATACCTTTTCCATTTCGTCGTCCCTTGAATATTATGGGCATTTCGTTTAGTTTTTCATTTTAGGAGACGCAAATAAAAAAAATCCCGATATTTATGATGATTAAACGAGAAACCTGCAAAATTTAAAATGACTAAAAGGAGATTTTCGTAAAATTCATATGGATTAATTAAAATTCAAAAACTTATAAAAAATCATTAGGTCAAGAAAATTATTTTATAAAAAATTATAAATAAGGGACCTTATAAAAGATCTTAAGCCACTCAAACCTAATCAATCCATAAATAAATAAACAAAAGATAAGAAAGCTGAAGTAATCATGCAATAGATTGAGAAAACATTTTTGTACAAATAGCCATGCACATAAAAAGAAACAAGATGGATTTAGTATATCGATAGTTCCATGATTTTTTTTAATAGGACCCTAAATTATTAAAAAAAAATTATAATTTAATTGCTAATACTTTTCAATTTTTATAATAAAGTTTGTGGAGTGTATTTGTTTCAAGGGTTAAAAAATCATTTATAAGAATGTGAGTTTGAAAATGTAAAATTATTACGTTTATTTTAAAATTTAAAAATATATTTTTGAATATTATTTATTCTCAAAAAAATAAGTATCCCATATTTTAAGTCATTTCAATGTCTATGATGAGAGATGAGAAAGTTATATTCTCATAAAAAATTGAGAAGTTATTATCAAACTTAATTATAACTTCATTTTAATTTTAATTTTTTTTTATTTTAAAATTTAAAACATTTCTAAAAATGTTTAAATTTAACCAATTTTTTTTTTAAATATTCCAAATAATAATATTTTTAGTTATATTATAACATGATTCATAAGAATATATACAGTATTTCATAAAGCAAACGTTCCATTAATGTTAATGGTTCATTTAGAAACGGTTTTGACAAAATATTCTTTATTATTTCTAACCCTAAAGACCTAATTATACAAATCGAAAAAGATAAAAACTTAATTACATAATTTATTGTGTAGACTTATTTAAAAAAAAAGTCCTAAAAGTTTAGGATCTATGGTTCAATAATTATATTATCCTTTGTTGGATCGAGTGCTTACCACTAGACCAAAAGCTATAACTTATAGTCAGGGCGCAACTCTTTTTACTTAAGAGCGCAGCAGTCCAAGCGCAATGATTCGACAGTGACTTGGTCACTAGGCCCACCTAGCCTCCGCCACGGGACAATTGATACATCCCGCAACATCCTTAAATAAAACTTAGTAATTTAATGACATACATGTTGTGTCCCTAGCTATCTCGAAACTTAAAAAATATATTGAGTCACTCTATATATAATAATGCATATATTAATAAATTAAAAAAGAAAATTAATTGTCATTCAAGAACGTAATTGTGATGTCAAAATTAGTCGCTTAGTCTGTTTGAACTTAATAAATTTAACCAAATGAGCCTATTTTATTTATTCTTTTGTATTAATTTATATATTTTATATATAAAAAATAGTTTAGTCAAATAAATTATACTATTTAATATGTTTGACTCTTTGAGTTGGGTCGAATTCATCATATTATTTTTGGGTCTCAAAACAAAGCTTGATTATCAAACAAATTTTAACAAATATAAATTTTCAAAAGATATATATATATATATATATATATATATATATATATATATATATATATATATATATATATATATATATATATATAGTTAATCACCTATACACTGCCAGTGTAAAGTTTTTTACACTGGCAACCAATCATGTCTTTTAAAGTTGCTTATTTTATTATTATTTCATTAAATAAGTAACTGACATGTCACTATTAAAAGATATGATTGATTGTCAGTATAAAAAAACTTTATACTGACAGTGTATAGGTAATTAACTCATATATATATATATATATATATATATATATATTATGTGTCATTATTTTAGAAAAAGGTTATTTCCTTCACTTCAAAATATATATAAAAAAAATATGTTAACACACAATTTTTTCATATTAAATAATTTTAAAATTTTTTAGTTAAGTCTCTAATATCTTTGTATAATTAGGTCACTAAATATAAGTTAATGGTTTGTAAAAAGTGATTATAAAAAATCGAAAAGATTAAAGATTTAATTACAATTTTTTATAATTTAGATATGTATTCAAAAAACGAATGAGCAAGATAAGTATTAAGCCTAAAATAAAAAGAAAATAGAAAAGGTTTAAGGAACAAGGAGAAGAGACTAACCGCAATAGTGAAGTTCGGTGGAATAGGGGAGTTGGTAAGGTAGAGAGATGGAGAAAGACAAAAACAGAAGGAGCTTCCACCTTAGTCCTTACGCTCTCCATCTCCTAAGAGTAACAATGCTAAAGATGCAGAAATACTCAATAACATATGTAACAAGTCCCACATCGGGGAGGTCTCCTTACCAGGGAGGCCTTATAAGGCGGGAGGTTCTCCAACCTCTTGGGCCGGCTTTTGAGGGATGGTTCCCCTCCTTAGCCTTATGCTCGTTACAATGGTGCTTTCATTGAGAGCCAGCCAAATCGAGAAGGGCTACCCACGGAGGGTTCTGACCATCGGAGGGTTCTGACCGGCAAGGGCCGAGTGAAGTGCCGGTGAGTGAAGTACCGTGGAGTGCAGCCATCGAGGACGCTGGCTTTCGAAGGGGGTGGTAATGTAACAAGTCCCACATCGGGGAGGTCTCCTTACCAGGGAGGCCTTATAAGGCGGGAGGTTCTCCAACCTCTTGGGCCGGCTTTTGAGGGATGGTTCCCCTCCTTAGCCTTATGCTCGTTACAATGGTGCTTTCTTGAGAGCCAGCCAAATCGAGAAGGGCTACCCACGGAGGGTTCTGACCATCGGAGGGTTCTGACCGGCAAGGGCCGAGTGAAGTGCCGATGAGTGAAGTACCGTGGAGTGCAGCCATCGAGGACGCTGGCTTTCGAAGGGGGTGGTAATGTAACAAGTCCCACATCGGGGAGGTCTCCTTACCAGGGAGGCCTTATAAGGCGGGAGGTTCTCCAACCTCTTGGGCCGGCTTTTGAGGGATGGTTCCCCTCCTTAGCCTTATGCTCGTTACAATGGTGCTTTCGTTGAGAGCCAGCCAAATCGAGAAGGGCTACCCACGGAGGGTTCTGACCATCGGAGGGTTCTGACCGGCAAGGGCCGAGTGAAGTGCCGATGAGTGAAGTACCGTGGAGTGCAGCCATCGAGGACGCTGGCTTTCGAAGGGGGTGGTAATGTAACAAGTCCCACATCGGGGAGGTCTCCTTACCAGGGAGGCCTTATAAGGCGGGAGGTTCTCCAACCTCTTGGGCCGGCTTTTGAGGGATGGTTCCCCTCCTTAGCCTTATGCTCGTTACAATGGTGCTTTCATTGAGAGCCAGCCAAATCGAGAAGGGCTACCCACGGAGGGTTCTGACCATCGGAGGGTTCTGACCGGCAAGGGCCGAGTGAAGTGCCGATGAGTGAAGTACCGTGGAGTGCAGCCATCGAGAGGTTCTCCAACCTCTTGGGCCGGCTTTTGAGGGATGGTTCCCCTCCTTAACCTTATACTCGTTACAACATAACATATGTTAATAAAGATCTTTGTTGGTTGCCTTGGGGGAGTGGAATCGGAAGGAAGACTCACAGGTTTTCACTTACTTTTAGTTTTTTTATAATTTTTTTTTAATTTACGGTACTTGTTTAAATAATTGAGAAAATACCAGAATATGGAAAGGAAAAAAATTTTACTTTTGGTTATTAAAGGAAATTATTTTCATAATTTTATAAAATCTGATTTTTTTTAATAATATTTTTAGAATCACTTTTTTAAAAAACTTTACCCTTATTTGCTCTCATACCACCAGGCGGTCCAATGCACTACCGATGGTTAGCTAAAAATATAAATAATACTAGAAAATTAAAAATTATTTTAAATACTAAATATTAAAATAATAAAAATTAATAAATTAAATCTCTCTCTCTTTTTCCATTCTCTCACCCTACAATTTTTTCTCCTCCATCTTTCTCTTTTTCTATTATTTTTGTTCCTTTCTCTTTCTAATAATTTGTATAGACACTAATTAGTAGACGTGAATTCTTTCGGTGTCCATTATAAGGGAAATATGAATGAGGATTGATATAAGTTCTTTTAAGAACCTTCCAGATAACTCTCTCTCCTTTTACTATATCATTGTTTCTGTGCTCTAATGCTCGGTTTTTATAGGTGTTGGGCATATTATAAAATATAATTTATGTTAAAAGAAACAAATTATTTTGTGTGAAGATAATTTTATTAAATTATGTTGTACTATCGTTAAATGCAACTATGCTCACCGACACTTTAATGTTTTATCCTCTAGCCGTTGGCCTTTCGTAGTTTTCGGATGATTGGATTTTGGTTCTGTCACTTATCTTTTGTCAAGAGCATTATGATATAAGCTGGTTGAATTTGATGCTGGCGGTGGTTTGAATTTTGGATCACATAAGTTGTCTTTGAACCTAATATGCATGCATATTTGTTTTGGTCGTTTCGGTTTTCAATTAAATGATGTACATGACTTTTCAATTATTGGCAACAGTTAGTTTTGTAGAGGTTGTTTTCTCGTTAGCTTCGAATACGGATGTTAAAGGATCAGTGCAAAATATTGCCGAGGATATCATCTAGGATGGAGAGTCTAGTCATACCTGATACAGCAATTCAAAGGGTTTACGAATAACAGAAAATCTATACAGACAAGAAAAGCATCAAATTAATGAGTTTTTCTATTTATTCCGAGAAATAAGAGATATAAATCTAAATCATATATATAGATCATCAAAATTAAAAGTTTGTTAATAATCATATGATATTCTAAAGTTATGTAAGTGCAATGTTTTTAATTTTCACCATTCAAATATGATTTTATAATCTATATTTAATTATTTATAATTTTCATAACAATTTTATGGGCTAGGTCTGAAATTTGAAACAATTCATACGCTGAAATAAATGATGATTCAGTTATAAATAAAAAAATTGTTAAGGCTTAAGTTTGTAAGATAAAGATTTTTTTCCTCTTATATATACTACAAAATTAATTTATAGGATAAATATTATTTCGCACGTTGAATATGAAATTTGTAGAATTGGACATATGTGAGTAATATATAATGACCTAATAGATAATCTAACAAGTTGAGTAACATTGGTTACAATAAACTTTGATATTAAATGGTGGGTTGACCCAAAAGTAAAAAATGAGGCATTCTACGGAGTTTGTACCCTTGATATGCCAATTTTTTTTTTTTTTTTTTTTTCTCATAAGAAGGTTACAGAAGAAGAAAAAAAATCAAGTAAAGGATCAAGCAATTTAAGTAGCAAGAAAAAAAAATCCTGTATGGATACATACATGGCAATTGTATTTTTTTGAATGAGTGATATAAGTTGAGTCAAAATTCTGGTGGTGTTGTAGCTATGAATCCTGTGTGGTTGCTAATGGAACAACTTCAGCGAGAGGAGTTGAGAGTGGCGTTGGAATGGGAGAAGTTCTGCAAACTGGACAAGTAGGATGCAATCTCAACCACGGGTCTATGCACTTGAGGTGGAACTGGTGGCCACAATCAGGTAGCACTCGAAGCGCATCACTACCCTTGTAATCCGCAAGACATATGGAGCAACACGTTGCAGTGGAATCACCCTTCTTGAGCTTGGCTTCAGAGTACAGAAGCGTTGGATAACTTAGAATCGTTGCTTCATCTAGACTTACATCAACTATAGAGTGATGTGGTTGAAGTTCATTAGGGTTGTTTCTCCTCCTATTCCTAGTATCTGGAGCAGTAGTTGAGACACGTGTTCTGGTGCAGAAGTAGGATGTTAGAGTGATTGTCATGATGAGCAAGAGAATCCCTACGGAAATTCCTATGCCATAGCTATAGCCACTGATGTTGCTTGAGCCAAGGAATCCAGGGGAATTAACTGCAGGGTTGCTCATCTTATTATCAAATAGTACCACCTTGTTCTTGAGATAATAATAGAATTCGAATGGCTTATTAGTGAAGGTTATATTAAAGTCAACGAGATGAGAGGGTGGTTACGTGTGAATCAAGGTAAAATGAATGAATGCATTGGTGAGACAAATATATGAAGACAAGGCAATGAGGCATTGCATGTGGAATATTTCATTTCACTTTCTCGACCTAGATTATCTTCACAAGTTTGTGCAGGTCAATGGACCCTTGTAATAAGCCATATTAATATATGTGTGCTGATTTCATGATTTTAGTCCACGTCTTTCATTCAACCAACGTTACTAAATTTTATCTCTTCCCATCCAATCAATTCTTCATCATCTGCGGCCTCCACGTCATTCTATTCATTTTTAAACCAGCCAGCAACTTTCACTCAAAATTAAATCATATGTACAGACAAAAATGTTAGCAGTTTCGCTTGTTTATGTACAACAAATATCAATATAAATATTATATAGTTATACACTTACAGTGTGATGCATTATATTAACAAACAAATCTGCTGTATCAAATTGGAATATATATAGTTAATGTATCATGTTATTAGTATGATGTGAGTCGGCCTAAATTTTAGTTTACTCATGTTAATAATGTGTACCAAAATATTTGGATACAAAACTTATTGTAATTTATTTAAATTAGTTAATGAATTATTTTAGCAAATTAATTTCATTAAAAAAGTCTAATTCATCTCTCCTCTCTATTCTTTCACCTCACCCCCTAAAATTTTTCTCCAATTTATCTTTTCCCTCTCAACCTTTGTTCCAATCTCAGTGCAGGTACAAAATCCCACTCCTAACGCAAACTAACAACTAACCTTTCTTTTTTCTGTATAGATTCTAGCTATAAAGAATTTTTTTGTCTAATAATGAGAAATTTCATGTTTAGTGTTATTGAATGTATAAATTTTGTTGGTTATTGATTTTTTCTTTTGGATAAATTTTATTGGTTATTGATTATCTATTGCTTTAGCAGCAATCTACAATTTTAATACTATAACTACCGGATCAGTCCAAATTAAAAACTTCTCTATTCCATATTCCGCAACTTAAAAAAAGAATGGCAAGTGTATTCGTTTCCTTCAGTTTTTCTCACTCAGACACACAAACAACACACAAACAGACAAAAAGTATAATTCACAACAATATGATTGTATGCATTCACTTGTTCTGGGGTTGAAGCCGCCACCGTGAGGTTTGTTCTATAATGTTTAATTATGTAATCAGTTTTAGAAGCTGTAGAAAAGTCAAATTATATTAAACCCACTTGATTATAAAATTGCTTGCGGACAATTTATTCTATTTAAATTAAATAAAAAAAATCCCTTAAAAATCTGAATTTGAGTCTAATTCAATTTCACAAGATGGATTTGATTTTATCATTGATTAATGTAGGTTTAACTATAATTATTAAGATAAATTTTGATACTATCTTAGAATTTAAATTTAAAACTTATTTAGTTTCACAAATTCCATTTGTATATAACATGAAATTTCCAACAAAAACCTTGCAAATTAAATATCATGAAATCAGCTTTAATAATTTTGAAAGAATTTGTCTACCATGAAGTTTAATTTCTTTCACAATTGGTTGGTGAATTTTGTTATTAAATGAAATTGGGAATTTGAGGTACCTAAATAATAAAATAAAAAAAAAATAGTGTAAATGGCAGAAATGTGGAATGGAGTTAGAAAATAGAAATCAGAATGAGATGGAAGTGAAGAGCGTGGTTTGAATGTCTTAGTTAGTTGGCCTGGTATACATCTACTCTGCCACTAACAAAGTTGAAGTTGTTTTTACTGTTAAGAGAGTTTAGGGTTTAGGGTTTAGGGTTTAGAATCTTCAATGAGACAAGGATCATGGTAGTTCATTTGGTTTTCAATCATTTGTTTTATTTGGTTAGACACAAATCTGGTAAGTTCACTTGTGAAAAAATAATAATTAATACGATATGGACATTAAAATGATTAAATAATTAATATTATTAAATTTAATGATACATTATATTTAAGAAATAAAATAATTAATACGATATAGACATTTTATATTGAAAATCATGTCTTTAAGTTGTTATTATTATTATTTTTAATTCATTGATTTTCAAATGTAATTTGTGAATAATAATTAAAACATATGAATTAATTATTTAATTACTTGTCATTAAATTATAGATATATTTTATTTAATAATATAATCACATAAAATGTTATATATTTAAAAATTATACTAGTTTACAGTTTTGCCAATGTTGTTAATATATCATAGGCAGCAAATACAATGCATTTATATAAATATTACAGACACAGCTAGTAATAGCATTTTATACATGATGAAGTCATCGAAGACTGTCTGTTTTTTTTTTTAATTTTTTTTTTGTTCGAGACCTGAATGTATATAACTATATATTATAAACATGCGGTAATCTTACTCAAGTCATTGAAACAACAGCAAAACTCACTTTTCATGTATTTAAAACTTAGTTGCATTCCACAATCAATTGTAAACTTCGTTTCATTTTTTTTTTTATAGAAATTATAATGACAGCTAGATTTATGTCAATTGATGATGTATTCTACTAATATACATACATATATATATATATATATATATATATATATATATATATATATATATATATATTCTATTTTTAATATATGCAAATTCACACGAAATTCATACTTTTAATAAATACATATGATATTTATTAAATTGAAATACGGAAATTAAATCATAATGTTAAAGTTAACTTTACATTATTTATACTATTAATAAAGGAAAATATTAAATTGTGATGTTGCTAGCTCAGTTTGATATTTATTGTGTCGATAATTGGGTTTTTCATCATGTTTATCAAGTTCTGTGGAGGGCCAATTGTTGACTATGAGTGACTTTGTTGTTGGAAAAAAACCTATTCGTGTTATTGTGACTATTTGGGTTGCAACTGTGTGGAATTTGTGGCTATACCGAAATAAAATAGTGTTTAATAATGGAGTATGTGATGCGCTTGAAGTAGTTAAATCTGCTAAATATAGAGCATGAAAGTGGTTGTCAGCAGGGAGAGTCATAGGAGCATTCCTTTTGTAAATTGGCTTAATAAACCATACCATTATTTTTCAAGTTTTTTACAATTTGTAATGGTGAAAGTTTTCTTGTACTCTCGTTTCTTGTTTCTTAAATAAAACATTAGTTGATTAAAAAAAAAAAAATATATATATATATATATATATATTATATCTCGTGTACATAATTTTTTTTAAACAATTTTGTCTCTATAACTAATTTTCAAATTATATGAAATAGTAATTTATAATGTATAATTTGAAATATATGTATGTACCTACGTATATATTAATATATTTTTTTTAACTCACGTATATATTAATTTTTAATGTGTGTTAAAAAGCACATGAGCATGACTTCTGAGAAAGACCAATCATAAAGTTTTGATAAAGGCAATAATAACTTATGATGGGAATTACTTCTACGAAAAACCAATCATTAAGCTTTAATGTGAAGACAACGACTTTGAGCTTTGTAAAGGATTCGATGAAGTTGAGCAGCGAGAATATATATATATATATATATATATATATATATATATATATATATATATATATATATATATATATATATATATATATATATATTTATGTGAATTATTTGAATCCTTTATCATGTAAGACTACAATTCTATCTTTATACTAATCTATAGGGTAATCAGGAAAAGTATAAAATCAACTCTATAAACGTGTTGTTTAAATGAATAATTTCATTTCAGGTCGAAAGAATATATTTATTTGAATGGATAGAAATTCATTCCCTTCAAGTAGAATTAAGTTAAAAAAATGAAAGAACCAAATTATGATTGCAAGTTTTTACGAGAGAATTGATTCCTACGAAAATAATTTTAGGCTTTGTTTGGATTTGAAGATGGAAAAGGACGAGTGGAAAATGAGAGATTTGAAGGGAAAGTGAGTGGAAAGTGAGGTTGTTTGGATTAAGGAAAAGTGAGTGGAAAGTGTAGAGAAAGTTTGTGAAAGTTTGTGAATGAAATGATTGATGTGATAGATAAAAATAAATTTTTTAATTGATAATTGTGAAAGATTACTATTTTGCCCTTAGGTTAAAAAAAGTTTATAATTATTATAATTAAAAGATAAATATATAAACTTTAACTAAAAAATTATAAAAAATTAATTTAAAAATAAATTAATTTAAATATTTGGTTTAAATTTAATGATAGATAAAAATTAAAAATTTAATAGATGAATATGTAATTTACATTTTTATTGTTGGATTAAAAATGAGTATAATATTATTTATTGTAAATAATAATAATAACAGAAAAATTATATTAATAGGTATAATTTATTAAAAAAATAATAAATAATGATAATAATAATAATAAATATTAGAAAAATAATAAGAATCATAATAAATATTAATGATACTAATTATAATAAATAATAATAATATTAATAATAATGATAATAATAATAATAATAATAATATTTATAATAAAAAATAATAATAACAAAATATATTATGATAATGAAATTTTCTACCATTATTTTATTAATATTTATGAAAGTGTTATTATTTTAATTTTATAAACATGTATTACTTAATTTTTTTTATATTCCCACTTTTTGATGTCAATATAATAGAATTTTCTTAATATAAAAAAATGTACAATAAAATTTTTGAAAGTTAATTAAAAAATTAAAAAAATTGATAAATCATTGACTTAAATTACAATGAAATGAAGATACATTTGATAATTGTACAAGTTAATTTTTACCAATTAAAAAATTATGAAATTTATAACATTACAAAATAGATGGGTAATAACATATTATATATTAAATATTAATATTATATATATATATATATATATATAATACGTTAAATATATATATATATAACCATCATTAACGTATTATATATATATATATATATATATAATAAGTTAAATATATATATATATATATATATATATATATATATTTAACCATCATATATATATATATATAACCATCATTAATAACCATCATTAATATTATATAACCATCATTAAATAACCATCATTAATGACAAATTAATGTGTCAAGAACGGCCCGTTCTGAATCCGAAACGGCCGTTCTGGGCTCATTTTGCGTGGCTCATTCACATACCCAGAACGACGCGTTCTCAGACCAGAGCGGGCCGTTCTGGGTTACAGAGTTTTTCACAAAGGCCAAAAGTGGAACGGCCCGTTCCAACAAGTGCAACGGCCCGTTCCAGAAGTGGAACGGCCCGTTCTGCTTTCGCAATTTTCTCACAAAATGCTTTTTGGAACGGGCTGTTCCGGGGTCGTTCCGGGTTCCACTGGCAGCGAAAACACCCCTGCATAATCGATTATGCTTTGCACATAATCGATTATGGCCTTGCATAATCGGTTATGCCTCACCCATAATCGATTATGTGGCCAACCATAATCGATTATACTCCTTCGTATACATTAAACTTACCTTCAATGGAGGAGCTCCTTCCACAATCACTCACCACCAACACCCACCAGCCACCACCAGCCACGCACGTCGACAATCAGTCACCACCCCGTGGAGAACTACGAGCAACACCAACCACCAGCTTCTTCGAATTTCTGTGAAGACACACTACCAGCTTCCAACTCCAACTCTTTTATAACTATTTCAAACGCACTCAACGACAAAGCTCCTTCAATGGCAATCAACAATGGCAGAGATTCCTGCTAGTATGCATGCATGAGACAACGCTACAGGGAACGTCCGTAAAATGGCAGAGATTCCTCTGCTACATGGCACATGCATGGGAGGGGCATTTTTGGATTTTCACAAATCCTACGTGTCTTTCAGCTCCTTTCTTCGCTTTTGTGGGAGGAGAGCAACAGTGCTTCTCCTCCCTTTTCTTCGCCTTTCCTTCCTTTCAAATCAGCGGAAACAAACGCATACTTTCCACGCCTTTCTTTGCTCGTAAACAGGACATCTCCGGAAACAAACACACGCTTAATTCTCTCTAAAAGAATCAATTCCCATGACCTAATCAAATTTTTGGTTAAATTGCATTTTTGTCCTCTTATATTATTGAATTTGTAATTTTAGTTTTTCTATTTTTAATTTCATAATTTTAATTTCATAAATCATAATTTCATTAAATCTACAATTTTGATCTTTTTGTTCAATGTTCATTTGTTGATCATTAAATTTATAACATTAGTCATGACCTAATATTAAATAGATGACACTATAATTAATATTTAATATTTAGATTAATTTATAATTTTAGTTCTCATTTAATCATTTTTATGAAATAAAAATGATAACGAATAGTAAAACTTATCGACTTATTATTAAATTTTAATGGTCATGTTATCTACTTGATATCATATTAAGACTATTGTTATAATTTTAACAATTAACTGATCAACATTTAACTAAGAAATTAAAATTGTAAATTTTATGAAATTTTGGGACTAAAATTACAAAATTTAAAATAAAAGAATAAAAATTACGGATTTAATATTATAGGAGGATAAAAGGATAACTTAGTCTTGATTCTTAATTATCTTTCGCTTGAGCATTCTTTAAAATAAAAGGTATTATTGATATTGTAGATAAAAAAATATAATAATACAATTCATAAAAGGAAGAAATATAATTAACAAAAATAAGAGATATAACTTGATCTAATTAGGGAATATGTTATCTCTAAGATACTTTGGCAAATTATTTTTATCTTTAAATTTCTATGTAATAGAACAACTTTTCTAATAAAAAAAACAGGAGAAATAACAAGTGAAAATTAGAGAGTAAAATAATAGATCGACTAGTGTTTTTCTTTGACATTTTTGGTTATGAAAATTCAATGGTGGGTTTTTAATTTGTGGTTTTTAGTGGTAGTAGTCACTCAGGATTGCGAGGAGGATTTTCTTGTATTACCATACCCTAGGGAAGGCATCCTTAGTGTGAGATTAATTAGATTGAAAAGGTGAGGAGCCCCTCCCACGATAAGTTGTCAAGGCGAGTTTGCTTGATTATAAAAGAAACACTTGTTTTTTTGTATACTTTAGTCAGCAATGAAATCTCAGTTTAGACCGAATCTGTATAAATTATGCTACAATTTTATTTTATTTTTATCATAATATTGACAAGAGTATTTATTAATTTTGCTGAAAATTAATTATTTTCAAGATCTTGACTGCATTAAAGTTATCTCTCTTAATACTATTTTTTTTTAAACTTAAACCAAAAACTCAAATATTTTTCTTTTTCTTTTTTGTTTTTTATATTAAATTTAAGATTATAACTTGAGACCTTATTGTTTAAAGATGAACCGCAATATCAATTATATCAATAAATATTGATTATAGTTGTGACAAAATTTGGATAAAAAATTTGGAAATGTCAAATTAATTTTTTTATATATAAATTAAATTTTTTACTAATTCAAAAATTACAAAATTTTTTATTTTTTCTACTCAAAATAAACATGTATAATAATGAAATCCAAAAAAAAGTATTATCATTCATTAATTATTTCATAAAATAATCATACAAATATTATATATATATATATATATATATATATATATATATATATAATTTAGAAAAATTTGGAGAAGTCGTGACTCTCCCTATCACCATGAAGATCCACCACTTAGTAGGGTCTATGTAACTCTTCTCTTTCATTTATACTAAATTAAGTGTTTAGCTTTATTAATTTGAATTGAATCTTAAAATTCCAATTTTATGTATTTATCCTAATATATTAAATATGAACTGGTATCCAATTCTAATAAAAATATTTTTAAGAATTTTTTAATGCAAGTTTTTAGGAACTTTTTATCTAATTTATTTATTTTTATTCATCATAAGTATTAAGAATTAAATTTTAATATTTTAAAAAAATTATAAATAAATAAAATTATTCTTATGTTATGATATAAAATATTTATTATATTTACATGTTTAAAAATATCTATTTATATAAATTTTAATGTATATATTATTATATTATTTATATAAATTTTAAACACATTATTTATTTATACATATAATTTATTATAAATTATATATATATATATATATATATATATAAATTATAAACATTTAACAAGTAAATTTTACATTTTAAAATACTATTTCAAATTAATTTAGAAACTTCTCTTCATCTCTCACAATTATATCTATCAAAATTATAGGATTTTAGAGCCCAAAAAGTTTTTTAATTATAATTCAATTTATTCTTTTATCGAGTTATCGAGGCCACTTAACTAATATTTGTGTTATTTTTTAATTATTAATTAAATTTTATTTAATAGTTGGTTTTGATATATATTAATTCACATGAGAACTAGTATATTTAATTAATATAATTGTCATTGATTAGATTTAATAAATATAATATATTTAATTAATTATATTCCCTAACATTATTGTTTACGTTATTCATATATTATATTTAGTATACATTAAATATTTATTAATTCATTAAAGTTATTAATCTATTGACATTATGTGTAAAAGTTAATTGAATGATATCTTTAACACTCTTCTTTAGAATGCAAATTTTATTAATCTAATCACTCTTATATAAATCCTATTAATTTCTAGACATTAATTTAAAGATAAAGAACATATATAAAGATTGAAAAGATAATTAAAAAATTAAAGTAAAAAATGTCAAATATTGATTTCACTAACTTTCCTCGTATGCAACCTTCCCAATTTGGCATTTTGAAGAAGGATAAGTAATAAAGTGACAGGGAGGTTAGAACTGAATTGATCAAGTATACCCTACCAGCTATCAATAATGTTTTATTCTTCTATTTCAATAAGTTTTTAAATTTATGAATAATAGGCTTCCAAGTCCCCCCTTTTGTGGGTGTGCTCCAATAGGTAGACCTAGGTAGGTAAAAGGAAAATGACACAATTTACAATTCAAGAGATGTGCATAACTCTCTAAAGAGTTTCTTTCCAAATTGATCGCAACAAAATTGCTTTTAAAGAAATTAACTTTTAATAAAAAAAAAGCACCTAAGAATGCTTTTTATGACAATTATATTTTCAAGGCTTGCCTCCCCATGAATATTGTGTCATCCGCATATTGAAGAAAAATTGATGTCTACTTGATTCTTACCCACCTTGACACCCTTGATCAAATTGTTGTGGACTGTGACTCTACCTTAAGCCTATCTCCATCTTGAATTCTTCTGTTGGACTTCCATCGATAAGAATAGGAACACAAGCTAATTTGAAGCATACCTCCATCCATTCAATCCATTTACTACTAAATCCTAACCTTTGAAGCATATGTAGGAGAAAATTTCAACAAACTGAGTCATACGCCATTTCAAAATCTACCTTGAAAAAAACACTACATTTATTCCACCTCTTTGTTTTATCGCTAGCTTCATTAAACACCATCATATTGTGTACGAGACTCCTCCTTCCAAGGACGTACTTTGTCTATCATCAATAACAGAGGGTAAGACCTTTAATTTGTCTGCAAGAATTTTAGGTAGAATTTTATACATATAACCCACCAACAAAATAAGCCTATAATCCCCTAAGTGTTGTGAATTGTCCTTCTTTGAAATAAGAAAAATAAAAGTTGAATTACAACATCTCGGTAATTTACCATTAGCATGAAATTCTCTCACAATAAATTTAATTATATATATCCCCCTTCATAGTATCTGTTGAGATTTCCGTTGAAGTACTTTTGTTATAATTGTAAATCAGTGTAATTCTATCAACGGTCTCAAACACGGCAAGTATATCGGCCGTTCAAGTAGTAAAAATATTGTATCCACAGGGATTAGAAGGTAATATAAGCATTTATTGACTATTCGTGACTAAAGAATAATTCCAATTTCATAGTTTGTGCAGTGAATTCAAAGTTGTGACTATTGGAATGAAAGCTGTAAATAAATATTGTTTTGTGAGTGGAAAAGGTAAGGAATGGTATTGTGGTATTGTGAGGTTGTGGGGGTCAGATATCACCAAACGTAACACTAATGTATCCTTAATCTCTTGTTAAATTCATTGCTTAGTCAACCCAAGAGTTTACTCAAACCTAATCCCTTAGAGAAAGAGCCTAGGTGCGGATATTGAATATCAATCCCTTGAGTACCCAATATCTACACCCGCATTACGGGCTAGGGTTTAAGACTACTAATGGGTCAAGCTCTATCCCTAGATACAATCACCACTAGGCATATGTTTCAGAACTAGTTTCAAAGGTTATTTTCCAATACCCATGGAACCTTAAATCATGCAAAGGGTGATCAATCCAAAGCAAGCATTACGAATAGAAACAAACACAACAAAGAATAAAACAACATGTATATGATGGAGAAGGTAAGGAGGAGTGATGAATGTTCTTCTCCTTAGCTCTCCTTATGCACGGATCTTCTTCAAGGAAAATAGAAACCAACGTGATGAACACTAGATGGAGGAGATTCTCGGATAGGAAGAAGGCTTAAGCCTTGGATGGAAGCATCCAAGCTTAAGGTGCAAGGGAAAGCTCACTTCAAAGAGGAGGAAATCCTAGAAAGGTTCCTAAGGTGAAGCTTTCTCTCATGGTGACTCTTGAACGAAATTTGGCTGAATAAGCTCTCAAATTTCATTATTCTCAAAAGTGAATACAAAGAGTGAAGAAAAGGCTTAAGTATGCACCGAAAATGTGACACTTAGGCGCCTAAACTTAAGGCTCACAAATTGGCGCCTAAAGTTTGAATTCAAATTTGAAATTTGAATTCAAACTTTGGTGCACATGTGTAAGTCCGAAAATTTAGGTACCAAGGTGCATTTAGGTTTGATTTGAGAGTGATTTAGGGTTAATTTGAGTGGCACATGTTCAGCCACCCATGGTGCTAAACATGTGACTCAAATGTAACTTAAATGACTTCCAAATTAAACCTAATTTAACCTAATTAGCATACTTTAGTATTCCTTGTATTTTCCTATTCTAATGACCTAATTACATTGGTCAAACAAATACAATGGAAAGGAAAAATTACAAGAATGAAAATGAGCCCAATATTGGGTACCAAAAGCCCAAAGGCCCATGAAGCCCAAAACTAGGCCCAACAAGCCTAAAACCTAAAATGCTACTCTATGTGGTCCAAAATACAAGACCAAAATATATGATACCTATACTAACATGATGTATACAAAACATATGAAAATAGCTATAACAAAATATGGCGCATGAAAAGTTCAACTTGGGCCTTCCCAGGCCCATCAGGCCCATTGGGCCCTGACTGGCCCAAACCTTCATGTCTAGCCAACTCCTCTTGGCTCCTTCAATATGTCACCTCTTGCCTTCCTAGGCATGATTCCATCAGTATATATATCATTAAAACCGTAAAGATTACAATAGAGTACGTTGGTTACATCTAACCCCACAAAATGGGTGAAACCACTCACAACAATGAGGGCAAATACAAAATAGAGATGGAAGAGGAAGTGAAGAACCGAAGGAAAGATCCGCACACGGACGATCCCAAGCCCTGGGAATCCCTTCCGCAGCTCCTGGAGGCGCCCAATGTGAGAATGGAGAGAAAGATCCCCGAAAATGGCTTCAAATACGAGCCAGGGAGATCAGATTAGGGTTCCGCGCCCGGCGCACAATTCTTCGCGCCCGGCGCAAGTTCTTCCAGAGAAGTCAAGCACTCTCTGTCTCAACACAAGCCCGGCGCAATTCCTTTTGCGCCCGGCTTAATTCCTTTTGCGCCCGGCTTAATTCCTTTTGCGCCCGGCGCAATTCCTTTTGCGCCCGGCGCAATATAACTGACAGAGATGAAATACTCTATTTTTGTCACGCCCAGCGCGGGTTATATTGAGCCCGGCGCAGAACCTCTTCTCTGCTCCTTAGCTTCTTAGGTTTCCAATCCTAAGAGTCTTCAATCCTCAAGTCACTAGCTCAATACCTGCACAAAAAATGAGGTGTATTAAGGTATTGTTAGCTGAATTTGGGTTAGTTATATCTGCACACAAAATGAACCAAAAAGAGAACAATTATATTGCAATGGTTCAAAGGATGAGTGGAATTTGTTCAATAAGTCTCATCCAAAAAGAGGTAAAATTGAGACTTAACAACTCCCCCAAACTTAGAACCTTGCTTGTCCTCAAGCAAAAGGTAATTAATCTAGCAGATAACAAGCAATGCAAGTGAGTCAATTTCTACATCCTAGTTCACTTGTATCTTCTTTTCGCAAGCATGAACCTCAGATGAATTTCCAATCACAATTATTGCAATAGAACATGACAAGGTGCAAACAAAGGTTTCAAAAGAGATCAAAGAGCTGAGAAGAGTAATGACTATCTGTGTATGCATCCTCACTAGGAAAATGTTTCTCTCTATGCACACTAGTGTATCAGGGTGAGTGTTTCTCTCTAGTCTACTACTCACGCCACATAATTCAACTTTGCTCTTCGTTTCCAAATGAAACCAGTGGTAAAACAAATGCAGACACTTATCACAAGGTCTTTATTAGGGCAATCTGGGTCAAGCAGGGTCAAGCGGTAGCAGTTTTATGGTTTTTCAAGGATTGAAGGTGCTATAGCTTAAGAGAGCAAATAAGATTTTACAATGATGTCCCTCTCCATACCCCATTACAACAATTTGGCACATGCCCTTTACCTGATCCAAGCCATTAGCCTTTATGAGATGCATATTTACATTTTTGCATCTTAATATTTTTGTTTTTGTTTTGCTTTGTTTTTCTCTTTTTATTTTTTTTATTTTTTTTATTTTTTTTATTTTTTTTTACATTGTTTTGTAATGGCTGACCACATACTTTCTTCTTCCCAAAATTCCCCATTCTTCAACTCCCCCAAACTTATTTGATGTCATCAGTTTGCTCTCTTAACCAAAGCAAGGGTTATGGTTAATTTTTCATGGTTTGGGACAAGTGGAAGGTGTGGTGTTTAGGCTTAGAAAGGTATGGGTCAAGTGAAGAGTGGAGATGGCTTTTTGGCTTAGATGGTTACAAAATAGAGGAGTATGAATGCCTTGATCATATAAGTGCACAACATAAGCAAACCACCAGGAAAACTCAAGCAAAGTCTATCATGCAACTTAAGCGTAGTTCACTCATAAGTGTTTTAGGCTCAAACCTCACCCGGCTATGCATCCACAAATTATCAAACTCAGCTCAGTTCTATGATCAACATTGAAACCCGTATGCAACTAGTCATGAACTAAAGATCTAATGTGACTTGAAAATGTCTAAGGAACACACACCATAAACATCAAGCAAACTATAATCCAGAATCGACCACAAGCAAAACAAGTATCAACAAGATTAAAAAACCATGCTAAGGCAGACTATTCACAAAAAGAACCAACAGAGTAATCATCAAAAAGACTATATATAAAAACAGTTAAATACTGAAAATAAAAGACAGAAAAGTAAATTGCAATAACAAAGGTAAACTAAGGTAAACTCCATCTGCTTCCATCTGTGGGGTCTAGTCATCATCATCTCCAAGAGCTGCTCCACCATAATCAACTCCATCAGCATCAACAGCTCCACTACTCCCCCAAACTTAGGAGCCTGGTCCCCAGGCCAATCAGTATATGCCTGAAAGTCCTGGTAACCAGAAGTGATTGCAGAGTGTAATCATGAAAGAACATGGTGAGCAAAAAATTTATACACAGTGATGACCAAGCAAATGTAGCAAAAATGGGGAATATCCTTAGACCAAAATTAAGCACAACATGCATGCACACGGAAATGGATTATAACAATGCAACATAAAGCACACAAACATACAACACACAACAGAACATAAAAAAAAATGATTGAAAACAGATAAATAGTGGGTGTCGGGGCTATGGTGCGCCGGACGCAATACAGGTGCGCCGGGCTTCATATCAGTAAAAATCACGAGGTTTCAAAATCTGATATCTCGCCGGGCGTGAGTTAAGCGCGCCCGGCGTGGTGGTTCCAGAGACCCAAAATTTGAGCAATAAGCCGGGCGCACAAGAATTACGCCCGGCGTGTAGCCACTTACATGGTCAATTTGCCTAAGTTTTCTTTTAGAAAAGACCTTATTTCCACCTAGACACAGAATTACCTCATTCCTCACATCCCAAACAAAATGCACCCTATATTGACCCACTCAAGCATGCTTCTAATACACACATAACAAAGAACAACATATACCAAAGAACAACATATAACACAAAACACAACACACAATACAAAACAACACATATAACACAGAACAACATGCAACAAAAATCTAAAACACAGTTCAGATCTCTGGGTTGCCTCCCAGGAAGCGCTTGTTTACTGTCCCGAGCCTGACGGTGACCAACTTGAAGTGCTCTACTCTCCTTCTCCTCCTGTTGCTCTTGTTCCTCCTTGCTTTGTGCTCAATCTCATGATTGCTCAACAATTGCTCAGAGGGATTGGTCAATCTTGTTCATAGTACCTAGCATACAAGAGAAAGTAGAGGACTAGAGCGCCCAGGTCAGCTTCAACAATTCATTGCTACCATAAAATGAAAATAAAAGTAAAAGAATAAGTCACAAATAGCTATAAATACTAAATCGTCATTCTAATCCCCGGCAACGGCGCCAAAAACTTCTTGAGATTTCCATTGAAGTACTTTTGTTATAATTGTAAATCAGTGTAATTCTATCAACGGTCTCAAACACGGCAAGTATACCGGCCGTTCAAGTAGTAAAAATATCGTATCCACAGGGATTAGAAGGTAATATAAGCATTTATTGACTATTCGTGACTAAAGAATAATTCCAATTTCATAGTTTGTGCAGTGAATTCAAAGTTGTGACTATTGGAATGAAAGCTGTAAATAAATATTGTTTTGTGAGTGGAAAAGGTAAGGAATGATATTGTGGTATTGTGAGGTTGTGGGGGTCAGATTTCACCAAACGTAACACTAATGTATCCTTAATCTCTTGTTAAATTCATTGCTTAGTCAACCCAAGAGTTTACTCAAACCTAATCCCTTAGAGAAAGAGCCTAGGTGCGGATATTGAATATCAATCCCTTGAGTACCCAATATCTACACCCGCATTACGGGCTAGGGTTTAAGACTACTAATGGGTCAAGCTCTATCCCTAGATACAATCACCACTAGGCATATGTTTCAGAACTAGTTTCAAAGGTTATTTTCCAATACCCATGGAACCTTAAATCATGCAAAGGGTGATCAATCCAAAGCAAGCATTACGAATAGAAACAAACACAACAAAGAATAAAACAACATGTATATATATCATTAAAACCGTAAAGATTACAATAGAGTACGTTGGTTACATCTAACCCCACAAAATGGGTGAAACCACTCACAACAATGAGGGCAAATACAAAATAGAGATGGAAGAGGAAGTGAAGAACCGAAGGAAAGATCCGCACACGGACGATCCCAAGCCCTGAGAATCCCTTCCGCAGCTCCTGGAGGCGCCCAATGTGAGAATGGAGAGAAAGATCCCCGAAAATGGCTTCAAATACGAGCCAGGGAGATCAGATTAGGGTTCCGCGCCCGGCGCACAATTCTTCGCGCCCGGCGCAAGTTCTTCCAGAGAAGTCAAGCACTCTCTGTCTCAACACAAGCCCGGCGCAATTCCTTTTGCGCCCGGCTTAATTCCTTTTGCGCCCGGCTTAATTCCTTTTGCGCCCGGCGCAATATAACTGGCAGAGATGAAATACTCTATTTTTGTCACGCCCAGCGCGGGTTATATTGAGCCCGGTGCAGAACCTCTTCTCTGCTCCTTAGCTTCTTAGGTTTCCAATCCTAAGAGTCTTCAATCCTCAAGTCACTAGCTCAATACCTGCACAAAAAATGAGGTGTATTAAGGTATTGTTAGCTGAATTTGGGTTAGTTATATCTGCACACAAAATGAACCAAAAAGAGAACAATTATATTGCAATGGTTCAAAGGATGAGTGAAATTTGTTCAATAAGTCTCATCCAAAAAGAGGTAAAATTGAGACTTAACAGTATCCCATAATACTTTTTGAAATTTGAAGTTAAAACCATCTGGTCCAAGACTCTTTAAGCTACCATAATCACATACTGCTTATTTAATCTCCTTTTCCTCCATGTTGGAAATGAAAAAGTTATTTTGTCAATCAAAAATATGCTTAAATTACACATCGTCCAACTTAGGTCTTTTCCCGACTTATTATTGAAATTTATTCTGGAAGTACATTTTTGTATGGTTATTTACCTCCTTAGGCTCCTCCACCCAAGACCCATCAATAAATAACCCCCTGAGCGCATTTTTCTTCCTTCTCTAATTTAGCATAAGATGAAAGAATTTTGTATTTAGATCCTCTTCCTTTAGCCACCATAACCTAGATTTTTGGGATATGATTGATCCGTTACGAATAACCACCTACCAAAATTCTTGTTGCAAGCTTCTTTTTGTTTGAATTTCTACCTCGGTTAACTTTGTGATTTCCTCTCTCTTATCAAGTTCATTCATCCTCTACAATTTTAGTATGATTTGAACTCTGATTTTCAAACTTGACTGTATTCTACCCCCTTAACTTACACTTAAATTGTTTTAACTTTTCCTTAAGAACATATGCTCCCCAACCTTGGACATTCAAGTCCTTCTAGGTTTGCTCCACAAATACCACAACATCCTTATCATTGAACCAATGATTTAAGGATCTAGATGGTTTCGGACCCAACTATGTGGTAGTTGTATTTGATGCACCATAACTACTACCACCTTCCCCAACCCTTCCCCTTACATTTCTAATTGTTATTAAAGTTGAAGACATCCAAAAAGTGTAAATTGATACCTCTTAAAGTTGAATCTTATGTTTGTTTAATTATTTTGTATATGTAAATCTCGAGATATACTTTAGTTATCAATCTAATATTTATGAAAGCAATCTTTGGGAATTAAATGCATTATGTCGGTAAAACACCGAGCATTTCCTATCGAATTTAAGCAAACACCTCGAACTGAATTACACAAGAAAAATGATAAAACCTCTGAATGTAAGTTCCGAAAATCATTTTGAAGATTGAAATATTAAATTAAATAATTATTTTATAATAAATTTATTAAAAAATATTAATAATTTAATGTTCGGAGATGATTCGAACTCCGTTTTCGGAAGATGTAACATTGTTCATTACTGTAAAGATAAGCAAAGGAACGAAATAGATGCTGAAAGATATATTAAATTATTATCATCAGCATGAATTACAGAGAATGATTTAAAGACCTTATATAAGCTACACGTAACAGAATAATCTTATCATAAATAATGACAGCTAAGATAACTAATCATAGCTAAACAAATGATTTTATCATAACAGAATTAGTTTTAATCTAACTAACTTTATTATCCTTAACAATTACACAATATCATAATCATTAGTAAACTATGTAATTCCAATTTGAAGTTTATCGAGTAAGAAGGCTGTTTCATTAGTAAACTATGTAATTCCAATTTGAAGTTTATCGAGTAAGAAGGCTGTTTATAGTAATTTTTGGGAGGATACGCTAATCCCCAAGTCTGAAGTACAAGGTGTGAAGATATTGTAAGACGTCAATCTAAGAATTCTTTCTTGAAGTATATTCGATATATTAATTTTTGAGAGGGTACACAATGCACTAGTCCCTAAGCATCAACCACAAGGTGTGAAGAAACTATAAGACATCAATCTCAAAATTCTTTAAGGAAAGTATGTTTGGTATGTTTTTGGGAGTGCACAGATGTAAATATGTTTTACACCATTTTCTAATTACAAATAGTCATTTATAATGAATTTATTTGTTTTCATAATAAATATTTTAAAAATCATTTCAAGAGTGGACTTTGATTGGTTGTAAAACTTTTTATACTCTGTACATAATTATTAGTTAAATTCTAATTAAATATACAGGTTCAACTCTCAACATTTGATAGATTTATTCTTTATTTTTTCAAATATTTCCACGGCTGTTCAAATTATAATAATAAAAAAAGTCAATGGAGTTTGTTTTGGGATTTGTTTGAATTAGGAAAAAGTAATAAGCTTCTCTTTTCAATTTTATTTATATCCCCACTTTTAATGTGTTTTCTTTTTTTAAAGAGAAAAAGAGAAAGTAACAACAATCTTATTTTTGATTTGGAACGCCGTTAACATTCAAGCAATTCATTGAGAAGCACGGGCGAGATAAACATTACGGTTGATAACAAATAAATTTAACATTGACAAAACATCATTACAACAACAACTACCTTTATTGAAAAATAAATAAAACATAAAAACAAGCTTTGGTCGCCCCTTTTACAAAAGTAACAGATAAGTTTCACAATATTGTTGAAACAAAAAGTTACATGAGAAAGAAGGATCGATCATATTATTCTGCAAATAATTAATGTGACATGAAAGGAATAGCACTATAAATCTATAATAGATATTTATGAAGAGGAGCAGTTTTGTCATGTCTGAGTAACATATTGTACCTAGCTAGCTAGGTAGACCAATCACTTGGAGGAAAAAAATCCTTCAAATGTAGGCCATTCAATATCACTCCCTTCCACAAAGTTTGGATAATTGGATGATCTGCCCACAGCAACAGCATCATTGTTGGCTCCAAAGTTGCTTTGATGACCCCATAACCCTATATTGTTAATGGACCCTCCTTGATTTTCATCATGCTGCCCTGTTCCTGAGAAAGTTCCACTAATGTTGCCTTGGATCATATCACTTTTACCAATTGTGCCTCCAAAATTTCCATAAGATGGCCATAAGTCACTGCCTCCAATTTCACCAAAATAGCTTCCATACAAAAACCCTGAATCACTATTACCATTGAGACCTGTAAAATTGCCTTGAGGCAACACCCCAGATGAACCACTTTCATCAATGAGGCCTCCAAAATTGCCTGGAGGCAACACCATGTCAACATCACCATGATTGAAGCCTTCAAAATTGACTTGATCTTGATGCAGCACCATATCAACATCACCAAGATGTGTATGTGGTGGAGGTGGCAGCCCCATGTTGTTGTTGCTCCCTATATTGTTATCAACACCATTATTCATCGTAGCATCTTCTTTCTTTAAATCTAAGGTTGATTGTTCGAAAACTGGTTCATCTGTGTTGGGCTGTGAACCAATGTCATTCTTTAGAGGACAAGAAACTGGCGGTGTTGGAGGATTAGGAGACAACTCATGATGTTTAGTATGGCCAGTTTTCTCTCTAACACCCTTTAGTTTCCCCTCCACATAACAAAGTAAACGAGATATATCACTAGCGTCAAAATCAGACAAGGACTTGCCATCATGGTGGATTTTGTGCATGAAAATTGACATGTCTTTCCCATCATTCTTCTCCTTGAGCATGGCAAGTTGATTTTCAATCTTCTTATTCTTCTGCTCAACATAAATCTGTGGTGTAACGTTTTTTCTCCACCGATCCGTCAATGGAGCATTCTCAAACTTGTCGAGAAGCTCTCTAGCCTTGTCATGAGATGGCCACACAGTAGGGACATCATCACCAGGACCATCGATGATTGCGCATGAATCTACAGCACAAAGAGTGGTAAGGTCCTCCATCTTCTTCAACAAACTTGCCCTTCTTTTGTTGTAGCAAGTTTTTCTTGTCACAAAATCCTCAATCAGATTTTGTGCCGCTTTCTTTCTCCTAGGCATGGCTATGAATTTGATATGCTTCTCTTGCAATAAACTTTGAGATAACAACCGTATAAATAAGAATGAAAGGAGTATGGAGATCATGATGAGTTAGTTTTCTCCAACATCGTTAAAAAAAAATAATTAAGTGGTTATAGAACATATAGTGTCTAATTAATCTCTACATTATTTGTAAATAGATATTATTAATTTCTTTTTCATAGATTGATAAGTTTAAATACATGTCATATGATAATTGATCGGAATCACAAATAATTGATAGTCTTGAATCACTTAATAATTTTTTTATGTTACACCATTTTTCTTAATGATATACAAACTTATTACACATTTCTTTATAATTATTAATTAACACGAGTATATCAGTGATACAATGTTAGTGTGTAAGAAGTTTTTATACATTTCAATCAATCATAAATCACATTTTTTATGAGTTTTAATGTAATTATTATAAAAATTAACAAGTTTATCATATAGATTATGATTAAATGACAATATAAAATTATTTTTCACCTTCAATGTATCATTGTTGAACTCTTAATATATATACAATACACACATTAATATTTTATTTCTCTTAATTTATAATTTTAATTAATGTTTTGAATTGTGTTAAATTCAATTGTGCATTTGAAAAATCTTTATTTTAATAATTTTTATACAATATATTTTAAAGTAATAAAATTAGTAAAATATAATTAAACACGAGTATTATTCTAAAAAAAAGCAAATATTAAGGAAGTATTTTATTAATTTTATTGATATAGTATTTATATAAATATATTGAATTTTTTTTATTAAGTATTAATTACTATATTTATAGAATTTAATAAATATAATACTAATATATGTACATTAAACGTATAATTTTTTAAGTAGATCTATATATATATACATATTAAAATTGATTATTAAATAATTGTAATTATTAAATTTTTTAATACAAACTATATATATATATATATATATTAAATTTATTTTCTTATTATTTTTAAATGATTATTTTATAAAATACTTTAAAATAGAAAATTTTCAATATATTTCTATTGTTAATTATTATTTTAAGATTTTTTTTAAATTTAACCATAAATTATAAAAAAAGTATTTATTGAGTGATTGAAGGATAACATGGTAAATTAAAATTATTATAGTATTAATTTTAATCAAAAGCATATATTAAAATCTTTTAAAGAATATTATTTAAATGAGTCAATATATAAATAAATAAATAAATAAATAAATATATATATATATATATATATATATATATATATATATATATATATACGTGTGTGAGAGAATAAGAACATTATATATAATACGCACATATTTATGAAAGGGTATTATGATTTATTTATTATTAATATTTTAATTTATGTAATTTATACAAGTTAAATGTTTATTATATAAATGAAATTTAAAATAAATTATATATATTATATAAATATTATGTTTAAATATATAAATTATATATAAAATTTAAATAAATATATTTTTTAAATATATAAATTATATTTTTAATTTATGATAAAAATTTATATTGTAGTAAAAAATTATTTTTATTTATTAATAATTTATTTTAAAATATTAAAATTTAATTGTTAAATAATTATAATAAATAAAAATTAAACTAGATCAAAATAATCCTCTATATTGTATATATAAAAAGTAATTCTAATTTTAATATAATAGAGGGTAATAATGGAATACAGACATTTTTAAGATTAGAGAAACAATGTAATATTCATATATCAATGAGGAGGAAAATGTAATTTACTCAATAAAAATATTATTAATTTATTTTTTGATATTTTAATATTTTAATTATTTGGTAAGTTATATAAAATTTCTTTAATTGCAAGATACATCTGATTTTGACTAAGATACATAAAATACTGGTTTTGGCAGAAATGGAACCAAACCTTATTATAATATATTTATTTTTTTATTAAAAAAAAAAAGAAGAGAGGGTAAAGTTATCTTTACATCTCTACAGTTTTCATCCAAACCAGCTTTACACTAACTTAAAAATCTAGGTATACCCTCGCAAGTTTCAGACATTAACTACACTTCTCCTTTTGAATATTGAAAAAAATTGTATTATATAATTTTTCTGGTCTAAAACAAATGAATGATCAAATTAATGAATACATCCTTTTGTTGGGCTCGAGTAAACAATTATTACAAGTTAGTATATATTAACAGTTGTAAATTTTTTAATCATCAGGGAAATTGAGGTTTTAAAATATATCTTTGATTATTGAAAATGTAAAATATGAAGTTAATATTAATCTTGGTACAAAGAAACAAAATTAATTTCAAGAAAATCAAATGTAATATATCTAATAAAAAAATTGACGAGTGGAGATAAGGAATATATATATATATATATATATATATATATATATATATATATATATATATATATAAAGAAATGTACAAATAATATATCAAAAATGATAAGCGAAAACCTTTCTTCTAGAATACTCAATGAAAGTAAGAGAATTAAGTAAGAATATAATAAGTTATATGATATTGATATATTGTTATCATTATTGTTGTTATTATAGTTGTTCTCGTTGTTAATGATGACATGTTGGTGACAATAATATATATGACTTATTAATTATACTCTTACTTAGTTCTCTTATTTTTACTAAGTGATGACAATGACGACGATGACAGTAATAATAATGATAATGACAACAATAATAAAGATAATTATGATGTTGATAGTGTGTGATGATTTTGTTTGTAGACTTTTTAATGTAAAATGTCTATTTTAATATAATGGGGTGTTCTCATTTAAAATGTCTCATGTATGTACGTGCGTGTGTGTGAAGAAAGATCTACTTATTCTAAGAGTAAATTTACTTAAATTTACTTCATTCAATTATTTATATTTTACATTCTAACCATTGAATTATTTTTTTTTAATACATACATCAAATTTACAAATTTTTAAAAATTATTTGTTACTACACAAATGTCATAGAAAATGATTGATGAAATTATATATATATATATATATATATATATATATAACCATATATCTTAAAATATATAATTAACTATAAATAACAACTTTGAAGGAGATAGTTACAAAATAGTAAAATTGATATTTATTCTTAAAGAATGATATATACGAAAAATGTTATGAAAGAAAAGAAAAATCAAGAAGAATGTTTTGACCTTCTCTTAATGGGCATCAAACATCATAATTTTTGGTTATACATATTATCAATATTATCAATGCATATTGTAATATTGTATTTTTTAATAGTTGTTAATTTTATTAAAAATTTGTATTGTATTGATTTGTTATTAAGTTGTTAAGAAACTTTAAAATTAAGTAATTCCTTATGAGTTTTAGGTGTTTAAATTAAAGGATTCTTTAAATAGAGGTTCAATTTGATCACGAGGAAAAAAATATATAAAAATTTTTTTTAGAAGAATTTTACATATATTTTAGAGAGAGAAGCTCTAGAACGCTTCTCTTCTTCTTCCTCTTCATTCTATGAAATTTTGATTAGGTCACTTGTAAGAACTTATTATTTTATTAAATTTTGAGCCTTTCATAATGTATTTTGGGTTTTCTTTTTTATAGAACCTTTAATAGGTAGGATTTCTAAAAAAAAGCCCAACTACTATTTTTTTTTCTTTCCAAATAGGCTTCTCTAAATCTAAATCTTAAGGTTATTCGTATAGTAAATCCTCAGAACTTGAATAATCGACAAGTTTATCTTAATTATAGAAAAAGTAAAAATAAATTGTTAAATTTCACCAAAAATTTCAAGGCTTATACCTAATTCACTTGTGGTATTTATAGCATTTTAGCGATTGTGTAAATG